>NC_051449.1:15516495-15727025 GCF_001649575.2 Kryptolebias marmoratus | reverse complement strand
CTGATATGATGAATTTGAGATTTTCATTTGTTGTCATTTGTAATCATCAAAATTAAACGAAATAAACATTTGAAATATATGAGTTTGTATGTAATGTATGAATATAATATACAAGTTTCACTTTTTAAATGGAATTACTGAAATCAATCTACTTCTTCATGATATTCTAATTTTATGACCAGCACCTGTATGTGTTCATCTGTGATTTTAGGTGTTTTTCAATAAGTCAAAGAGTCTCCTGTTCAGAGACAAGTGTTGGGTTAGAACCTGCACTCCCACAAACACTCCGGAGTCCCATTCTCGAGGGATTAGTGAGGTGCTCAGTGTAAATCCTAGTAATCTCTCTATGTGCCAAGCATGCACTAAATGTGGGAGTACTATTGTGCCTCGTCACAATAAACACTTTGGTTTGTGATAGCAGGAAAGTATATTGAAAAGCCTTGAAACTCCTCCACGACAACAGGTTCGGTACCAGTGTCCAGGCGGACGGACGCAGAATGAGAACATCACCTCTGAATTGAAGGGGTTGGATGTGTTCATCTTGTGGCCTTTTCACAGACACACAGTTATGTCTGACTATACCCTATCTGAGAAGAAACCCATCAATTCTTAAAGCAATATAGTTTGGGTCTTTTAATGTGGGGTGTTGTGAAAAGACAAATTATTAATAATGTTATTATTATGATGATGATGATTATTATATCCATTGTGAAAATTTATTCGAATGAGCTCAGTTTGTAGAGTTTAGTTCTGACCGGACTGATGAGATAATGACTACTGTGGGTGGGGCTTAGATAAACGTCAACTGCTGCCATCTAATGTGAAAGTTTTGTACTACAAAACTTACCAGGTATATAAAAGGCTGTTTTATGTTCTGCCACCTGAAAATTTCACAGTGGTTCATAGCAACGCTATATTATAAACCTTTACGTCGTTTTCATTTTCATATTACTTGTTTAAATGGTGCTCTATGGTGACTTACAAGCACAAAAAGCAACAGCAGCAGCTAGCTGTAGCACTTCAAGCAAGAATAATAAATTATTTCTGCAAGAACTGAGAGCGCTTTTTGATTTTTTTTTTTTTTTTTTTGCTTGGGTACAGCGAGTCGAAAGGCAACAGAGACCTAAAATGTACAGGTAGGAGCCAATGTTAAGCAATTATCGTAAGAGTCTCCTTGACGACGGACAGACTCCTGAGATAAATCAAGCTGCACATCATAAACCAAGATCAAAAGTTGGTCTGTGCCCAGCCAGAGGAGGTTGAATCAGCTATAATCTCAAGATATTAAGAAGTATTTGATATGTGATGCGTTTGTGTGTGTGGCTACAAGAAGAGCATGCTGTAGACCTGCATGATTGAATCCTCTGAACCTTCAGAAGGTGTGTGTGTGTGTGTGTGTGTGTGTGTGTGTGTGTCTGAAACAGAGTGTGCTGATTAACTCAGAGTGTCAGTCTTTGAACCTGTGGACACCGGAGACTCAGCCTCTCGTTTCTGTTTAACACACTGAAGACCGTCTGTCTGCCGTTTGATTAGACAAAGTGTCAAGGTCTTTGACTCCGTGTAGGTGTGTGTGAGTGTGTGGACATGTTTAAAACTTGCCAGAATCATTAGAGCTTTATTAGATATACAGATATTAATATTGATTCCTTTTGGCCTTGCATTTGAAAATGCATGAATGCTTCGTTGCATGTGTCCCTAGAAGAAACTACAGATGATCAAGGACTGACGACTGTTTTATAAAAAATATAATCCATTGTTAAAAAAGATTAGCAGCTATTTAAAGAGGTTATATTGTGCTTTGTGGGTTTTGGGGGATTTTATTCACTTCCAGTGTAATTTAAATGTAATTTAATGATGGGCTCTTATCAAACACTGATCACTCTTTCTTTTTACCTTCACACATTATACAGTAAAATAATTTAAGATCCCCAATTATGTTTTGTTCCACTGATTATAGCCATCTCTTAATTTAATCATTAAATTTATTTTAATCTACTGCAGTGCTCTTTGTTCTTAACTCACCTCTGAAAACCTGCACCTTCGGAGTCATATCCAAGCTCAACAAGAGGCAAGTCGTTACTCTGTTTTTAATAGATTCTCAGCTTTTGGTGACCTCTTTTAGGGCAGAGGATTAGCCCCAAAGTAAATACTTGACCCTCTGCCTGCCTGAGAGCAATCTGAGGTCCCCTGGTTGGTCACGTCTGGCTGTTCATATGGGGTTTTTTATTTGGTTGTTGTTGTTATTTGGCCCTTTGAGCTGTGGAATGAGTGGATGTCAAGAAAGCGAACTTGTCTTTGTTTTATCAGTCTTTTTTTTTTAAATACATTTTTTTAGACTTGCTATTAAGTGATCTTGGTGATCTTATTGTGGTAAACCATTTTCTGACAAGTTTATAGATACAAAGTTCATTTTTAGGATAAATAATCTTAGGCGTTTGGAGGAATCTTGCTGAAGTAAGTGTGGGTTTCCCTGAAAGAGATGTTGCTAAATCTGGACGAGTTGAATTTGAAGTTACAGCCATAAGTGCATTTCTCAAGGGTACTATAATCAGGAAGAGAAGCGAGGCCCAGCTTCGGTCTGGTTTCCTGTTTAAGATCACTTCTCCGGTCTCTCGGCCCTGGTTACAACGCTGAAATGTTCAGATTTAAAGTTACCATGGAGCAAATGAGCCTGATTCTGTCTCAGCGTAAACCAGCAGGGTTTAACAATATACATCTGTTAGGTACTTTTTCTTATCTCTTTCCCTGGTGGGCTTTGTGATTCAGAAGATTGTATAAACCCATTCTGCTGTTTTCAGATCATATGGAAACACAGGTTAATAGGAATAAGGTAATTTTGTCTCCCTCGTCTACAATTCTTTGATATTCACCGAACATAGGTTTTGTTCTCGGGAATTCTAGTTGGACGAGAAGATGTTTAAAACTCCTGGCAGAGTTTCCTTAATGGCAGCGCTGTGCGATCATTTTTACTCCATTAACTCACCATGAACTCAAATTACCTTAAATTGCTTTAAGTAGCTTCACAGACAAAGTGAGTAATACTCCAGTATATCAAAAGTAACACCGGCAATGAAACTGATCTGCTGCAGGGCGACACACATAATGGAACTGAGCAGTTAATGTTTAAAAGATTAATCAAGGACACTGGTGCTAAATATGTTTGGCTGTCCTCAGCAATTAGTCACAGTTTTATCATGCAATACATAAGAAACTTTAACCTGATTTAAAGAGAAAAAAAAAAAACGAAAGAAAACTGTAACTGCGATGTTTTAAAGTCTCTGCCTTTAGGACAGCTGTTTCCATTTAGCTCTTCAAGCTTTGGTTTAAAAAACAAAAACGTATCTAATTTATAGCGTTAATCTTCAGTCCTGTCCTATAAAGTCTGTCTGAACAGAAAACCCTTTAGATCTGAATTTATAATGAAATGTATGATGAAATTAAAGCCCCAGCCTGCTACCTCGCACGTAAAAGTTTTAAACAGAGTTCCTGCGTGATTGGTTAGTGCTTGGGGTTTGTGTTGGGGATGACTCTCAGCTACTACCGCACCGAATTTCAGCTCAATTGGTCGAGCTATAGCCATTTTTGAGTTTGCTAAGGTCAATTGGCTGTGGTGGTCATCTTGAAGCTGGTTGACTCCACAAGTTAATCAGTTGTAGATGTTTATCCAATAATTATTTTCTTAGAGTTTCATTCAAATCTGTCCACCAGCTCATGAGATATTTTGCTAACAGACAAACACACACAGGCAATCACCCACCAATCAGCAGTGAGCAATAAATAGCATGGATAATGACAGAAACAAGCACAAGAATTTTCTTACTATTTTGCCATAAACAGTGAAACTCACTGGCAGACCGATGGTCCACTGTTTCACTAAGTTTCCCATCAAATTACTGTGTGAATCATTATTAAGCATTTGAAACATGAAACCCGCCTACAAGACCATCATTTAGCACGCTCACATTCAAACTTCACAAAGTGCTTAATTGATTAATGTAATAAAGAATAAAGGAATTTCTAAAAATCTGTTTTGCTGTAGATAAAATTCTGTTAAAATGTTCCAGACAGTCACATCAACCTTTTTATTTATCTCTGTGAAAAATCTTGTTTTTATTTAATTAAGCAAAAATTATATTGATTTCACTGACTTCATTGAAGTGTTGTTTTTATGTTGGCTCATATTGCCTGAACATTGTGTCATTGCTCAGGAGGCAGTTTTTCAATACTCCAACTCCTATGATTCCAAACGTTTTACACTTTTTCTATAATTTGTATTGCCTGATTATGAAGATGTCATTTCACAGTTTGGAAAAAAAATTATTTGATTTGATACAGAGCTAATTTGAAGGTTTTCTAAATCCTAACAACATGTGGCTTCTTTCTGCTGAATTGACAACATTTGTTTGGTTTTTTCAGCCTGGTGATGGACGTTCAGTCAGTCTGTCCAGAATGTACTGCGGCTTTCCAGCCCAGTGCCATTGTCAAATTTTGATCATTTAAAACATTTCATTTGTGTTTGTGTTTCTTTGTCTTGGATCAGAGAAAACTCATGCTGGTGACTGCAGATGTGCAGCAGTTCGTTCATTTACAGGCAGTCCTTTGTCATGCCAGCCATCATGGAGTAAACGCGTGTGACTTCCAGATCAGTATAAAATTAGCAGCAGATAATATGTATGTGGGTAAATAAGCTCCCTCAACCTTCACAATTCAGAGCATTTAATCTTTACACAGAAAAATTGACATGGATTTAAATAATCTTGATTTTTTTTATATACGTATTCCATGGTTTATAAACACACTGGGTTGCCATTTTAGGTAAAACTTATCAGGATTTTTGCCAACAACTGTTGAGTTTTATTATTCCCCTTTCCACTGCTTGTATCTGCAGGTTCCCTGAGGAAGTGACTCAGCCTCCTGTGATTTATTTGTACCGTAATTAGAACTCATCAAACCTCTACGTCACACAGAGGGGTTGCTTTTTATACACTTTAAACAGCGTACATGCAGAGGTCAAGTGTGGAAACATTGTTGATATGCACCAAAGAGCTGAGAGCAACATTGTTTTCCCGTTGATCTCATCGAATCCGTGTGGAAATTATACTGCACTGATGCTGTTGTCTTTAAAACACGTCTTCTGTTTGACAAAACGTTGCTTCGCAGACTGTTTCACTTCAGACGCCATCAGCAGTCGGCTCACATATCAACACACTACAGCATCAGGCAGCTCCACACTCTGACCTATCTGCTCCAGAGGATGAACCGCGGTATGATGTCTTTGTGCGAGTGTGTGTCTGTGTGTGTGTGTCTGTGTTTAACTGACCAGATTGCAGTTCAGAGAAATTCTGCCCAATAGATAAATATTTGAGTGGTGGCTTTATCTTTCCTGATCATTTCTGAAAATAAAACTTCCCAAGCCGCATCGGTACACTTCCGCACGCTCTGCCTCCGGAGTGGAGCAAAAGGTCAAACCACTCCAGATTCAAGGCACAATATTCGTGTCTGGAACCGTTTGCATAGTCCTCTCGCTCATGAAGCTCAGTGGATTCCAGTTTTCAACCCAAACATTCTCACTGACGCAGCCTGAGTGGGAGTTTTTGAGAGAAAATTGCTTCAGATGATGCTGTTCTTAATACCTATGACAACCACATTCTGGGTTTAACAAGCTTCAGAATAAAAATATATCTTGACATTTTATTCACATTTACACATCGACATGGTAGAGACAGTATTTCAACTTTTAAAACTTCTGGAAGTCATCTAAAATTGTTCTTAATGATCATAAATTAATCTTTTATTGACCCTCAGTTTGTGTGCTAAAATCAGGTCATTCTGTGCAGAGGTCATAGCGAGACAAAGAATCTGTTTGTTAGTTTGCTGCTTTTTTAAAACTGTCTTTATAAATATCACTTTGAAACGATGCCCGAAGTCCAGTTTTACAGATTCTGAGTAGTTTTGTTCCATTACAAATTTTGCACATTTACTCTAAAGGCAGTGGCCTAATGGAGACAAAATATATTTCAACCTGGAGAGACTCACAACAAAGAGAAGCTGCAATTAAATGGTTTTATTTGACATGAATGACATGAGATTTTTTGGCGCTCGGACCCCGGTGGAAGACGCAAGTGCCATACAATGTGCTTTGACGAGAAGCTCAGATTGAGCATTCGAGGCATCTTCCCCGGGCCGGACACTGGTGGTGGAGGTCAAAGAGAGGAAGGAAGCTTGAGGGAGCTGGGAAACTGGGTTAGAGAAGGGGTGGAGGTGGGCTGAAGTTCGGCAGGTGACCGGATGAGGCCATGATGGAGGTCCTTTTAAACGAAGGCTTGCTCGCTGATTGGATAAGATGGAGGCGCGGTCTGATGCTGATAGGCTGAAGTGGAGGTGCTCGACGCAGCGATTAGATGATGCAGGTGAGGCTGAAGCAGGTCTTCCAGTTTGAATTTATGCCTAGGCTTCATAAAAACTGAGATAAATAATCAAGTAAAGTATAATCTAAGCTAAAATGTTGGACATTGCAAAGCCAAGTAGCACATTTTTACTAAACTGATTTTTCTGCATTTTTATCACGAGTCCCCAGTTTCACATTTTCACGCTCATTGAAACAAATGAAATGTCATATAAAAGCATTGGTTTCAAGTATTTTCATGCCATCAGTAGAAATAAAACAGACTGTGCCCGTCCTCTGTCAAACTAAATGACATACTATTTATTAAAAGGGCGCGACACAGAACTTGTTCTTCCAGTCAGGCACAAAAAGGGAAGTGCAAGTTTAAACTTGCTTAATCCAAAACTAAATGCCTGGGAGAGGACAACACTTCTGCTTTCCTGTTTGCTTTACATAATGAGGTATCATTAGCCAGATTTACAAAAAAAATAAAAAACTACGACTTAAAAAAGTCTGGGGAAATAATACTATTATACTTTATATACCAAACTTGTCTCCAGCTGTAAAAACAATACCAAAAGAAAAAAAAGGAAACTCTTAGTTTAGAAAAGTAGGAAGTGTAGTCAAATTCCATGTAAATGCCAGAATAGAGGAAGTGAGCAGGCTGTGACTGACAGACATCAGCTGCGATCGTTTGTAAGGTAAAGGATTTTAAATGTTTATACATTTCATATCATTTAAAAGAAATGCCATTCAAATAATTATGTCACTGATTGTTTGTCGTTTCAGGGTAATTGAGACATTTACAGGAATGTTTGGATCTAAAATTTTCAGATGTAATAATCTGACTTTTTCTTGTGCTGATCTTTTTAGTGGCACTTTGTGAAAATCAAGGAGTAAAATTAGGAAAGGCTGATGTTCATACAGCTGAGCTACCCTGTAGTGAAACAGGAATTTTAATATTAACCTTTTTTTTGCTGATGTAATGCAGCCACAATGTGTCTAAATTGGATTCTTTTTCTGACAGGATCAGATGAGATGAACTGAAGAGGATACTGACCTTTTATTAGAAGCACTCATGGTCACATAGAGAATATCTGTCTTCTCCTGAGAGGATTTGGAATGAGGCAATGCAGAATACTACAACGGATACAAACTCTCTGAAGCTTTGAATGCAAAACTACTATAAGGATTAAATCCAAGACAACAAAATGGAAAAGTTTGCAACTACTGGACAGCAGGTGAAGTTATTATTTTTATCCCCAAACAGATGAAATCAGGGAACTAAAGGAAGAAACTTCCCAGGTAAGCTGGCACTACGTTCTTCAATAAAGTTCAATAAACTTTACCCAGTCTGAGTCTTTCACTGTTTTCAATTAATATAGTTGTATCTACATAGCAAGGTTTTGGTTGTTAGATAGTTAATCGAGTTATGGGAGCAGCGCTGATCAGGTGACTACTCACCATAACGTCACCAAAGCCTTTGTCGCCTCCGTATGCCGTCATAATTACTTGCCGACCAAAAGAAACGCCGCTCAATCTAGCCTGACCAAGCCATCCAGAAAAACAAAATACGATTTGAGCTAAAAATGGTGAGAGAGCTTTGAACTTTGGCCGGTTTCAATTAGATTTACAGTTTAAGGTGACGATGAATGTGGGTGGGGAGTTTTCTCGTGTGGTTTATTGGGTCAGCTGACTCTTTTGGAGAGAGTTAGCACAGCCGAAGCTAGAAGCTACACGGAGCGAGCTAATGCTTGACGATAGTTTTTTTATAATGACTCAAACTGAAAGAAATAGGTTTAATCACACAGTCTGATCTCTTACCCGTGGTGTTTATATGGTATGTAAAACCAGCATTACCAGGTTGGACATGACTCGATTGTAGCATGCCATCGGCACGTCGTCCCGTTGATCCTTTTTGAGTAAAACACAGAAAGTACCAATTTATTACATCATATTGTTGTTGGTGGTGAAGGAAGTGCTGCATATTAGAGCTCTTTTTTGCACCCACTCCCTCCTGATCCCTAAACATATTGTCTTATTGTTTTATATCTGTTACTTTTATTTTGTTTGGATCAAAACACTTTGATTTTCATCTTGTGTAATTTGTAATGGGTGCCTTTAAGTCTGACTTTGACACGTTACATTTCAAAAGCAGACGTCGACATTGGGCTGCAAATTGGATATTCGTGTTTTTTCTGGTTTGAAAACCTTTACTGAGTGCAATCTATTCATTCATTTGTTCATTTGATTAAAAGTAACTCATGTAAAGAGACTCATTTACTCATTTTTTTAATATAGTGTCAGTGTAAAATATTTTATTGTTTTTACTATACTGTCATTTTAAAGAAAGAAAATGAGTAAATTTACTCTCCAGTTTAAAAAATGTCATTTTGTTTATTTTAACTCCTAACTTAAAGTTTAGGAGTTTTGTTAAAATATCAGGAGAAAACAAAGTTGATACATGCAGTGTTTGTGCAGCTAGTCGGATCAGTATGTCATGCAGAAATTTAGTTTTTTAATGAAAAAAATAGCTGAAAAACAAATAAATGTCAAGCTCACTCTTCTGCTCTTCACATTCAGGCTCGAGGAGATGATGGACTTTGTCTTCCTGTGAGTATATTTATCCTCAAATTTTAAAAGCTTAGTTGTAAAATATGTATTTTTTATAAAGTAAAGACACCATACATGTTTCTTATCATTCCCTTCAGGGTCAGTGTAAATCTGATCCCACCGGTTTGAATGGAGTTGTAGTTTATGATGACAAAACCTATCCTATAGTAAGTCAACATCACTACAGTATATTGGTAAATTTCATCTTTCCTTCTTTCTGAGATGAGGAATCACAATGAAACTGTTGCCACAGTTTTGAAACTGAAGCAATACAACTTTATATTTTCCCTTTTTGTAACTTTTTTTGTCTTTTTTCCAGATCCCATTTGTCAACTTGAGGGAAGCAGTAGAGCCACGGTAAAAGTAGTACATGGATGGTCTACACATCATCCAAACTATGTAAAAATCCTGTTCATAAAGTGAACTTTATTTAAGATAACTATTTATTCTTCTTTTGTTTTGTTTTTTTACATCCAGATGGAGCGACAGAAGGTGGATGTTAGGGCAGGATCAGCAGGTTGGTTTGTGGCTGATTATTCTAGAGTTTCATCATCTCAACATTTAAGTTACATTTTAAGGGAAAAAAAACTAAACAGTTTTGGTGGCAAATGCTTAAAACAGCCCAGTACATTCCTGGTACTTACTGGATACCTACCAGGCACATACCTTGTTTCCTGGTACTTGACAGGAAGTGACCAGATCTCTGGTACATACCCAGGTACATACATGGTACTTCAGGGTACCTACCTGGTATGTATCTGGTACTTCCCTGCTACATGTACCTGTAGCTTACCTGTTCTACATTGGATACATTACTCAGTACTTACTTACTCATACAATACTTACCAAGTACCTACCTGCTGCATACCAGATACGTATTTACATGGTGTGTACCTGGTATATACTGGTTTCCTACTTGATACTTAGTACAAATTTGGTACTTACCTGATATATATTGGGTGCATCCTTGTTACCAGGGACTTAATGTGTACGTTACAGGTACCCAGTATATATCAGGTAAGTACCAGGTGTTATGTATTGCTAACATTTCTTCCTTTTTGTTGGCATGTTTTTTATTATTATTGTCTGTTATTCTCCATGTCTAAAGCAGACAATAATAATGTGCTATTAGTAGTATGTTAGTATATTTTTTCTGCTCTGCTGTGACAACTTTTACTGGGTGCCATTTGTTGCAGTTTTTTGGTCTGATTTTGATTTCTTTTTTTTTTATCCAAAACTGTAAATTCTGGGATTTGTTTCAATTCTAACCCCACCTAAACAGTTAAATTTGTTCAGCTTTTACACCTAAGATGAAATAGAAATATTCTGTTTTATATCACACATTTTTATGAACAAAATATTGACTTATTATACAGCGAAAGTTTATGTGCATTATTGGAATATCAGGAGGGATAGATGCATACTGTATTTGTACAACAAGTCCTATCATAGTGCAGTGGACGAGCTAAGATTTTGTAAGACATATTATTAAACAAAACAAGTAAAAGAAAAAAACAATTTTCTGCTCTTCTGCTCATTTAGGCTCAAGGTGAAGATGGGCATAGTACTCCAGTGAGTAAATTTATCCTCATATTCTAAAAGCTAAATTGTAAAATACTTTTACACAGTAAAGAAACGTTTATTTTCATTTCTTTTAGGTTCAGTGTGAATCCGACCCCTCCGATTTGAATGAAGTAGTAGTTTACAGAGATGCACCTTATCCCATAGCCTCTGTAAGTAAACGTCATTATAGTGTTGACTTCATGTTCACCGTCTTCTTGAGATGAGGATGGATTACAAAAAAATTGATGCCAAAGTTATTGAACTACCCACTTTTTCTTCTTGTTCCAGATCCCATGTGCTTGTCTGACTGAAGCAACGGTGCCAGAGTAAGTGAATCTTGTCATCATACAAACCATTTAAAGATTCTGTTCATCTGTTTAGGCTTTATTTAGCTCACCTATAAAAGTGTTTTTTCTGAAGAGAGATCAAATGTGTAAAGAATTAGAAATTACCACTTGTGGCTTAAAATACAATCAATCTTTAAGTTAAAGCAAGTTCACCTCAGCTCATCTATACAGCACCAACTCACAACAAAAAGTCATCTCAGGGCACAAAAATATATAAAAGTCCAAACTGTAGTGCAGTTTAAATACAGTCAATTTAATCTAATAATAATAAAATGCAATCAGAATCAGTATATTACAAAATGACAATTAGTACAAAAGTGGCCCAGAAGGAAACCAGCAGACCGCATCAAAACTTCACTTTGGCAGAAGTGAAGAAACCTCCAGCAAAAACGGGGTCCGGATTGGAGCCATCTGAGAGGACAGGAAAGAGGCACAGACACAGCAAGTAGTTTCTATGGAGAGAGCACCAGAGAACGTGAGGTTAATGACAGTCATAAGTGCAAATACAAACATGGAGAGAAGAGAGGATAGAGACAGCAGGGTCTGTTTGTCTTGCAGCAGCCTACACCTATAGCAGCATAAGGAAGGGATGGCTCAGGAAAAATGGGTCAGCTCTAACTATAGAATTTATCAATAAGGAAGGTCCACAGGTAAACCTGCAGTTTGACACCAAAGTGCTCTGCTCTGTTAGGAAAATCTGGATCAAAAAGATCTTAATATAAGATGGTGCTTGCTTGTTGAGAGTTTTCCACGTTAGAAGATTTTATATTCTGTTCTGAATTTGACAGGGAGTCAATGGGGAGGTGCTAAAATTGGAGAAATATGATCTCATTCTGATAAGTTCTGTAAAAAAAAAAAAAAAAAAAAGTCTCATCATTCCCATTTTGTGTCTGGGAAAGTGGTTGTTGCTGTCATCTTTGTAAGGATGAGACCACAGCTCAGAGTGAAGTCTGTTCTGAGATCAGTGCTCAGAGGACACAAACACAGCAACTTTCTGTCATTTTGTAAATACTGATTATCATCTTTGAAAAAGCATTAATTGTGTAACAATTCTTAGATATTCGTCAACAGTCCTGACTCCTGCCTATAATAGACAGGCTGTGGCATCTCCGTTAAAATATTTTATCAGATTACAAGTTGAGCCAGTAGGAAGAAAGAAATGAAGAATGAAAGAAAGTTTCTTCATTTAAAAAAATTCACTGGAAAAATATATTGTTACAGTTTAGACATTAACTTATTTCCCTATTTGTTCGGTTGTGTTTGCAAACTTCTGTTTTCTCTAAATCTTTTCTCACTTTTCTGTGTTGTGCTCTGGTGTTTCTCTTTTTATACGCAGATTGACTGGCATTGGTGTGACTGTGCTGCTGGTGCTGCTAATCGGACTGCTTCACCTCTTTATGAAGAATATGTAGTGTTGATACATTTCCTTCTATGTCAAATGATATGAGTTGGAAAATTAAATTAAATAAAAATAAATAAATATTTATTACGTTTGAAATATAATCATAAAACTCTTGTTTCTGTGTTTGCAGCTCTGCAGGATCTTTATGAATGTATAATTCATGGCTGTAAAGCTCATTTTTCTTCCTATTAATCTCTATTCATGATTTAAGAGGAAAACAGCGGGGATAAATTATGTCTTTAAGCAGAGGATGGAGTGGGTTGTCAGAGCTACATCTAAAGACAACAGATATGTTAGGCTTAGATTTCACGGCAGAGAAATTCGCTGCTTGTCTTTGTTCTGGGGAACATCTAAATAATTACAAATCATCAAAGCCCAGCCTATACTGATCCCATCAGGAGAAAACAGGAGCAGGAGCGCAGATGCTGGCAGGTAAATCTCTGGCCCAAACTCAGTACGGCTTAAAAGAATAAAAAAAGATGCCAGAACAGACTGTTTGGGCTTCTCACAGCAAAAGATTGAGCAGATTGCAAAGAAAGACTTCAGCCAAGGAAATAAACTTACTACATATTTTAAATGTGCAGACTCTGCATGTAGACCTCCAAGAATCTCATAATGCTTTCAGGGAAATCACTCAAGTAGCTGCCGAGGCACTTGAATCTAGACTAAATTGAAAAAAAAAATAACAATAAAAAATTGTTAATAAAGATGTGTTTTGTGTCCAGTCTCAAGCATTAGGGCTCAATTTCTGACAGTTTATGCATTATATAAGTACTTTTAAGTGATATTTTTTACTTTCTAATGAAGCCAAGAGCTAAAAATCATGGCTTGGATTCATCAGTGAACTGCTGTGTAGTTTTTGTTAGTGCTGTTTTGGAGCAATCCAGATTTTGTGCATCCATTGAATTCACAAAGCCCTGGCTAAGGAAGACATGCACTTCAAAGTGTGCTGTCAATTAAACTGCTTTCCCTTGCTAATGCAGTTTACACAAATTGAAATGCTAAATGCATGCATTTAGAGGAAGATATAGAACTGTATGTAAATAACTGTCTGAGCTGTAAGCACCCAATTGTTGAAGTTTGCTACATGCAGTTAGCACAAGACTGGATTTAGAGTCTCCTGATAACTGGTGGTATTTGCCTCTCAGGAGGAGAAACAGAGGAAGAAAAGTAATCTGCCATCACAAAAAGAGGACAGGGATGTCAGGAAAAGTGTAAATCATCTTCTCTTCCCTTGATTAGTGTCAGACATTGTTGCAAAAACAAATAATAAAAATTTGGTTGCTACAGCTATACATTCAGATTACAAAATCTTACAGATTTCAACATTTAAGGCTTCACATCTACATAGATGTTAACAAACAAAACCCAAAATAATAAAATAATAAAAACTAAGAACATCCCTAACTGTGGAATATAATCAGAAGTGCAAAGTAGAGGCTGAGGACAGCCACACTGATGGAGGGGTGGGGGGTCCTCCTCAATCTAAGATAACAAATAAGGAACTGTTTTTGTTTGTTTAATAGGTGAAATTAAGAGGATGTATTAATGATCAAGAAAGCCCCAAATGTCTATTGATGTAGAAATACCATCCTGAATATAATTCTTGCCCTCACTGGTAGAAAATCCGTTTCTCTTGTTCCCGGTCACTTTTGTGCCAGCTGTGTTTGTGGCAGAAAGTCGTATTTAGATGATGTAGCGAGGACGACGGCAATCCTGGTGCAAATCACTCACACCTACTGAATTCAGCAGGTGGCAAACTGATGTCGCTGTTTGCTTTGTGGATATGAGTTGAACTGTAGCAGACAGTGGGGGCAAATGATCTGCAAACGTTGGAGCAAAAACCACGAGGTGCACAACTTTAGAGAATCGGGGTCGGTCTCGATAACAACTGTTGGTGAGATTTTACAGATTTGTGTGCTGTTTTTTAATTCACAAAGTTGTCTAAAATTGGAAAAAAATAGCTTATGTCTATTGATGATTTATATATTAGCACATTTTAATAGTATTCAAACTACAGATAAGTTAAATACTCAGCCTTCAAAAGTTTCATGCATCTAATTTTAAACACTGGATGCTGATCTTTCACACTAAAAGACACATTTTCTGTTGTTCTAATGCTTTAGATGCAGTGTTGTACCTGCCTACATTGTGACTTCAACCCCGTACCTGATATTTTAAGACCGCTCCACACAGCAAGCTGGCATCATACCATTCACCTACGTGTGTACTTTAATAACCTGAGCTTGATTCCATAAATTCCTCCAACGCGCTCTTGGCATCCGAGCAGAACATTTTCTTCCTCTTGTGGGTGGTGAAGAAGCAGCCAAGCAGTATCCTCCTTTATCCTCCACAAGGGCTAAAAATGCTTTTCTTCTCTCAGATCGCCATCTTTTATATTTGCATGTGAGCTGTATGAAAAGCTGTCAGTAGCCAGTCAGCCATGTTAAACACTCGTGCAAAGTTAAAAAGGACCTAATGATGATTATTTCATCAGATAAAAAGTTAATTTGATGGATTCCTTGCGCAGAAAAAGTAAAAGCGTGTACATTTTTTTGTGCTTAGTGGTTCTTTTTTTTGTTTCAAGAGGAGCAGGAGTTCAGTTACACCTTGGACGTAGAGGTGGTGTTTTAATGAGAGGCTGTACTGGACCAGCATTCGGATAGTTGTGCTTAAGCAAATAATTTATTCAGCCTGACAGCTTCAGGTGCAGGATGGGCTGCAGAAAACAGAAACAGATGTTGGATCAATCTGCAATGAGCACAAGGTCACCAGGAAGTCACAGGGTTGACAGAATTTGCATTAAAGACATGGTTTTTGTTGTTATTCTTTTTTTATTTATTTTTCTTACAAAGACTGCCTTTTTTTTCCTTTTCTTGTCTGAGTAGTTCCAGCCAGCATTTCTTGTGCAAGTCAGGAAAGAGTAAGCAGTTTCTTTTGTACAATTTCCACAGAAATCCACTGCAAACGAGGTTGTTACACATTGCTGTAAAAGAATGATTTTTATAATTGTAAAAGTGAAGTGAAGGCTCCAGTAATGGAGGGGTTCAGATGTGATTGTTGATGGTAGAAATCTGTGAGTATTGTTACTAAGCCTCACTGAATGAAACAAAACAAATATGTTCTCAAAAAAAGCCTGCAGGTATATATATATATATATATATATATATATATATATATTTACAAAATGTAAACATTATAAACATATACTCTTCATCAGTGGTCTCCAATCCTGGTCCTCGAGGGCCACCATCCTGCATGTTTTACTTGTTTCTCTGCTCCAACACACCTGATTTGAATCAATGGGTGATTAACAGGCTTCTGCAGAACATGAAGAGGTCATTTAACCACTGAATCAAGTGTGTTGGAGCAGGGAAACAAGGAAAACATGCAGGATGGTAGCCCTCAAAGACCAGACACCTGCTCTACATGTTAATATATTGAGGCCAAACCAGATTGGGTGCCTGTTAGTTTTAGATTAATTAAACATAATAGGATCTTGGCAGAGATCTAACATGTGTGTTTTACTTTTTACCCAGTTGTGAGCAATGGCTTATTTCTTACTGCTGAAAAAAGGGGACATTTGTCTTTCTTTTTTCTTATTCCCATATACACAAAGGAGAAAAGTCTCCATCAATATAGTGAACATTTCCAAATATATGTGCTCTTATTTAAATGCATTTGACCTCTGTTTTAGACGAGATGTGTTTTACTCAGCACTGAAGCACCACTCCAGCTTGCTCTATACTGAGGGGTGGCATCAGCCAACTTTTCCTGATGGATAGTGCACTCAAGTGGAGGGCTCTTAACGTCCGCATGAAGCCACAGGACAGAAAACTTTTATCATAATAACTGAGACTCCATATCACAACCAAGGCAACAAGTGCTGAGCTGAAATAGTCGCGGACCCTGACTAAAAACCCAATAAAATGTCTCACACACCACAGTGCTGCTCCCTTAGCTTCTTTATTGCACCAACTTTATAACAATTTAACAGACTTGTGTTACTTCCTGTGTTCAGGGGAGCTGACCCCTGTATGATGTCTCATCTTTCTGCTCCCTCACACAGGAACGGTGTTCCAAATTAACCTTGTCCAATTGTGAATTGACCTGTAGCAGTACCATCAACTATGATGAAATCTTTTGAAAATTATGATGTGTTTTTGTTGAAAACTGAACTAAAACTCATCCTAGATCCTTGGTAGTTTACTTATAATTGTTGAAGAAGCACACATGAAGCAGTACCTTTTACATCCTGAGAATAAATGTGCACATTTTTATTCGTATGAGCTCAACTTTTAACACATTTGCTGTTCGACAAACTGAAGTAGATGAATGTTAATTTAATATTTGTTTTTTTTTTTTTTTTAACAGCAGGTAAGGCGATGCTTGACTCTAAAAATATTACTGCTGGGGCTTCCCAAGGGTGCGAGAATTTGTAAGAGCTTTACAGGTTTTACAAAGAGTAAAGATTGCTTGAGTAAAACTTCCTAAAACATTACTGTGAAACTTTCTAACAGTAGACATTCTTCAGATTTTTCACACTTGATTGCAAACTGAGCTTTGCACAACCTTTTAAAATGTGGCAGAATTGCAGCAAACCTGGAAAACCTTTTTTTTTTTCATGTGTGAAGGTAAACACAATGATGCTTTTGTTAGGCTTCAAAAATGTTTTTTTTTTTTCCTTGTTTTCCACATTCCCTCATCATGCTCTGTACGCCCAACCTGGCACAACTCTCTTGGACCATGTTGGGATGCAGCTGCTGGAGGATCAGGCCACACTACCATCACTGCTGTCAGGCCTGCATTAGGTTGTTTTCATGACTTTGTCACAATCAAGCTCGTAGCCTGGGCTTGAGGCCGGTGATTTGGTGATGACCAAACATTATCATGGATAAGCTGGCACCACAATAATTAAACCACAACCATGCCCAAAACCTTCATGGACCTACCGCACTTCATTATGCATAACAGGGAACTTGCTGCATTCTTAATACTCTCCTGAAGACATTACCAGGACCCTGCCAAGTTCACGTTCTGAGTGATTTTCTGTCGTAGCGAAGTGGTCATCCAGTATGAAGGAGACATTAAAATGTATCTATCACTCCGAAATCAATCAGTTTCTGAGATAATGAGATGCTCACCATGTAAAGAAAACTTAAGAGACTATATCTGATCCAAGGTCTGTGAGTATGTTTGCAGACTTTTTTTTATCTCATGAATCTGCAGGCAGGGCAGAAACATTTTACAAAAATGAATTCAATTCAGTGCCATGATAAAAGAAAATCCTCCCAATGGATTTTGTGTCTTTTTCTGCATCGTCACAGCACTGTAAGTCACTGACCGAGGAGCGCATTTCTGCTGAAAACCTTGAGAAGGACATCAAGTCGGCCTAGTTATGTTTTGCTTTAACAGGGGAAGAACAGCAGAAGAGACAAAATGAGCCTTTATGGGCAGATAAAGGCGAAAATTGAGGAACACGGTGAATGTCCTTGAGACAAGCGAGCCCAGCGCCAAATTACTCACTGTTCAAAGAAGAACATCAACAACCACGGTGTTCCCATAGCAACTGACCAATCTTCACGCCTCTCTGAATGTATATACATGCACTAAATTTTTCCTTGATGGGTATTTCTAGGAACAATTTCTCTGTGATGCTTTGTGATGTTATTAATGATATAAGAAGAGGCAGGCTATCAGATAAACAATATACAGCTCAATACTACAGAGACCCCACCGAGCCACTTTGTCAGTTCTGATTATTTATGAGCTTTTCCTCTATTTTCAGGTTAATTCTCAGGAGGTTAAATGAAAAGGTGGATGTATATTTGTAATTTCTCAACCGTGTACAAGTTGTTATCTGTAGTTGGTTCGAACTTTTGTGCGGCGGATTCTTAGTGGGTTTAACGTATTTACAAATGTTATTTTATTTTCACTTGAAAACAATTTTTTGTTACTTTTTTACCAGTTTTCTTAGATTCCAAAACTATACCTACGCTTTTCTTTTAAATATGATAAAAACAATCTTCTCTCGTTGTATTTTCTGTCTCAAAGCTGTGACTGAATTATTACCACCACTTTCCCTTCATAAGTAAGAGAGCAGCTTTAACCTGACCACAACAAGATTTAATTTGTTCTCAGTCTTTTTGACCATGATATCAAGCCGGCATAACCTGTGGAAATCACACTTCAGCTTATCGATATCCTCTGTGAACACTCTGTGAAACATTTGGACATTTAGAACGATTGTATTCGTTACAGACTGACAGCAAGAAAAAGTGTCATCTTTTTAAAGTTCGTCTGCAGCAGGAAAAGAATCCTATAAAAATGTAACCAGGGTTTAAATTGACTGTATTTACAAGGAGTCCAGCAATCACAGAACCCTGATCCCAGCATCATAAAATCAATCTGGAAATACAAAGACAAAGAACAGCTAAGCACATTGGAGTGTATTTGTTCTAAAGACAAAAGGTTTTAATATTAAATATTGGATTGCCTTTTTTCTGTCTCTGCTGCACTTTAAATAACGTCAGCGGATAAATGTTACCAGTGTACTGTGTGAGCTAACTTTTGACTTTACAAAAATATAAAAACAAATGTGTTTAACTTTTTATTTTGAATCACACCGACCAGTCTGTTTTAGCAAGAACTGTAAGTAGAATCAATCCATCCATCCATCTAACTCCAAGACTTAGGCCAGTTTAAAATTTATATTCAGCTTTCTGAAATGATTTTATTTACCTAAACCTGGTTTCCTTTTTACATAACAATGACTGTTTTCACACAGTGATCACGCCACACTGGAGCAAAAAACGAAGCTGTGGTTTTTTAAAGCGGACCCAACAAAGGCGACTCGGAGCTGCATCAATAACGGAGCAGCGAGCAGCTGCTGCAGGATCAGTCGTATTGTTGCTTCGAGCATCATCCTGACAACTCTTTCTTTCACACACAGTGTTTTGGCTCTCAGGTGTATAAATCCCACCCCCTGGTTCCACTCCCGAGCCTTTTGGCCCTTTTAAACAGAAAGCGATGTGCTACGCTCACTGATGCAGCCGATGTGCTGGTTGGTGGAGTCACTTTTTACAGATAAGCTTTTGCAAAACTTCAAGCGTGCCATTTTGTGAGCGAAAGGGGAGTTCCCGGTTTGCGAACACGGAAGATGCCCCTTTCTTAGTGCCCTGACAACAAGCAGCACGAATAACCTGCTTTAGGAAGAAAACAAAAGCCCTGAAGGTGTAAATATGTGTCGTGATGCAGAGCAGAATTGTGCTTCAGCCTCACATGGTGGTGCTGTAGGGACAAGAGGGATAAAACAATAAGTGCTGTCTCCCAGTTTGTGCACAATGTCATCTTTTTCATTATTTGACTTTCTGGATCAGGATGAACACTTTGTGTCCACTGGCTGTGTAAGTATTCATGACAGCACACACCGGTCCATCACAAACTCACTGGGCTACACCCTGTGAGCTTTTTCCCCCCATCACAGAAACAAACTGCCCTTGTGCAGCACAAGTCATTATAAACACCGGGTTTCAGAGAGCAGAAGGTTGTGTTCTGACTGAAACAAACTTTACACACAGGACCTTGATGCACAAAGTGAAGAAAGCTAACAGGACCGAGAATATCTTCAAAACACCATCACCTTCTAATTTTCTGATTGGCAAACCTATTTGTGAGCAAGTCTTTCATCTGAATGTGGTTTGTTGTTGCCTAGATGTAAAAAAACATATAAACTCCTGTACCTTTTTTATGAATTGCATGCAATCAAAACAGTAATCTAACATAAACATTTAAACATATATTTTACTTGCTGATGAGTCAACAGTATCACACTTACCCGTGGATACTTTACCAAACCATACTCTCCTCTTACTCACACATTACATATAATAATAAAGAAATCTTGGCTGTGAATGTTGAGACTCTTCTGAAAATAGGTACGTACTAATGGAAGTTACTCTCTATTAGTGTCAAGAAGACAGCGCCAGCTTTATGTTACAGTCATATGGTGTCAAGCTGCTGGGATAACAAAGACATAAATGGTTGTTAGAGGTGTTGCAGTCATTTCCGTGACAAATTTGTCCTTGGCAAACATTGCTCCAATGACACAACAGGTGCAAAAGGAAGCCAGAAATTATCGTGTCCATTTTTAGACTCAACCTGACAAACCTATACCGGCAGGAATTGTATGTCACTTTTAAAGTTTTGGATACAGACAATTATCAGGCATCCTTTTTAGTTTCTCATCAATTATCGCCATACGATGTGAGAAGAAACCATATGGTCTAATGAGACATGTTGAACCATAAGGTAACACTATTGGTGACAACAGATAAAGATAGTTGCTCTTTTTTTAATCTATTCTGATTTGTTAAAAACACGAAGTATAAATACTTGTTTCTTGCCTTCTGTTTTATCAACTCATTGCCTCACAAAAGTCTGAAAGTTTAGTTAGCAGCAGTTATTGAGTTTACCTTGCCTCTCATCTGACAACAGCTCTTCACCTTTGTTTTTATGTTTTAGTTAATTCGTACCTTGTGAAGTTGGGTTTTGTAGAAAACCATATGAAAGATTATTATGTTAGCAGTTGTATTAACCACATTCATGAGCTAATGGCTAGTCTGAGCGGGAGCAAAACCAGAGCAGATTGCTGCCACATTGAAACGACTATGTGAGGATTTGGATTTTTTTGTTTCTGTTTTGTTTTCTTTATGGTTTCTCTGTGGGTTTTAATTAGTGTTTTCAGTTTGGGTTTTTCCTGTTTGTGTTCCTGCTCAGTATTCACTCCTCCTCCATCACTCTTTTGCCCTTCTTGCCACGCCCATCTCCACCTGTCCGTAATCATCTCCACTCACCTGTTTCCATTTCCCTCGTTACCCTCAGCACTCAAATACCCGGTCATTTCTCCCACTAGTCGCTGGTTCATTGTTTTTGGTTCCCTGCTGGTTTTGTCTTGCTCCATGTTTTTGCGCCACACCTTGTTTGTCTATGTTTGTACTTAGTTTCAGTTTTTGCTGCCACGTCAGCCTTTTTGTTTGTTTTATTTTAATAAATTAGTTTTCTTTGAAATGAGTCTGCACTCAGGGTTCTTGTCTGTCACCCCCAAACCTGACAGACTACAATTTAGAATGTTTCATTGCAGTTTGTGCATTTTGTAAACATTTATATGGAAGTCAATTTTCTATTACGCAGTTTTTTCCATACAATTTTCTGTTTTATTGCTTGTGCAAATAGCAGCAGCAACTAGCTATAGCACTTCTAATGCGGTGTGGGACACTTCTGGCAGGAATATTATAATGCTTCTTCTGGAAAGGTGGAAAGGTTTATATGATAGTGTTTGCACGAACCTTCATAAAAGTTTGGAGATTGAAGTTGTTTTAAGACGGAAACGATCCAGTTTGGTGTTGGCCTTGCTCAGACTAGCCATTAGCTCATCAATCCCACCAAAATTCTACTGTTTCTGCAAACTGAGGTAGCTCAAAGAGGTGAGGTAATAATTGTTGTTCTTAATCTTTTCACCCTGTTATGAAATGGCGAGTCATTAATAGCTGGACCCAGATACAAAAAGTTGTTGGAACTGGGAGTTTATTACCAGAATATATGGCAGGACTGGTAAACAGAGAATACTCACGGTTCACAGAAAGCAGGATAACAGGAGGATCTGACAATGAGTGAAAGAAAACTTGGAACTGTTGCCTGATTACTGAGAGGAGATAAGTGGACTATTTACAGATGAGACACAGGTGTATGGAGCTGAGAACATTGTTCATGGAAACAACAAGAAAACCAAAATAACTCAAAATGGCAGGAAAATAAACAACAAAAGTAAACTTAAAATACAAAATTAAACCAAAAAAGGCTAAGATCTTTCTTCAAAAGATCTGAACTATCCATTTAAGTAGTAACACTGATTCAAATATTGCATCATACATTTATTTTTAATTATTAACAAAGCACAAATTAATGAGTCCTAATCAATGCCGGAACGAATTATTGCTTAGGAAATTTCTGCCAAGTCTCCTCTCCTGCTGAGGTGTGTTTGAGAATGTTTTGCTGCTGTATATTTCCAGTTAATAGTCAGTCAGGAGGCTGGAGGAGAAAGGAGTTGAAGAAATATGATGAGCCTTCGGTGTAATCCTGAACTCTGAGACGATGAGCCCCGAGACAGGTAAAGTCAGAGATTTCACTTCCAGGACATCTGATCAGAGTTACCTAAATGAACTCCAAGTGTCTGCTCTCTCAGTGAAGCATGAATGGGTAATGAAAAAAAAAAGTCATCATTAATAGAGCTCTGACACCACAGGGAAATAATGTCAGAGCTCCATTAATTCAGTATCAGTTCTCCATTTGAATCCAGCAGAGCTACAGAGACATGAGTGAGAGCCAAGACCATGATCTTTAATTAAAGCAGTCGATAAGTTAACATTATCAGACTTTATTTTATGTGCTTACATCATTTATCTGACTTTAACTTTTCTTGATTGATTGTAGGGTTGGAACTGTGTCAAGTTTTCCCCCTTTTAGATTTACTGAAATGTGACAAAATGCAGAACATGACAAGTAAGTAAGCATTTATATACTGCACCCATGAATCTAACAAATAAAAGGATATAACATGAACATTGAATCGTTTACAGGTTTTATTGCAAAACAGCATAATAAAAATGTTTGCATAAAAAGGGGAATAAAAGCCAACATAAAACAAGAAAGAAAAATAAACGTTGAAGTAACTAAAATAGGCACAAGATTTAGAAATTAATAAAAACTAAAATGTTAAATATTAAACGGACCACATGGGCCTCAGCAATAAATCTTTTGCTAGTTAAAGGCAGAAATGAGTCATTTTAAAGTTTTGGGACTTAAAAAGCAGAATCTGCATTTTTGATGAGAGAAAGCTTCAGTAAATTGTCAGCAGATAATTTCTATGTTCTAAGAGTTGAAACATTACAGATCTACATGACTTGGTCTTTGGATTTTAAGGGTTTTATTTGTAAGGAGGAGGACCTTAAAATGAACTGTAAAAGAAACAGAAAGTCAGTGGAACAGCTAAAATATGCTCCCTCCTCTTAGTTTGTGTTAGTAGGGGTGCTCCCTGTGTACTTTTCTGTTATGAGCTGTAAAAACTGCACCACAGTAATCATGACAGATTAAAGATTACCCATGTTGGTTTACAGTCTATTGAAACATGTTTCATGTGAAAAACACTTTGCAGAATAGGCCTTGTTAAGCATACTCAGTCCATGTAACTATTTGTTGTAAATAATGTAGTGTAACCAGCTTAACTCCTCAATGAGACTTTCTCCCCGATTCTCCTACCTCAAATCACTTTGACTTCTGTCTACAGCAGGTAAGATACTGACTACTCAAAAGTACTGCATGCAGCCCCACTTCCAAAAAAAAAACTGAACTATCCCTGTAAATCAATATGCAGCCTATGATCACATGATTTAACACATTTGTTTAGTTAAAGAGCTAGCTTTGACAAAGTCGTAGCCGTTTTGATCAAATTTTAAAACTAACATTACGCAAGATCTTACATCCAGAGTACGTGTTGGGAGGAACTCTCAGCTGCTACCATGTCAAACTGTACTTCAATATCTGTAAAACTGAGCTATAGTTGATAATGTGTTGGCTAAGCTTGAGTAGTTGTGGCAGCCATCTTAAATTGGATTGACTTCAAAAGTTGATCAGTCGTAGATGTTCATCCAAAATTTACTTTCTGAGGGTTTCATGAAAATACATCCAGTGCTTCATGAAGTATGTTGCCAGCTGACTGACACAAAAAACACATGCCGCCACAGACATGGGCAAAAACATTATCGCTCACCTATTGCCTTTCAGCGGTGGGCGATAAAAAGAACAACGGCTGTCATTACTCGCTGCCTCTCCTCCAGCTCCTGTCATTAAGGCTCATACTTTTCTGAGTGCCTCTTTTCATCCAACACCTCGCTGTCATCTAACATTTTCTGATTATAGAAAACATACTATTGTTGCTGAATTTGGCAGGAGAAAATAATTGCAGGGTTATGATGTTCTCAGCTGCGTGACTGCCAGATAACTGAACCTGCGGCTCCAGTATTATCTGAGCAGATGAGGAAGAGGCAGCGTGGGACCCACACAGCTGTCTCTCACTGTCCGGGTCAGGATGACCTCCCGCCAAATGAAACCGGGGTTTTTGGCGAAACCAGCAGCTCCACCGAATTTCTCCCCATTTTCCCATCTTTCCAAATGTGGGCATAATTTCAAGGAAAATAAAAATAAAAATAAACACTAATTGCTGATTTAAATTAAACATATTAAGTAGTAACTGTTGCCATGCCAACAAAAAAAATTCAGTTTTATTATGAAAATAAAACAAGCCCTTCCTTGTTCGTGTGCAGGAATTACCTGTGCAGCTTTACAGGAGGTGAAAAACAGAAACAACTGTTTATATAGGGATGGATGCAGGTTGAGAATATTAAGTTGGAGTTATGAGGAATGTATGCACCCATAAAAAAGAGTATTGACTGTTTAGAAAATATAAGTATCTCTCAGGCTCTCACACAAAAGCCCTGGTTGCATCCGTACAACGACAGCTCAAACTGCAGGGTGCACTTCAGAGAAGCAAAATGATAAAACAATTACAATGATTTCATGATGTTTTGTTGTGCTGTTTGTCACATTTACTGCTTTTCAAAAACAAAACAACAACCGGAGCATTATGTATGTATTTAGTGCAAGTAGTTATTTTCAGTCAGTCTCTAGTATTTTTGCTGTATTATATTTACATCACAGCAGAGTTTTTTTAAGTTTTGCTTTAAAATGTTAAAAATTAGATTTTCAGAAACTGTGTTTATTGACTAAATGGCAGACAGTAAAAGCAGGCTTTCCACCCATGAGGTTCTGCAAAACAAAAAATGGAGCACAGCTGGTCTTTAGTTTTGCACATTCTCTCCTGACTATTTTACCTGCCAATTATTATATTAGCTTTCATTTTACACCCTTGCATATCAGCTGTTGCCATTTGTGTGTTCCCACCAGTCTGTTTCACCTGAACCCTGCACCCCTCTCCCCACCTGATCCTCTTTCCCTTCCAAGTCCGCCTTGCACATCGGCCCATTTCAGCCTGGTCTTTGAGTCCCCAAGACCAGACCATTTTAAACAGACTGAATGAGTTTCACCTGCTGTCTTAAAACCAGCTCAGCCGTATTGTTTGTCTACAAAAAGGATTACAAGCCTTAATTTGGTCTGCTTTTCATCAGTGGTGCAAAATGTATTTATTAAAAGCGAAGACTGTGGGGAATCTCCGTGGGTCTTAAGCCAAGGAGTCCCTTTCCCTGACCGGGACTCTAACTGGAGTATGAGAAGATAATAAAAACCTAACATTAGCATTTGTAATTACAGTGAAGTTACTACAACAGTTCAAAAGAATTCAAGAATAGCAGTATTACAGCACATTATATTAGTTAATATCAAATGCATGTTCTCAGACAAACTCATACATATTATGACAAGTTGAGCCACAGTTTATTTTTTAATGATCATCATGTAGTCACTTTATGGTCTAGTTTAGAGCAGTAGGTATAATAAACAGCTCAGCGTTTTTTTTTCTAATTAAAAGAAAGATTAAAAGACTCATTATTATGAAAACAGGCTGCACAGCAGGCAGTGGTTAGAGCTGTCGCCTCACAGCAAGAAAGTCACATATTCTCCTCTCTGACTTTCTGGGTGGAGTTTACATGTTTTCCCCCGTGCATGTGTGGGTTTTCTCCAGGTACTCCAGTTTCCTCCCATAGACTAAAAAACATGCATGTTAGGTTCACTGTTGACTCTAAATCGTCCCTAGGTGAATGAGAGTGTGAATGGTTGTTTGTCTCGTTTGCCTCTATGTGTCCTTGTGATGGTGGAGACCTGTCCAGAGTGTCCCGGACCTCTCACACAGTGACTGCTGGAAATCGGCACCAGCTCCCTGTGACTCGGAAAGGAAATCTGGGTAGAGAAAACGGATGGATGGACGGATAATTACCAAAACAATTCACTAAATCTTAAGCGATTGCTGAAAAGGTAAATGCTTTCAGAACAACATATAAAGGACCATCTTCTGATCTCCACATCTCATAAGCAGAGCCCTGCATGAATGTGCATGAATAAGCATTTTCATGAACGGTGGTAATCTTTTCTGTGAATTTAGAGCTGAGCTTTTAACAACAATGAAACATGAACCGAGAGCTGCTCAGTCCTTGACGCTTACATGTCGTTCTTTTCACGTGTGTTAATGTTGTGACCTTATGTTCTTTCAGCTGCCTATTTGAAATGCAAGGCAGACGTGCAAAAGAGTGATGGAGGTATACATATACCATCAAATATCAAGCAAAACCTCTTGACTTACTCTCTTTTTACATTTATACTGTAAAACACTAACCTTTGGCACCAATCACTAGTTAAAACAATCACTTTCAATGATTCAAGACATCTTGTTTCAAACATTTTAAATCTAATCCAATTTTCATTAGTCACTGTACAACCTAATGGGTAAAAACATGGGCTACTGTTTAATATTAGCACCAAACGCCGTTGGTCAAGCTAACAGACATTGTGTTTGTCATTTTTTGACACTGATGGACCTATTGAAATAAAGACAAGTGGGGTTTTTTTCAGCTTGAAGGGAGGTTTCACAACTTTTGTGGTTCAGTAATGTCCTCCCTGTCAGTGTCACACTGTCAACAGCCACAAGCAAAAAAAAAAAAAAAAAATTAATATTCAGATGAAAAGTTCAAATGGGAAGATAAAGAGCCTGGGTGGCAGAGGAGCTGAGAGAGCCAGCATGGGGTGTTCTTAATTAGCTGCTGATTCATTGAGAGACAACCAGCCCGCAAGAAATGGAGGTGAAGGTTTGAACAAGAAAGTCTGCTTAAAGGAACGGTTTATCAGCTGCGCTCAGAAGTCTCCACGAACAGAGTGACAAGGAAGGTGTGCTCCTTATCTTAAACGGAGGTCAGCTCTCAGGAAGGAAAATATGCAGCAGCAACGAGACACAGAGGGATTAACTCCAATCCTAATTATGGACGCTTGCAAATTATGTCCCAGTCAATCAATGTGGGGGGTCACAGTAATTCTCATTTGTGTCACAGTAGGACATAAAATGGAAATTCGTCCCCGAGATTTTGGGGAGGCGACTTCCTGCGCACACCACTAATCTGCGGAAAGGAAGAACATGTTTTAATCATCTGCATTGGAGTGACAGTAATGCAATTCAGGGGTCTGACGACACGCTGAAATAGTTTATATACAGTGGGGCTGGGGTCAGGAGAGTATGTAATGTTTATAAGAAAAAAGGTTTGATTCTTTTTTTTCTTTTGTTTGTCAGAACCATCACTTATATCAGTGGTCAAAAGGTAGGTGTGTGTGTGTGGGGGGGTACTTTAGACAAGTTATCAGTCCATCACAGAGGCAAACAACCATTCACTCTCACTTCTAAGAGCAATATATTCTCCAATTAAACTTGTTTTTGAACTGTGGGGTGAAACCGCAGAACCTGGAGAAAATCAATACGAGCACGAGAAAACATGCAAACTAAACACTGAAAGAAATTCTGCTCAGATTTGAGCATTTGTGTCAAACTGACCCAACAGCAGCACTGATTTGTATTCCACTTTATATCTTTCTTTCATTTACCGAGTAAAAAAAGTCATAAAGTCAACACCCCAGTCATTTTGATTCCAGTCAAGAACAGTGAAATGTGCAATTCGAAGGACCCCAGCTGAGTTTTAGGGGATTAATAATAACAGTGGGACTTTAGGGTCTCAGAAATAGTGATGTTTTATGGCAGTAATGTTCAGCCTTTTTCAAGTTATGACCCTCCTAGATGATTTGGTTGCAGTTTGTGCGTAAACCATTCCCCGGTATAAAATGTGTCATTTTAATCTTTTTTTCACCACAACCATCTGGCAACCTCCAGAAATGATCTCATTACTCCCCCCTCAGGATCCCGACCTCCAGGTTGAGATTCACTGGTTCACAGAGCAGGACACCAGGAAGCTGAGCACATTCCAGCTGGTGTTCATACAAAAATGAGTTAGAGCTTTCAGTTAAATTATTATTTTTATATTTGTTTTAATTGCGCATGTTATGCTATGCTAGTTTTGAGTTGCAATGTTTCTATTAATGGATGTTTAGTGATCGTTGGACTATTTATTCCACTTTGAACTGAGTCAGACTAGCTCCAAGTCACAAATCCTGGGCTGAGAAAACAAATGGAGACGGTAGTAAAGACAGAGTCTAATACTAAATCAAAATAACGTTCTGCAAAGGCAGGATGATCAGAGAACAAAACTCAAAGACTCAGACAGCTGGAAACTAAAACACAATGCAAAGATGACAAAACATCACCCAAGCAGTGACGAGAGGATCTGTCAGAAGCAAAAAGGAAAAACTGGGGCTAAATCTATACTCAAAGGGAGAAAATGAATGCGTACAAAAAACAAAACTGTATCATTTGTGACAAATGGATGGGGAAGTAAAACTGACAAGAAGCTGACAGTACAAAATACAACAGGAAGTAAATGTGCCAAAGCAGAACAGAAGTAATTAACAAAAACAAAACAAAATACTCCCTGTGACATTTCCTGTTTTGGTGTTTTTACCTTAGTTGCAGTTTTTGTTTTTTTCTCTTGTTTGGTTAAAGTTTAGTCTTTTGATTCCTTGTGAATCTTTTTGTTGAATCTTGTGAGTTGATTTTTGTTTTATTTTGGTAGGGCTTCTCCCTTGTACATGTGGTTAGGATTGTTTCTGACTTACACCTGGTTTCAGTTTCTAATCAGCGCACCTGCAGCCTGTTGTAATTTTTAATTCAGTGTATATTTACTTTATCTTTGTCAGATACTCATTGCTTCCATATTGCTGGCTTGCCTGCTTTGTCCTTGAGTTAAGTTATTCATGATTCTAGTTAATCTGTTTCACTTTTGTTGTCTTTGAGTAGTCTACCTGCCTGCCAGCTCCTCCTTTTCCTACATTTGGGTCCCATTTCTACCATCTGCTGCCCTTTTTATGAGAAAACCTGAGCAAATATCACTCTTTCTGAGTTCGCTAGGATTTGATTGTTTGTGGCGGCCATTTCATGGCAGTGGGTGATTATCACTGTACTATAGACCTATAAGTAAAGCTCAGGTATTTATTTTACAGTAAATATCTTGTGAATTTATAGCAATCTTATCACACCTAACCAGGGGTGGAAATTAGCACCCGCCACCCGCCAAATGCGGGTAAATATTTGAAGTGGCGGGTGAATTTGATCAACACACACGCCACTGTGGCGGGTTGGCAATTTGAACAGAAAAGGTGTTATTTGTCCTCTTGTCATATAGGGGGCAGTAATGTGCTCGAGTTGCTGCTGTTACGTCAAGCCGCGTTCCCCTATCAGATACGGAGAGCGGGGTGTCAGCTTCACACAGCTCTACGATTCCCCTGTCTCCGTTCATGTTCAATGCTCGTAACCGCCGCGCTGTGCTCGCGCTGCAAGGGAACTACAGAGACCGTGAAAGGTCAAACAACTTGTTTTGGCGAAGTTAACCCACTGTTCTGCTAGCGTGATAGATAGACAGACAGACTCTGTTATGGACAATATAGACTGTGTGGACAAAAACAATTAATAATCAAAATAAATAATGACTTATCTATCAACAGAACTGTTGGGGCAAATATTTCTCATTAAAAAAACAAAAAAAAAACATTCTTTTAGGCATAAAATGTGCTAATAATATCATAATACAGAGGAATAAACACAATTAAGGAGTAGATGGTAAATTATTTTTGTCCTTTGTTTTAGAGGGAGAACCGATTATTTCAGACGGCTGAAATATTTGGTCTCCCCCTTGTAACTTTTGCAGAAAAAGAACAAATGTCTCCAAATTCACAGGACTTGTGGTCCATTATGAGAGGAATGAACACAGTTAAGGACTTTTTGGTAAATTATTTTTGTCCCATGTTTTAGAGGGGGAACCGATTATTTCAGACGGCTGAAATATTTGGTTCCCCCTGGTAACTTTTGCAAAAAAAAAAAACCCCAAATGTCTTCAAATTCAGAGGACTTATTGTCCATAATGAGAGGAATAAACACAGTTAAAGACTTGTTGGTAAATTAACTGGTTGTTGTTGGAAAATAAAATATCTAAATAACATTCAATCCGAAAAAACCTGAGAAAACCTGCATAAAAGTATTACAACAGTTCACTGCAAACCCATATGATGCACTCGATCCACTACAGATTACATGCAGTCTAACACCAATTAGGTGTTGTGATGAGAAGCTATTTTATTTTCTGTTTTTCAAGAGTAGTCAGCTTGTAGGGCACCGCAACTGCTTCCACCCGCATCGATCATCATCATCATCATGTGAAATAACTTTTTGTCACAACAAAAAATAGTGGCTGGTAAAATATTTGAGTGGCTGGTAAAAAATTTTGTCCACCAGCCACTGTGGCTGGTGGACAAAATTTTTAATTTCCACCCCTGCACCTAACCCAAATCAATGTGACAGCTACATAAAATAATCTACAGAAGGACTTTTACAGTCTCCTTTTTAGAGGCATCATCAGAAGCCATCCTTCTTTGTGATTATAATATACAGAGAATCAAGCTGAATCTCATCTCAGAGCAAATGGTAGTCATCACTGCTCATATTAGGTCTTGATTATCTGAAGTCACTGCAGGCTGTGGAGCTGCACATGATCCCCCAGTGTTGCCTAATATTATTAATGGTGTTGATATTGAGCTTCAGAATGAGTTTAATCTAAAAAGTGATTGAATTTCTAGTAAGTAATTAAAGCAAGTAATTTGAGAAACTACTTGAACCTTATACTGGGGCCAATTATTCCTGGTGTGCAGAAGCGCGTTAATTGAGGTGTGCGGATGGCAGGATCCATTATTACACAGAACCGCTTGCATTAAAAAGGAAGCCGATGTTCCGAACTGCATCACCACCGTCCTCTCCGAACCAGATTCAGCTTGTTGATTTTCAAAGCTGACCGCTTCATAAGTCTGTACTGATGTCCTGCATAGCTACAATCCTCACAGATGTAAACAATGAAATCTGTCACTGCTTATTATTTACATCCAACTTCTTTCAAACATCAAATGTTGCTGCTGTAAACGGAAAATTGAATGTCATGACCTTTAGGTGTAATGCTCTTTCTAGGATGAGGGTGAGTTTATGTCTCAAGCAGAGGATTTTCTTTGGCAGGATAGGTTGAGAGATGGACCAATCTAAGCTATATACAAATATATAGCTGAACCTATAGCTGAACCAAGAGGTGAAGCTGTTGACTTACTGGTCCATCTTTGTTACAACCCTCATCATAAATCATGACCAAAAAAACATAATCTAGGATACATGTGGCTGAAATGGCCTTCCTCTTTAGATTAGGTAAGAAGTTTTGTCATCTAGGAAACAAAGTGAAGTTGCTGCTACCTTCCAACAAAAAAAAAGCCAGTTATGGTGCTTCAGATATGTGATTAGGATGTCTCCTGATGGAGGTTTTCTGAGGAACACTCAGTGGGAGAGGACCCCAGGGCAGGGATGTGTTGGTGGGAATATATATCCTCTGTGGCCTGGGAATATCTTGGGGTCCCCCAGGAGGAGCTAGAGAGTATTGGCGAAGAGAGGACAGTCTATGTTTTGACCTATGGATGGATGGATCCATTGTTGTGCATTCAAGCAAGTTTTATAAATTTCAATTTTGTAAAACTTTAGTAAAAAAGTCTGAGTAGTTCTCATCAAAAAGTCATTTGCAAAGTTTGCTGTTTTAGAGCATCTTCCTTTCTTTTACTGAAAACTTACCATACAATAGAAACCAACACACAGTTCCACAGAAATCAGAAGGAGGCTGCACAGAGGGGGCAGATATTTGCTCGAGAAACAGGAGAAGATAAATGAGTCCAAACAAACAACAGACACTGCTGCGAAGGATGAGATATAGGCTTTATTTCCCTTCGATTATCCTGAGATCACTGGTAAATAAGACAGAGAGCTAATGGTCTAAGTGAGGAAATGAGGGGGACACAGGCAGTCCAGGCAAAGAAAAATAAAGACAACAGAAAACATTCAGGCACCTATAGCATTGATTAACAAAAGAATTGCACCACTATGGTCACACTACCACAAAGAAAGGTTTCCACAGCCCGGATATTTGTGTTATGAGGTTATATACACATGCTCTCGGTTGCTCTTCAAACCTTGCAGCCATATGAGACGTGATTCACTTTGTTACTTTACTTCCCACACTCAGCCAGCACTTTTTTAATTACTTGAAGTCTTGCTAGTCCTCAGCCAGAGTTACAAACTATTTGCTCAACATCGAACAGCAGACAGACGTAATGATTGCCAGTTACTGTTGTTTCCTGTCTTTGCTAGATTAATCGGTGATACACTGCCCCGACTACCGGTTCTGCTCAATTGCACCGACTTTGGCAGCTCGTGAAGAAACCTCATGTCTTGTTAATAAAGAGTGAAGCCCAGGGGTTTGGTGTATGTCACCCAGCCAGGAAATTACATCCAGAACCAGACTGCTGCCAACCGGTCTGAAGGAAAAGGCCCACAAGAAGAAAACACCTGTCTTTGTAATACTAGATGAAGCTCTGTCATTTCCAAACTTGCTGTGGACAGTAGTTGATGATGCAGAGAATGTTTTAAATTACTTTCCAAACATTGATCCCAGTTTTCAGGATGATGTACTTGTTTGATTAAAGTCATTATCTGTTTCTAAGATTCTTTTTTCTTTCAAGACAAGTCATGCGATAAAGGAAATAATATCCACAGATAATGTTTTGGATTGAATGTGAAGTAGGATTACTTTGCAAAGCAATTGCCTCAGCACATAGGGTTACCTTTACACTCCGAGTCCAGCAAGAGCAAATGTTCTCATTCCCCTCTGGCTGATCTGCCCGTGTTCATAATGAGGCTAACTGCCTTTGAATGAGATGGAAGCTGTGCTATGACAAACGTAACTTACTTTTCATGGAGTGGTTGCACTTTGGTGCATTTTCCCTCAGGGGTTTGTGGTGGCGGTTAAAGCCCTGATGTGGTTTCTGCTGAGATCATTGAGAAATACAGGCCTGGCTACTTAACTAGGCTGGTTGCGGTGCCGGTCTATTATATGGCCCACACTGGATGAGTTCAATGCCAGCGTTTAGTGCTCATGCAGGTTGCCTTTAATGTAGCATAACAGGAAGAAAGGATGAGCAGGTTATGTTCAACCAGTGCATACTTAGTGATTTACTTTAGCATTTCTCTAACTATCCCTATTAAAATCATTCTTACCTTACACTAAGACCCCTGTCAAACCAACAAAAACAGCAAGAATTAGCTAGAACTTTCGCTCTCGCAGCATCTGGGGGAGGTGCAAATTAAGAACGCAGTGGGCTCTCTGTAACAGGTGACGGAGTGTGGAGGGTTTGAGCATGCCCGAGACTTTTCTACTATAGGTTGTACTGATTTATCACCATATCAGGGTCCTGAGTGGCAGCAGATCCATGATACTGAGCCTATGTGCACTGGTGTAGCTTGGCATGGAGAATTTGAAGCAGAACTGCGTAACATGGCTATAACTGTAATCGGGATAAGGTCACAGAAACAACCTAACTCAGACATGAGACACATGATGGTAGCATTGTGCTAGCATGACATGGCTGTATCCTGATAATGTCTGTGAGAGTTGTGCCTCTGCAGGTGTATACAGTACAGTGACGGTGCAGGAGAGCAGGAGAAATAGCAGGAAAAGCTATTTGGTGAGTACCAAGAGCATAGAAGCACCATGACTGCCTTCACAGTAAAGACGGATTTTCAAAAATTGCTATTCAGCCACGTTTTAATAGGCCCTGTACATCCCAGAGATCATAGCTGGGTCATTATACAGTGTAAAGAGGAGCCTAAACAAAATGTGAAGCTAGAAGACTTTAAGTTATGTTTTAAGAGTTGAATAGAAATCAACTGGACTTCTTTTCTGCTGCAACTCTCATCTGCAAAGTGAAATGTTTTCAATAAACCCTAAGGATTGTCATGTTCTGAATGACTCAAAATCTTCTTAAAGCTTCTTGACATTACCTGCTGTTGTTGCTACAGATATTGTAGAAAGCTTTGATTAAAATGGCCTTGGATGTTTCAGTTACATTCATATGAAATTATTTATTACATAAATGTAGACAATGTGCGGCATAACTGCCTCTAACCTCTCTATGGATGTTTAAATTGAGTTACAGAAACACCAGCACCATTTCACTTTACCTCACATTCTCAAAGATAAATTATGCTGATTTTAAAATATTAGACTGCTGTACTTAATGATTTGGACTAAGTATGTTCCAAAATTTGAACGCCCCAGCAACAAGTCCAGAAACAAGTCATAGTTCATTTTGGACCACTTTTCTTGACCAAAATGCAGTACATATAACTCCAAAGAAGTAACAAAATGCCACAGAAGTCAACAAAAAATAAACTATAAAACTAATAAAAATGGTAAAGCAATAAAAAAGTTTTTTAAAAAACTGCCAAAGAATATAAATTAGTTTTAAAAGAGGTTTAAAAACAGGTTTGGAGCTTGTCTAACATGCAGGGGCAGTTAGTTCCACGATGGCCAAAGATCAGTCTGAAGAATAGAAGTTTAGTTTTATACATCAGGAAAGTTTTGGCTTTAAATGCTGCAGCATTTGTTTATAAGAACGCATGCAACCACAGAAACTGCCAAAGGTTACAGGAGTCGATATTCAACTTTAATCTTTAGAGAAGAGCTATAGACCTTCCTATAGGGAAAATCTGCAAAAACAATATGAGTTTACTGCAGACCACTTCAGTCTCCATTTATTCACATTTATGATAACAAACTGTGTTGCTCACAAATACAAATTGCAATAATTTATGGTGTGAATTTTATGTTATTCTTCCCTCAAAAATATCCTAATTATAAGAAGATGACTGGCTCATCACTGAGACCTGAGAGACTTTGGCTTATTTTTCCAAGAATCAATAGAAACTTGGCTTAGTTTCTTCTTTATAAATCCCTATTAGCATATGGTTAATTACAGCAGTTGACAATCAAACAAAATAAACAATAAGGCCAACAGCTTCCAGCTCATTTATCGGCATTTCAAAACCACAGGTGTTCACCTTTTCTTTTCTATTTTTTTAATTCTTCCTTTATTTCCCAGTTTGCTTTGTCTCAAACTACAGCAAAGGCAGCATTAGAGAAGGAAGGAAGCATTCAGATTATGGAAATTTTCTATGTGGAGTAATGATGAAGAGCGAGCTGGGGAAGAAGAATAAAAGGAGAAATGCAGAAAAGGGTAGCGAGCAGGGTGTACATATCAGGAAAAATACGAGAGATCAAATCTGAGATGAAGGCAGGATATCCAACGAGATGCATCAGGCAAGGAAGAACATAAATAATTTGTTGGTCCAACATTAATTCATATTCCTAGTTCCAAGTGAAAATCTATCTGATTTTCTAAACACACGTAAATGCATTTTAATGGAGCAAGTCAGTCATCATATAAAGCTTTAAAAAGATGAAAAAATTCCATACGCTTCCATATCAAATCAACCATCTGCCATCAGAAATTCACAGCTAACTCGATTTATTTGAACAGCAAATCTTAGAAATAATTTTAACCTGGGTTACACAGAAAGTAAAAAATAAATTCAAACAGATGAGACAGAAAGCCAACAGCAGAATCGCTCTTTGTATATACAAGATTATAAAGTCAAATAAGGGCTGCAAGGAGGTGAGTCATCCGAAATGTTGTGGTATGTATTCACCTCTTCTGAGCGACTCCTCACTTGTCAGTTTCAGATTTCAGAAACTCTGTTTTTTAGAATAAATTGAAGTTCTGTACAAATACACCATATCTCTGTGTTTCTCTCCCTCGTTTGAAACGTGAAGGCCTCTTCAGGAGAAAGGTGATGAGGCTTAGAGAATCATACAATATTTATTTTGGTCAAGAAATTCTTAAAACGCATAGAAACTGAAGCCCAGATTCACAACCTTCTGAGTACTCATCAAACTAAAGGTGATGTAAATAAAACAAAAGGATAAAATATAAAATGTTCCACTTTTCTTTCTTTTTTTTTTAAAGTTTGATTCATATATGCTCTTTGTGCATATTTAACAAACAGCTTGCCCAGTACTGCTGCAAGTGAGAAGCAAAACAACTGTTTATGGTCTAAAATAAGCAGGTTATAATTAGTAATGGTAAAGTGCATGAAAGCTGATTGAAGGTACCTCTATGGTTCATGACAAAGACCCTCTTCACACTGGATGACAACCTCTCAACTTAAAAAATGGATTGGTCTACAGGGGTGCAGTAAAGGGACAGTCAAGTCATTTTTGAGGTGAGGTTCTGTCAAATAGGTATCAATAAATAATATCTTATCAGTGTGACATCCGTCATGTAAAGGTGTAGAGCTTCAGAGTGGAAATTATTTTTGAATAAAAGTTGTTTTATAAGCTTGAAGCTCATAAAAAGGGGCTCTTGTTTGACTAGCCTTTAGCCTAGCCTGGATAAAGACTTCTGCCTTGTTCTCCACAATCCGAGCTCTTTGACTGATGTCATGACCGATAACTACAATTACTGATAACTGTTTGACAGAACATCACTCCAAAAATCACCAGAATATCTCTTTAAGAACACCATGTGCTCCCCTTTACTCATAAAAGGTTCATCATGGTTTTAAGCATGCACAAACCTTCTATGACAAACTCCAGGCCTCGAGGACCACTGTCCTGGAAGTTTTAAGTTTTTCTGCTCAAACACACCTGATTTAAATGGTTTAATTACCTCCTCATCAAATCATCAAGCTCTCCAGAAGCATGTCCACAAGTCATTCATTTAAAGCAGGTGTTTTAAAGCAAGAACACATCTAAAACATGCAGGAGATCACCTCAGAGGAACAGAGTTTGGCACGTGTTCTGTAGCGAGGTTGTGATGGTTTATCATCCTGGTTACAGCATAATTGGGTCCTAGATGGAGCATGAGTGAGTGCAGCGTCAACAAATCCACGATGTGAAGTCTGCGCACACTGGCATGGCTTAGCTGTCAAGAATTTGAAGCAGGACTGGCCACACTGGCTTCACGCCTACCCAATGCCCGTGGTCATGACAAGGTCAGGGAAACAATTTCACACAGATGTGATACCTGCAGCTGCGCCCTGACAGGGGTCAGAGAGAGTCGTGCCAGGATGGGCATATAAAGCCTGGTGAGGATTCAGGAGAACACCTTGGGGATGCAGAAAATAGCAGGGAACATCTCATTTGGCCAATACTAAGAGGATAGTGGCATCATTGTTCCCAAATTTACTACGTTCTGATAGGTTGTGTGGGCATAATGGGGTTATCATTCAGTGGGAAGAAGGGGTGGCTAAGCAACGTATATTTGGTCTGAAAACATACTTCTTCCAAAAACTCTATGAGTTGTTTCTACTTACAGGGAATTGCAACTGTTGAATAAATTGGCAAAGTTTATAGAGTAATGTTTCATCCTATCTGGAAATGCTTATATAAGTTATATTTGTAAAAGAAACTAACCTTCTCTATCGTCGTTCATTATGTGCAAAACCCTCTGCGGTGGATTAGTTTACACAATTTCCCTATGAGTCATATTTGAGGGTAATAACAAATAACCTATAGGATTGTTTGTTTAGGTTGGAGGATTTGTTGTAAAGGCTAAATACTCACTGGACTCTCCTTCAGACGTCTGCATTCCCCTCGGAGCATCCCTTTTATGATGTGTGCCAGGTCTTCATAGTTCTAACAACAGGTTTTGATGAAAATATATTTTAATTTCCCAGTAGTCTTTCCATCTCTGCACTATGCTGGTGATAATAAGGCAGAGTCTATAAGAAGAGTCGTGACTGAGGGCTAATGCTCACCATCATATCAATAATTTAAACTCAAATCGAAACTGCTTTTTGCTGCCTGTTTTGTAACCCCTGCATTTCATTTGCTCAGTAAACAGTCTAATTAACTCTCAGTTCATGCTAACATCCTAATGGGATGCACACTCTACACTACACCACGAGGATTCAAACAGGCTATTATATCAGCATTTGCTCCCTCAGCTGGAGTCATATAGCTGTTATTCGTCAGGACACAGTGCATATGTTGCAACCTGCAACCTGAACTTGAAGAGGAAGATAAGAAGACTTGGTTTCCAGAAATAATCCACAGAACTCAAGATTGGTGACCTTAAACCTTCCGCTAAGATGTCCAAAAGGCTGTTGTTGGTGGACCAAGGAAACTCCTGTTTTTATCTGAATAAGGGGTGAGAACTTTGAAAGGTGTTGGTCCAAGTAGTCGTTGATCCTGTTGGAGTCAGGTTACCTTCAGCCAGCTTTGCATTTAAAGGTGAACCATCTTCAAAACCCTCTGAATAGCCCCATAACTCAACATTTGGTTTTCAGTTTGAGAAAAACAGTTGTGAGAGACCAAAATGGGCTTTAAATCTACCTTTACTGATGATAAAATCTGCTTGGATTTTAAATTGTGCCTCCTCTAGACACGGGCTCCCCATTGAAACCAATGACGCTGTTATCAGCGTGTTTATGTGTTTGTTAGCGACCTGCCGGAAGAATCTCTGACTGATCTGATTCAAAGGGACTTTGAGGATTTAGTAATCCACAGGTAGCAAGCTGCAGCCTATTGGAACCCTGCCTGGCCTCAAAGCAAAGAATGTGTTCTTCCAAATAATGATGGTCAAGAGACTGAGTGTGTGTGTGTGTGTGTGTGTGTGCGCTCATGCTCACTAATCCTAAAGCCTTCTTGCAGAGGACCGATAGCCCAGTCAGTCCTGCAGAAGATGGTTTGATGTCTTTAGCTGGTGTAACACACCCTTGTACAGCTAGGTGTTAGCAGCAGAGCTGTACGATTCTTAAAATGTGAATCACAGGTTTTATTAGTGTAACTTAAAATCAAGATTCTGCTTTAAAATTCTGTTTTACCTCACCGAGCTGCTGGTCTGTGACAAGCTAACACAGCTCACAGACGATGGCAGCTTGTGCACCATCATCAGGAAAAAGTTTAAAAGGGTTTTTTTTTTTGGCAAAAAATAATAGTTGCGCAGCTAAATGGAGCTGAAACTGGAAGCCAAGAAAGCACACATGTAGAAGAATCACTTATTAAAGCTGGGATCCCATGTGTGTGTGAGAATCAAGAGTGTGATTTTCAATTTGTTTGGTTTTTTTTCTGCCCAGCCCTGGTTAGCAGTTTTCGGTTTCTCAGAATTAGCAGGAAAACTGTGTTATTTCTGTCCAAATTTAGACAGAATGAAGCGTTAGGTCTACTGTTGTGTTCTCAGTGAACACTGATGTTTACCTGTTTCAGGTTTTTATTCTAACTATGATCTTTGAGCCATGATGCAAAATGGGAATAAAAAAAACCTTGTGCAAAGATGATTATAGTACTGCAGATTGTATTTCAGCTTCTACAGTCGTCAGCTTTAGAGCTCTCCAACTTTTAATAACCTAAAATTAGAAATATTTTTTTTTAATAAATCAATCACAAAACAGTGTTTTCACAACTGATCCTGATATTGAAGAAAATGTAGCAACAATTAGGTTTTAATTAACATGCTTTCTTTTATGACGATTGCTTTTTGCTGCTCATGAAAACAAAAATCAAAAGCTGCCACTTTGGGGCGAACGAGCCATCCCTGACGTTTTGACGAGCAGTCTGCACTTACGGAGAGGTTTTTAATTTTATAAGCATTTATTCGAAGTCTGCCCCATGCAACCCACCTGGCAGGGTCCAAAGTTGAGAAGCCGATGAAGATCGGAGTCCTTGTTTCAGCTCTGAAGCGATTCCTTCCAGTTGGTCTACGCTGCCTCCTGCTGTGCGGGGGCCAGGCGACCAATTAAAAAGTTACCAAAACAAACATTATTATTCTCCACTCTGAGTCTGAACCCATGCTTATATTTTGATGCAACTCACAGCTTGGAGTCTAGTTGGCATTATTAAACTAGAGCCATTAAATTATAAAGTTGTTTAGTCTGCCAGTGTCTGACTGTGTGAGCAAACTGACTTCAGTCAACAGGATGCAGATCAAACAAAACAGCAGAGCAGAGCTGCTTCACTGTGAGGTGTGTGTGTGTGTGTGTGTGTGTGTGTGTGTGTGTGTGTGTGTGTGTGTGTGCGCGCGCTGGGGGAGGGGTCAGTCGGTTTACTCACAGATCAGTCTGAAAAATGACCCCATGTTTTGTTCAACAGCAACAAATTGTTGTTCTGGAGATTGTCTGGTTGTGTCTTTGTTGTCGCTCTGGAGTATGAACATTTGAAATTAAATTATTTTACCTTGAAAAACATTTGTGTAATCTGAAAGTGTAGTAGCTATTCACTCAGTTTGACTGAAGTGGAAATTAGCAAACTTGTTTGACCTTAAAACTACAACATTTTGTATGTTTAATGACACAATATACACATAATTTGAAAAATACAGATTAAAAGATTGTGCTTTTACTTGGTTTCATAATATTCCTACATTTCTCACATTGAGCTATTTTTAATATTTTTTATACTTTTTTTACTATAAACCTGTGTTAGAAGTGCAAGCAGATGATGTTTCAACGTGTCAAATGCAGCATGTAATCACACAGAAGTCAGGCTGAGTGGTGGGTGAAGCCAAACAGGTGAGCAACAAGACAAATGGGTCCAAATGAGAAACGCCGCATGAGATATAAGCTGTATTTTACTTCTCTATGGTAATGAGAAGACTGGAAAACAAGACAAACGTGCAAATAGCCCTCACCAGGAAACGAGGGGACTCGGCGGACTAGAATAAAGAGAAATAAAAAATAGTTGTCGAGCTCGCAGTGTTTACTAACAAGAGCTTTCTCCGCCGTGGTCACATTAGCACAAAGGAAGCGTCTGCAGTCCAGAGACGGAGTCATGAGGTTGCATGCGGACCACATTAGTTGCTTTTTACACACTGCTTTATTTGCTCCAGTCTGCTGCGTCCCAGGGCTTTCTCCACAGCCTGGTACTGAACAGGAGCAACACGAAGATGCTCGTCGTGGAGTTCGTTAGATCTTCTGGAGATCCAGGAATTCACCCGCTTGTGTTTCCAATTGGGAGGAGACGGTGGAACAGGATCAGCGACCCCTCTTCTTCCAGTAATAGGAGTCCGAGTTGGTCCATTTTTTCTGTGTGGTGTTTGAACATCTGGGGCCACATGCTGAGGATGTTTAATTAACCTGTGGACATCAGGAACAAGAGCAACACTGTTAAACTGAAATAAAACTCCAGTCGGCTCACGTCGCACAGTTTGCGTTTGCTGATTCTAACTTTCACAGAACCCTCGAACGCCTACTCAATCTTTACTTATTTTATAACTCAGACTTATATTCCAAGATGGGCTTTTACTTCATCCTGTCACTTATCTTCTTGATTCTATTACGAAACACAATAAAATCGATTTCAGGTTTTCCACTTGGCGAGTTAGAAGGTTTTTCTCATTTTACATGCTGAAAACTCCTGGCCATTTCAGTTTACAAGCCTACCTTCAAAATAATTCAAAAGCATGAAAAATATATAAAATAAATACCTTTTTTTTTTTTTACTAATTTGGTAACATTATGAGTGAAATAGTAAACACAAATAAAAGCAGCAACTTTACAACCACCTGGGATCTTTCAGAAAAGATCAGATGATTGCAGCTTTGAATTCAAAATCTACTCTTTGCTCACTAAACCAAACTCATAGTTGTTAAAAATCTGCAATATTCTGGATCAAAAGGTTTGTGAAATATATCTTGTATACTGATGCTGAATCCAAGATTATTCTGTATCAGTGAGCAATTTCTAATGTTTAATTTTGTGACTCTGCTCACTTTAAGGAGCATTAATAAGGCAGGCTTCATTAAATCTTGTTTTAATTAATGTCGTCACCAAATTTACTGCCCCTCATCCAGTCACACGCCATCACTGTATCTCACTGAGCTGCGACTGGTGGAGACTAATTGGTGACCGGTTGGCGACATTAAAACTGCAGAACAATAATACTGGATACTACATATTAGCACAGTTTGTTTTTTTACTGCATAATGCTGGATTAGGCTGACCTGAATATCTGAGCTGTAGCTGCTCGCAACTTTAGCCACTTTAAGATGATGAATTAAAAAGAATTACTCCTATTGAGAGATTTGGATTTATTGGATTCATGCTCTGTGCTGAAAAAACAAACCATATAGTCTAACATCTAACATATAGTTTCAACTATATGTTAGAAAAATCAAACTTATTCTGCTAACATTATTTTAAGGTATCTTGATCTGTTGTGTAAACTGGTTGATTTGGATTTGATGACTAAATTAACTGCTAAAGGTAATTGTTTTAATTTTGCTCAAATAAATTTGCAGATTTGAAATATCCCATCTCTGAATGAAATTTGTTTATTGTTCTAAAAAAAACTGATTTAGTCAAACTGTGTTGCTCCTTTTTAAATCAGTGCAGAGTGCTCATTTCACAACCCTCCGCTGCTTTTCATGCTGCAGTTCATCCTAAAAAAAAAAAAACGCGCTCACACAAAGGTTGGAAGCTGCTGTTGCGAGCCAACAGACAAGGCTAGTTGTTGCAGAATTATGGATATCTGTGTCTCCCTCACATGAAGGACGAGCATTTATACAGAGAAACCTTCCATGACGGTGTGGTATACAGCCGGCGAATCGAGAGGAGGCTGTTCCTTTTCATGCCTCTCTGACTTTTCTGAGCTTAAGTCAACTGCATGAAGGGATCGGCAACACAACTTAAGCCCACAACAATATGTCCTCCGTTAAATATTTCTTTATGGCTTCTGCAAGGATTAAACACACATGTAAGTAAGTGAAAATTGGGATCGAAGAAGGTAAAAAAGGCAAGTTAGTCAGGTGGCAAAGATTTTAATTAAAGTTATTGGATAAAAACTGAGAGGGAAAACAGAATAAACATAAAAGCAAACTTATAGTAACTATGGAGGCACCAGCTCAGATTCTCTGACACCAGGCCACAGTTCAACAGCTCCTTTAATAGTGTCATCTGAGACCCAGATAATAAGAAGAGTGGATACTTAATTAAAGGTTTCCCCAACTATCAGACTCCTCTTCGATAAGATATGTGACCCCAATCAAACTAAATGGGTCATGAGGCACAGACACCACAAACACTAACTATGACTATAAAAACAGATGCAAACAAACGTCCAAACTGCTGAAAATGGATGTTTTGTAAATGATGTTGTTAACTGGTTCACTACATGCAACAAAGTGAAACGAGATCAGAGAGATTAGCACACTGCGTCAGCTTTTTTGTTACTTTTCAGGACAAATTTCAGTGATGACAACAATTTTTAGAGGGAAATTTTACATGAAAATGGAGTAATTTTATAAAAGAGTCGAGCATCTGTTTCAGTTTTACGCATTTCTCGTGACTTTAACTGATGAAAAGAAGATATTTTGTACCTAAATGTGAAGCAAAATGTGTCATTTTGGACATTTTTGTTTTCTTTCACATATATTTAAAAAGCAAGATCATGCTTTTACTGAATCAGTTTTCTTCAACGACGTGGTTTGGTAATTTAGCTTTAAAGAGAAAAAAAACTGCATGGCATTTTATTGGTATTGCTGGTTTTAGATCATTTCTGAGAACTTTTATCATCTGTTTTTGTGAAAGTTGCAGATGCAGCTTTGAGTATGAGCTGTTTTTACCATTTAGATTAAGTGAAATTGTAGGATTTAACAACAATTTCTTTCTCTCATTAACCCTGAGAGTAGAAATTTGTGCATCTTTCAAACTTAACTAAACCTAAATAATGTTCTTTTTGTTTTCTAACAAAATGAAGTATGTTAGCAAATTCATATGTAGGATTTGGAGTACTTAATTTCCCAACTTCTAATAATATTTCTACAATAAGAAGTGAGCTCCATGACTCAAATGTAGCTTTTTGTTTAGTTTTTTTTTTATCTCTTTATTTGTTGTTTTTAAAAGTATCCTCATGAACAGAACTTCTAAAAATATCTTCATCCACATGGAAACACTGAAAAAGACCCAAAACGTTGCAGTAACTATGCCAGGCCTGTATGTGGAGCTGCTACAAAACTACATCAAAAACTGAAAAGAAGGTGTGGAGCGCGAGCAGAAAGCTTCCACACTGGGTGAGAAATGTGAAGACAAAAGTTACAACGTATTGGGTCCCAAAAAAAATACTCAGATGAATTTCGTTCTTTTTGCTTCCTTGACAACATAAGAGGAATTTACAAGATATCTGCTAATACCATTTCTAGTTAAACTCTGATCTCTTGTTTCCTTCACCGCCATCATTTAATTTACACTTGCAAAGTTAATGACATCCCATCAGATTCACTTGGACTTGTTGTCACTGCTCTTAAGCATACAGCCAAGCAGTTTCAACAACAACAAGCATGCTCTTACAATTAGTGTTTGCATGCTATGCTTGCATGAACGTTTCGCTTCAAATGCCACTCTGAGCTGCAAGAGCTAAAACTGTGAAATGGTGCATTAAGATATTTTAGGAGATAAAAGTAAAGAGCGGCCTTCATCATATGCACAAATAGGCTGCATATGAAGAGAAGATGCAGCAGAAAACCAGTAGGACATTCAGCGTTATCACCTACATGTAAGTGCTGCAGGTGCACCGCATCTTTTATTCATCTGATACGTGGCGGAAAGTGGCATTCAGCATCAACATCACTCACAAGCAATTCAGCCGAGAAGTGATCTCTCGAACCACTTCACCGTCTGCCACCCATCATTTCAGCATCACGCCTTCGTTTGTGCACTCTGCTTCGGCTCGTCGCCGTCCGCCTTCATGCTGAGTTCAGCTGCTTTAAACCTGCCGCTTTTAACGTATCGTCTCAAATGGACAGACAGTGAGGTAGAAGAGGAATAACCCTGGAACGCTACACCTCTTTAACTTTTGGAGAACAGAAAAAAGATAAGGGGTGTAAAGACGAGTGTCCTGGTGCCAATTAAATATTAATGGTGGCATCAATCAATGTGCCTGAGAAGCAATTAGTATTGATAAAAGCTTTTACAGTTCAGCACAATTTAAAAAGTGCACAGAGAACAATTCATATTTATTCACATGGCTTTATGCGGTGACAGTATTCTTGCCCTGTCACATACTATAAAAATGCACATAGTATGCACCTACGGGTATTTTGTGTTTCAGCGTCATCATTTTCATTCTGTGGAGATATGTCAAACAGTTTAAAGTAGTGTTCAGAGCTCTTTAGACTAACAAAAGGTCTCTCCCACCACTCTGTCTCACAGTTATTTCAGGAAAAATAAAGCAGCAAGAACCTGACCCTTCTAACATCAAACAAGAGTTAGATGTTGAGATGATTAAGCGGCTAAAACCCACATATATGCTAAAAATAGGGCATGTGTGCCACACTGGCCTTTTAATAAACACTTTTATTGCTTTGAGATCTACTGGACTTGTGTCAGAGTATTGTTAATGTACATTAAGCTGAGGATATCTTTTCCCATGTGCTTTAGAGGTCAAGTATATATCATCTAAACGAATTTGGAAGTCGCACATTGCTAAAAAACTGAAAAAAATTCTCACTTGGTCTTTTTTTCCATGGATGCTAAAAATATGAAAGTTCTGCTCCACATCTAGTGTTTGATTTGTCCAATCTGGTCATGTTTAGAAACATGGAACATAATGGGAAATGTGAAGAGCAGTGCCAATACCCGATGAAAACAGTTTAATGTGGTTTCACACCGGTGAAAGTTTAATGATGATTCAAGACGGTTCAGAGTTACATGTAACAGAATCTAATGCTGACATGTAGGCGTGTATTGAGAGATGTATTGAGAGATGTACCTGTTGGTCCCAAAGAGCCGAAATGTGCAGCAGATAGCACACATAAAGTTTAACTGTGTGAGCGCTGATTCACACAGTTAATTTGTGGGATTCAGACTAATTGTGTGGATCCTGTTTATTTTCTGCTTCCTGTTTGTCCCATATATCTTTGTTTTTTTTGGCATCTAACTACTTCAGTACTTTAAATTATTCAAGTATCAAAACCTTCAGCTCATTCAGGTGACAGGTGATATGAAGTTTGGTAGTTTTAACTTTTATATTTTTTAAAATATTTAACATAATTTAATTTTTTTTGGTTTTATTGAAATTAATGAAGATTTTTTAAATAGTTTTAGCATTTAAAGTGTTTTTTGTTTTTTTTGCTGATAATAGGTTTTAGCTACTATTTTGCTAATTTAAGCTACTGCTGCGTTAATTTTTTATTTTTTATTTTTGCTAATGTGCTGAACCTAACTTTTAGCTTTTTGTACTAATTTGAAATTACTCTAATGAACCAGTGGACAGATTTTAATCAAACCTTCAGGAAATAATGACTGAATGAACATCTACAACTGATTACCTTTGGAGCCAACCAAATTTAAAATGGCCACCTCACCCATCTGACTGTAGAAAGCACAAAACATACTATAACTCAGTCAGTTTTAGAGATATTGAGCTAAAAGTCATCCTCAACATATTCTCTGAGTGTGACATTTCAGTATTACACAGGTAACATTATTTCCAACGTTTGACCAAAATGAGCACAACTCCATCATCTCTCATCATAAGATGATCTTAGTTTAAAGCTGTGGACAATTTGCATTCCTTCAATGAATGCTTAGCCTTTAATTATTACACATTTTCTGGTGAGACTTGGATGTTATTACTAAAGGCAGCAAGAGCCCTTTCAAAAAACACAAAGCACAAATTCAGAACTGGCCTTGGGGGGGTTGAGATTCCCCCCCTGAGCTGTTGTTAATCCAAAATTAATCGTCCTCTCAAATGAAAGCCAGGATCTGACCAAGGCTGCACTCTACAGCAGAATACAGGAAACACATCATTCCTCAAATACACAGGAGAAAAAAAGGAGAGAAAGACGGAGAAGGGAGTCTTTCTGAGCAACAACTCAACTGCAGAGACGCTTCTGTTCAGCAGCGTTCCTAAAGTTTACTTCAGCAGACATTTCTCCAAAAGGATTTCTTTAACACTTGCTTCTTTTAGTGACTTTGTCGGCCATTCTTTTATAAATTCATGCTGACCAGATCCTGCAGCTGCTGCAGAGTTAAGACAAGTGGCTGTCAGATCTGAGTGTCCAAAGAAAGAAAAACAGCAAAGGCATCGATATCATATCATCGTGTAAATGCTGACACTGTTGTTTTCCTGTTTTTTTTTTATTTATCTGTGCAGTCTAGCTACACCTAGATTTACATTATTTTAACTATTTATGTAACAAATCGTTCAGCTGATTCATACTTGCTCTGTTTTTGTCTTTATATGTTCCTTTTAGCTCGCCTTTTGCTAGTTTTAGCTTTAAGCTGCCATTCTGTTACTTTTAGCTAATCCTTTGCTATTTTTAGATTTTAGTTAGCCTTTCACAATGTTTAGCTTTTAGCCAGCATTTTGCTGCTTTTAGCTAGCCTTTTGCTACTCTAAGCTTTCAGCTAGTATTTTGCTACATTGGGCTTTTAGCTAGGATTTTGCTTCTTTTAGCTTTTAATTAGTGTTTTGCATCTTGTAGCTTTAACAACTAGGTTTTAACTTCTTCTGCAAAATTTCTTCGAAGTCGTTCAGCGATTAGTATTCACAGAAGTCACAATAAGAGTCTGGACATTTTGCTGATTTTATAAAATCAGATAAATATGGCTATGGGCTCTGAGGGGTGTGAAACCAATAACTTAGACAAATGCAAACATATGCAGAATTTAAAGAGGTAGTTTAATTTAGAAAATAAAACTGCACATGTACTGGCCTAAATAAGTTCATGCTTCATGCCCCTGGGAGCCGACTGCAGGACAAGCGGCAGATAATGGATGGATGGAAGTTCATGTAAAACTTCACTGATGTTCTGTAAATGTAATGTTAGCTCTAGAATGAGAATGGCATGTTTAGTTATTTTCAGCTTCTGTGCAGCGTTTGAGAAAGCAGGTTAAATGGGTTTAAGTGCTGTATGAAAGAGCCACTAATGCCGGATATTGATTATAATAAACTTAAGCACTCCACTGGAATTGCCTGTTAGTTTAATGACTTAGTGAAAGGGAAAGGATTAGGCAGTGGTATTTCAGTGAACATGCACATATTTTGATTCTGTGAAAGGGATAACAGTCAATATTTCCCTCTTTACTAGCATCACTGGATGAAACTCGTGTAAGGGCTGTTAATGTGCAAGAGGAAATTTAGCTTTTCACATCTTTACTAGAACTTAGTGCTGTAATGGGTTTATTGGTGGGATTCTTTGCGGGGAACGCTGGAAGTTCCAAAATGAATTTGAGCTGTAATGCAGCAGCAAACAGCCTGCAATGCGAAGATATACTGTGGATGGAGGTTTGAAATGTTCAGTGGTTTCTCTACCTCTATGTATTTTGTACTTCCTGTAAGTGAGTCCTTGCAAGGTTAGAAGCTGAGGTGTTCCTTTACAAAATAAATCAATCGTTGGTAAATAAAGAGAAGTAATGAAGTGTGTCTCGATTCTTCTAAAATAAAGACAAATAAATATATATATACAGTATATCTTCTGCTCCAATGTGACACCCAGATGTGCTCCAATGTCCCACATCACAGCTTTAAATGCAAACCATTAGAGATGTTAGGCAGCCGGGAACAGTTGCCTCATTAGAGTTTTTCTTTTCTTCTTTTTCAGTAAATGTATAATGCAGGTTTCATCATTTCATGGTGGCTGCATTAGCACAGTGAGTGGGTTGCTCTGGATGCTGGAGGACAGAGTTATTGTGTTTCCATAACACTTTATGAGGAACGCTCATGCATGAAAACAGGTTATGGTGTCTCTTTTTTCTCGACAACAAAGCCTCACAATAGTTCAGTCAGATGACTGACTCATTCTTGCTTGTTTTCTGTAGATAACAGTGATACCAAGGCATATGAATTAGAATTGAGTGGCCACAAGCTGGTGTTGTATTAAAACTCAAACTCATTTGTGGTCGTGACAAAAGGACTGTTTTGCTGTATGGTGAGCAGGTCCTGTACTATATGGGTTATTATCTTGTGAATCAAGGATCATTTTGAAGTAACGTCAACCTGCCTGTGCTTATCAAAGCTAACACAGTTTGTTGTTTTGTTTTTGTGGTGTAAAAGAGTCGTGCAAGGAGCTTAAAATGCATTTTAATGTCACACAAAACACCCAATGTGTTGATTGAATGCAACACTGTGAAATCATTTTGCCTTAAAACAAAAGTCTTTCATGCTGTTTGGCCTAAATCTGAATGACTCATGAATGTGCAACAAAATATTTTTCATATTTGTCATATCCAACCCCCAGCTGTTTTAGTGCGACTTCTATTAAAGTATCAAACATTGAAAGAAATCTGGACGTTTATGTAATAATTGCATGTAACTGTCATGATTTGAGTGATAGGTCTTGTTTTGATAGTTTGTTTTTCTGTTCCCTGACCAACTGATTCCACTTTGTAAGTCAGCCCTCCTGGTCCTGTTTTGTGATCTCTGCCACTGTGTATCAGGCCCGTTCAGCTGACATCAGCAAATCCCCTGACCTGTGTTACCTGAGACCTCGGACGGCAAAACGTCCTTTGTTTGTAGTTCATTGCCTTGAGTGGTTTCTGTTGAAGGCAAGTAGATTCTCACAAAAAACAGAACAAATAGTCGTCTAATGTTCAACAATCACCTGTACTACTTCTTGAAAACAGCTGCTACTCTTCAACCATATCCAGAAGTCCTCCGTGTGTTAAAGTAAATAAGTACACTCCATGGGTAAATGTTTAAAAAAAAAAAACTTCACTCACCAACACTCTGCCAGGTTTCTGCCAGAAACATAAAATCTAAAACAGGCGAGTGAAGAAGTCATTTAAAAGTTTTATTTGCTGTTGATCTAACATTAACATAAAGCCCATCCTGGTTGGAGCTTGGCCTTTCACCAACAACAGTGCCAGACTCAGCGGTCGTAAGTTCTGGAGGTTTATTCCACCTGAGTGAAGGTGCAGTGAAGGCTAACTCGGGATGAGAGTCTGTATGCCAACAACAGGTTCCAGTCAGGTGTCGACAGGATCTACAGAACACCGGTGAGAAAGCAGAGATGATATCGCCGATGTTCAGAAAGGAGAACGTCCATTCTTGGGTTTATCGCTCTCCTTAGGACTCATGTGGGATGTGTCCTCCTACTGCCAGGGTAACATGTCTCTCTGTCCCCTGTCCAACGGTGGATTGTAATTTTTTTAAGGAAACCCAGTTGCCTGAATCAGACTGTAGACTGGGATTGGCTGCCCACTTGTCCCTGACTGCCTCCAACTTAAAGAGTGAGGTCCTGGTGTGATGGTAAATGGTAAATGGACTGTACTTATATATTACCTTTCCAGCCAACCAGGCCACTCAAAGCACTCTACAACACAATCTGTGCCCTCGTTTATCCATCCACACACACATTCACGCAGCACTGTAATATATCTCTACAAAGCTAATCTGAATAAATCATTCTATACAGTCTAATCAGTGCTTTAAACTCCATCCATACTGATGGGGCACACAAAATGAGGGACACTTCGACAAGCGACTACGGCCTGAAATCAAACCTCCAACTTTCTCATTGGAGGACGATGGCTCTAACCACTGATCCACAGCCGCACACATGAACGATGTTCTGGTGACTCCCAGTCCAGGATCAAACGTCCGAACTCAGCGTTTATGGTGTTGCCCTAGCCTTTGCCTAAGAATATAATCAACTATGAGTACTGACACTACGGTAAACGCACATAGCTGTTGGCAATACTCAGCAAACTACCGACCATTGTGGTGAAAAATCAGTCTTGGTGGTGTCACTGAATGGCCTATATAGTGTATATATTTACAGTGTTTATTTAGTCTTTCCCACAGGCTTTTGTCCCACAGCCAGTCTGGCCCTGGAGTTGGTTTGCTCAGTTAGTTTTCTATTTAATCATTATGTAGGTAAAAAAATAAAGTTCTTGGGTTTATGTATGTATGTAATTTCTCCACTAGTAGTTGCTTCAGAATAAACTCAGAAGAAGAGATTTTTATTAAATTAGGACAGAGATGAACTCTAGATTCTTATTAGTGTCAGTACAATAAAGCAGACTGATTCTGCTCAAGGCGACGTCTTTGTCATTGCACATCCAGCAAAATCCTGTTCAAGCTGAGAGTGCGCTTCAAACCTTTACAGACCTCGAACCTGATGTCTTAAAACTTTTCTCTATTTGTCAACTGAAGACTGTAATGGGACAACTTAAGTGCATATATGACTAAACATGAACGAAGCACTAAATGCTGTGTAGAAATTATATGGTTTTCAGAAATACTATCAAAGACTTAATCAGATTTTTTCTGTTTTTGTTTTTTTACATGGCAGTATGATGTTTTTATTTTCTTTGTGTGTTATACTTGTGAGAGGGAAACAAGTAACAGAGCATGTATTAAAGAAATTAGAAATTAAATGAGGCCATGCGACTGCAGGAGAAACGTGATCTAAAGCTGACTGAAGTTCAGCCTGTAGGAATAGTAAAGATTTACAGCCCACTTCAAGCAGTTATTTACAATATTGAGTTTGAAACGTACACTGTACTTTAATGCATCATCAAGGATTAACTGCTGAAGCAGAAAGCACTTCTAAAGTTTGGAGCTCAGACAGCGGTCGATCCAAAACCAAGTCTGCCTGGGCCGAGACAGATCGATGAACAACAACCTATGATTTCATAAGCTAAAATACATGTGTGGGTGTTAAAATGAAAGATCATCAAGGCAAGAGCTTTGTCTGAATGCTAAGTGCTTTAGAAAAACTATATTAAAGGATTGTAGGCTTTTACAGCCTATTGTTCACAAAAATGAGCTGCTGGTTTTCCATGGACAAGTTAAGGGAAGGGTTTTTTTTTCCTTCATTTTTAAAAGGATGTTTTCTCTGCACTGCTTTAATTTCTCTGTTTTGTCCTTAATTAACAGAGGTAACTTGTATTTCACCTACTGAATAAGATCAAAACGGTTGAACGGAGTGATGAAGGTTGCAATGTTTAAAAGTTATCTGACCAGGATAACTACAGCTAACAACTCTGCAAAATTGGTAAAAACACAAAAGATGATTGAATGTAGTGGAGTAAACTTTTGAAAATGTTGGGGTTATCAGTGTGTCACAGAAATGGTACTATTTTAATGATGTGTTTCAAGTTGACAATAAAATAAAGCACAGCTTGGTCGTGTGTAACTGGTGCCTATAAAGATAAGTGCATGCAGATTGTATGCAAGTGGAAAAATGTGTATATGATAATTGCATGGGTGAAAGTGGTAACAACTACGTACCAGATTGGCAAAAAATGTCAACCAGTGGGTACAAAATTGGCAGCTGTAGTGTACAAAGTGGTCCAGATGGTATGATTTGGTAAAGAGACAAATTGATTGGCACCCTCTATGAACTGTTTGATACTTGGCTACAATAAACCTTCAGTTTATAAGAAAATAAAATAAAACTATACTGTTACTAAAGCTTTACTGTTTCTTTGTGTGTTGGACACTGAATTATACACTTGAAACCCAACATGAGTTTTACAACATACACTATATTGCCAAAATTATTCACTCAGCCATCCAGATCATTGGATTCAGGTGTTTCAATCACTTCCATGGCCACACGTGTATAAAATCAAGCACCTAGGCATGCAGACTGCTGCTACAAACATTTGTGAAAGAATGGGTCGCTCTCAGGAGCTCAGCGTGGTACCGCGGTAGGATGCCACCTGTGCAATGAGTCCAGTCGTGAAATTTTCTTGCTACTAATTTGGACTATTGCATAGTCAGCTGTTAGTGGGATTATAACAAAGTGGACGTGATTGGGAATGACAGCAACTCAGCCACAAAGTGACAGACCATATGAAATCACAGAGCGGGCTCAACAGATGCTGAGGCTCATAGTGCACAGAGGTTGTCAACGTTCTGCAGAGTCAATAAGTACAGACCTCCAAACTACATGTGGCCTTCAGATCAGCTCAAGAACAGTGTGTAGAGACCTTCATGGAAAGGGTTTCCATGGCCAAGCAGCTGCATCCAAGCCTTGCATCACCAAGCACACTGCAAAGCATCAGATGCAGTGGTGTAAAGCACGCCACCAGTGGACTCTAGAGCAGTGGAGATGTGTTCTCTGGAGGGACAAATCACGATTCTCTGTCAGTCAATCTGATGGACGAGTCTAGGTTTGGCAGCTGCCAGGAGAACAGTACTTGTCTGACTGCATTGTGCCATATGTGAAAAGTTTGGTGGAGGAAGGATCCTGGTGTGGGGTTGTTTTTCTGGAGTTGTGCTCGGCCGCTTAGTTCCAGTGAAAGGAACTCCTAATGCTTCAGCGTACCAAGACATTTTGGACAATTTCATGCTCCCAGCTTTGTGGCAACAGTTTGGGGATGGCCCCTTCCTGATCCAACATGACTGTGCACCAGTGTACAAAGCAAGATCCATAAAGACATGGATGATGGAGTTTTGTATGGAAGAATTTGACTGGACTCAATAGAACACCTTTGGGATGAATTAGAGCAGAGACTGTGAGCCAGAAGGCCTTCTGTCCAACATTGAGTCTGACCTCACAATGAGATTCTGAAAGAATGGTCCAGAATGCCTATAAACACTCCTAAACCTGTGGAAAGTTTTCCCATAAGAGTTAAAGCTGTTATAGCTGCAAGGGGTGGACCAAGATCATATTAAACCCTGTGGATTAAGAATGGGATGTCACTGAAGTTCATGTGTATGTGGAGGGAGGCGAGTGAATACTTTTGGCAATGAAGTGTAACTGTGATCTCAAGAGGAAAAACTGTACACACCATAAAACCATGTTCCTTGAACTTTCGAAAAACTATTGACTCTCAGCTACTGCCATATGAAATTTAGCTTAATATCTGTAAATCCAACAGAGTTATTGTCATTTTTGTGTGGGCTAATGTCAATTAGCTGTGGTGGCCATCTTGAATTAGACTGACCCCAAAAGCAGATCAATTGTTGATGCACATCCAATGATTACTTTCTGACAGTTTCATTCAAATTTGTCCAGTGAGATATTTTGCTAACAGCTGAACAGGCTTGACTCCAACAATAAAAGCTAAAGTTTTAAGCATTAACGTTTTGTAACAAGCAGCACTTAGAGTATGACTTTCAGCTACAACCACACCACAGGTACAGTATTGGCAAAACTGACTAAACTACAGCCTTTGTTTGTGTTGGTCAGTTAGCTGTGGCATCCATTTTGAATAATGTTGGCTCTAAAAGTTATTCAGGTGTAGATGTACATCCAATAATTACTTCCTGACAGTTTCATTAAAATCCACCCCGGGCTCCATGAGCTGTATGGGCAAAAACATTATTGCCCACTTTTTACCTTTCAGTGGCGAGTGATTTAAAAAGTAGTAGTTGCTGTTGTACTGTCAGACGGGAAAATGGTTTCATAATGTATATTTGTGCAAAATTTAAAGAAAAAGAATCACTCAGAATTAACCATAGCACCACATATACTTTATTTTAAAAACTACAAGAAATCAGTTTGTTTCTAATAGTCAGAAAACATTTTTAACACCTACAGTTTTCATTTCTGCTTGTGTTATGAATATAGTGACATAAATAAATGACACTTGCAGATGTACTCTGCTTACTAACGCTGTGTGTTTGAACACACGTGTGTGTGTCATGACGGCTGTGCTCGAGCCGATGACAAACCGACACGCCAGGAAGTCAGTGACAGACACACAGCTGTCACACTCTGATGAGTTAAAATAATAATAATAAAAAATGTATAAATTGCCATGTGGCAATTTCCTTTGAAAAGTCTTCTTTTTCTCTTTCTCTGTAGAGTTGCTGTGAGACTGATAATAAAAGTGATGAGGACGATGATAAAGAAAACCGTTACAGCTCGGGAAATAAATTAACTGTTAAGCAATTTTCTTCGGCTGTTATTCTGACACAATGTCATTAGTTTGCAAGTAATTCAAAACAAAACAAAAAAAGACGTCTTTTATTTCCTGCCTCACAACAAGCTGTTGTTTGCTGCCCAGCAGCCTTTGTTGTGTTTCACACAAAGATGGTGATTTATGAACATTCACTGAATATCTTCTGTTTTTGTCTCTGGTTGCAGACTGCAAAACTGACAACAAAACAACCGAGGTAAAGATGCTGCATTTAAAGAATGCTGGAAATATACTCTTTATTTTAGTGTTGTTAAAGGAATATTTAACTGAACTGATTTTCAAACATTAATAACTAAGAAATATGTTTAAAGATATGAATCTACAGCCTCAGTGAAACTGTGAGCCTGCTTTGTTAGTAATGACATATTTACCTTTAAAATACCAACTAAGTTATTTTTACAGTGCAACACAACTTGACATAACTGTACTTTTTTAAAGGCATGACAGTAATCCTGAGACTGTTTTCCATACTACCCCAAACTAAGGCTCAAAAACAGTTGATCCTGTTCTAAAAAGTGATGTCAGAACAAATCAAACCACAAAATGCTGACAGAAAATCTTCATTCTGATAGAGGAGACGAGTCAAACTGAGCCATTCATCTTGGTTAAGCAATAGAACAGCACACAGTGAAATCATGTAAATTAAAAATACATATATATACGTGGGTGTATATGTTTAACAACATGACTATTTGTAAAAGTGTTGCAGATTTTCTGTAGTTCCCCTGAATGGTGTGCTGTAACAAAACTCCAGGTGTACCACAACTACAGTAATGTATTTTCAACAAAAATTTAAATATATTTCTACTGTAGCATGCTGGCTTTTTGCAACATCCGTTTCCCATGACAAGGGTAAATATTAAATATAATATTAATATTATTTTACCCTGTAAAAATCTTCCTCAAAGCAGTATTTTTTTCCATGACACTTCAGAGGGTCTTTAAATGTCAACAGAAAAATAAAACCATTGAGCCCACCAGTGTGGACAGCCCACTGAACAAATCAAAGAGATGGGGAGCGTCCCACTCAGTTTTGAAGACATTTAAGTGTCTTTTTCCTGGACAGGGTAAACTAAAAACATTCAGTTCAAATGTTTCTTTAACAAGCCGAGAGACACTTGAAAGAAGCTCTTAAAGCAATAGTTCAGATCGCTAGAAGTGCCATCCTGTGAAAAGGTTATGAGCAGTTAATATCTTACCTGTTGCAGATAGCTCTTTGAATAACCTCAGTCTGTTTAAGTTGGAGCAGAGAAAAGCCTAAGTGGACTGCTGCCGTCTCAAAACAACTTCAGTCTCAAAATTTTCACAGCAGCGTAACACAATTAGTTATATCTAACTCTATATTTTTTGTGAGCTCAAACAACAGCACCAGGAGCATTTCTGGTGCGGCCTGAGGCGCTTTCTGCTGGAATGTTGGAATATTTCTTTCAGAATAATTATGCTCAAAGAGCTATCTGTAACAGGTAAGATATTAATTGTTCATAACCTTTCCATAGAGCCCCACTTCAGAGTATCTGAACTGTCCTGTGCTCAGTTTTAGGAAATATATCTATAAATATTAGCAGGCAGGCAGTGGGAGTAAAGTTTTATCCTGTGCTCTAAAAGGAAGTACTGTATATACAGGCGGGGGAAACAGAAAGTCACTTTGCATTTTTTTATGCAGTGTGTTCTCATTTTTATGTTAATGTGTGCATGTTTCATTTGGTTGCATATTGTCATAGCAGACAACCTACAGACGTTGCAAACACAAGACGAACAGTATCTTCAGATCGCGACAAATAAACGGCTTCGGCTCTAATTTGTTTCTCTTCACCGTTCAGCTGTAACAGCAACTTTAATACGTGCTGTAGAACACATATTCTCTCCGTGAAGGATCTATGGCCCGGGCAAAACCGTAGACAAATGGAAATTAGCTCAACAAAAACAGGAGTCTCGCACACGGAGAATTTCAAAGTCAGTTACACATATAGAAGAATATTATCTATTCTGGTGAAAGTGTTTATAAATTATGAAATGTGACCAGTTTACACATTACATTCAGGTTATAAATGCTGACATTGTATAATGCACCTATGTTGTGTGTTTAGGGCTGTATTTACCTCATTTCTAAGGCCTGGAAAGGACCAGATGTTTGTTTGTTCTTATCTACTGACGTAAAACCTTAGAACCAACGGGTGGGGTGTAGTTTCTTCTTACCGTGGCTACACATTGTGGAAAAATAAAACCCAACACAAAAACAACGGCGCCACGACTTGATTCAAACGCAGTCGGCCGCTTACAGAGACAATCTTCCCGTCTTTTCTTTGGGGTTGAATGGCTTTGATTGCGCAGGTCTTCACACAGTCATTATTGCGCTGACTGAAACGTGCCATTGTCTTCTTCATCTCTTTCCGTGTTCGTGTTGTAATTTCCTGTGAACGACGTCGTCGTCCCCCCCCGACCAGCACCTGGAAAGGGACTCTGCATTTCATAAAATAACAGGTGACCCTGGGACGGGAAAACAAGGACGGGGTGGCCCTCCAAATGTGCGAATGGGGAGAACTGAGGCTGGAGTCTGCAGCAGGATTTGTATTTCTGTTGCACACACACTAACACACACATATCTATATAGAGTTTGTATGCACAGGGTGATAAACATGCTACCTCCCCCTCAGTGCAAAGATAGAAAGACTGAGTGTGGCCTTCTTCTCTATCACTATTCAGCACCAGCCTGTGTGGGTGGCCTCCCCTTCTAGTCTTCTTTTCTTCTTTCACTCTGTCTCCGGTTTCCATTTTCAGCCAAATTTCCCCCATGTGTTTTTGTTTTTTTTTTTCTCAGGAACTATTTCTTTTAATGAATTAAACTTCCTTTCATTTTTGTAAATCCTTCTGTCATCTTCATCATCCTTGTCTTAAAGGAAATCTCTTCGGTCCAAAAACTCTTTTATCTGTTAATGTTTTTTTCCTCCTGTGCAGAGGTAAAAGCTGGACTAACCTTTGCTGAAGAATGAACCATTCAGAGGAGGTGAGCTTTTTAATTTTGACTCTAAATGTTCTGTGGCTACAAACACATCAAGACAAAATAGAAAGTGGAAACTACAAGAGCACAAATGGAGCTCTACACTTTCACTCATTCATCCATTCATCCTCGAGTTCGGCAGCCTTAGCAGAGAACCCCAGACCCCTGCTGCCCAGCTACGCCCTCCTTTATTTTCCAGCTTGATCACCAGTTGTTTGAAGCCCTTGTCCACACAGAAATGCAATTTTTCCGAAAGAATCTTTTTTATTTGTCCTTGCAATAAATAAATGTGGCGCCATTTCTAAAACGGTCTTCTTCCACATGGAAAATCTACCCTTCTGAGGCTCCTAAAATAGCAAAGGCTGAAATAGTAGGAAAAGTCTGAAAAATGAGACAGAATCTTGTAACTGAGTCGCTGATCTGCTCTCAGGTGTTCTCCCAGAGGGACAGTCCCGGAGCATCCTCCCAGGGAAATGTGTTGTTTTATCTGTGTTGACGCTGAGAAGCAGTGGTCGTACTCCTCACAAGGCAGAAGTCCTCATCCTACACCTAAAGGTGAGTCCAGCCACTGGTTGAACAAAGCTTTGTCATTGTAGCCGCACTCTTTTGGTCATTATATAACTTGTGACCGCTGGTTAGGGTTGGAGCCTAGGTCAGCTGGTCAACTAACAGCTTCAGCTCTCAAAAGGTTAAGACCAAACCAGGAATATTACCATCTGTTAGGACATCTAAAAGACCTCCTGATCTGTTCAACAAATGCAAGATGAGAGAAGCAAATCAGTGGCCTGCAGCCAGGGTACAGACTTGGTCTCAGAGAGAAAAGAAAATGGCTTCCCTAGCCACCTCAAGATACAGGTTGGCAAGAACAGTGGCCCAGCTAATGGTCTCTGATGTCACCAGGCTTTTAAATACCAGCAAAGACGCACTGATCATACTGTCCCAGAAAACCCGAATGTTAAAAAAAGACATTCAAAGTGAAGACGAACTTGTGCTCTGAGCTCTGGTCTCATGTTTGTCCGTTTCTGTAAACGTTGCTCTGGAGTTTGGTTTACCAAACGCTCCCAAGGTTAATGCTTTTTGTAAAGTAAGACAACAATTCATCCGGACATGCAGCATTTAAGGCTGAACAGAAACAGACAAAGTGGTTAGTGTGGACATTAATAGCTAAATACAGCAAACTTCAAAAACTAAAGTTTGATAAGAATTGGCTTTGAAACGGTTCAGACATTAGGACTGAAAGAAATCCAAGTTATTTCCTTCTGCTTCTGAGCAGAAGGAAATAACTTGTAGAGAGGAGAGGAGGGGGGGAAATCATCATTTTTTTGCCTTCCTTGACTTTTTAATAACCCAAACCTAGAACGGTGCATCTTGTATCATTCAGTAAAATCTGCACGAACCGCATGTCTGGCTGAGAGTGAAGCGGTGAGTGATGACTGGCAGAATGTGATATTGGGTCGGCGCGGGATAAATGAGTACACCCACCTTGTCATTTTTAAAGGAGACATCACTTCGCGTGACTTCAAACAAGAAACGTCTGCCCATCCGGCTCCATCCTCGCAGAGGGTGTGAGGATGGAGTCTGATGTCAAAACAAAGTTCAGCTGAACTTGCCATTTTCCTGAGGTGACGTGAGGACTGCAGTCACGCGCCGAAAGCAGAAGACGGTCTGTCTTCGGCTGCTTTGGGCTGTCTTGCTTCTTTTTTTTTCTTTTTTTTTTTAACCTTAATGAGAACATCCAAAGGAAGAGACGGAGAAAGGAAGGAGCGCGGATACTTGCGAGCGTCACAGCTGATACCAAAAACTGCGTCTGCTCACGTAGACTGGCAGCCTCCATGCCGCCTCAGTAACAAGCCGGAAATAATGAGCCACTTTATCACTTTTCCTCACACACACAAAAAAAGGAGCGTTAGCACTCCTGTCCCAGTCACGCATCACAAAAATATAAATGTCTCCCTGCAGCTAACTTCCATTTACTCTTTGTAAACTGGTATATATATACTATATAAATATATGTTTGTCTTTCCTTTTCACTTTATGTGTTAATAACTGATTTGCAAACGGTGTCAGGCGCACAAACATTTATATACCGGAGCGTAAAGTTTCTTCTCAGAGCTGGAGTCGCACACAAGCAACTTTTAATGACGCTCTGATGGACCTAACTTTAACCTCCCAGCAAACTGTGTCCTGTGGGAGAGTCAGTCCTATTTTTATGGAGCATTTTAAATAGTTTCTCCGTTTAAGTGACTGACGCTGCCCAGGGTGTGCTTCACCTCCCACCCAGTGGCAGCTGGGATCGGCTTGCAATCGTCCCTCAAACCTGAATAAAGTTATCCGTCAAGAACTTACAGTCTCTGCTGAAGGACTCTTTAGTTAAAAACAACAAAAAAAAGTGCCTTTTTTTTCCTTTGCAAATTGATTTTCTTTGTTTCAAACCCTGCAATAAAATGCTGCGCTGTGAAATGCGCTGACAGATGTGAGAGGAATGTCTCAGAGATTTGGCATTTTTGCAAGGTTGTTTATTTTATTTTATTTTTTTCATATATTTGAATGAAAAGAAAGAGGCTAAAATTAAATAAATAAATCAGCTTTGCAGCCCTTCCACAGCAGCATTTGCTTCTTGGTTAAAATTCGGTTTAAAAAAATGAAATCCTTTTGCCACTTTGCCCTGTCGACATTTTTAAACTGGTGTAATTTAATAATAGGGTTAATCTCTTTATTTTCCCATTTTAAAAAAAATGCGCTCACAAATTTGTTTAGCAGTGAAAATTAGCAACATGCTGAGAGCGGAAAGCCGTAATTTAAATATTTTTTCCTAAAGATACGGTTTGAACCCATTCATGACCAGATGTGGCGTCTAAACCAATCAAATCAAGATAAAACGCCTCCTCATACACAAAAATCTATTGGCCTAATCATAAAGTGCCCACTATCTCATGCCAACACCAGTGGAACATCTCAGACATTTAGAAATAACTTAACCATACAGACAGAAACAAACACACAAGTATTTGTTGCACTTCAGTAACTGGGTGTGTTACCAGCCTGTTCCATCAGTTTCTGGACTCTAACAGATGAACTCGACTGGTGAAATTTGTTAAACCTTCTGAGCTGCGGCTTAAATCTTTTTTCTGGGAGGTGAAACTGAGTCACTGTTCAGTTCCTGATTGAAAATTCAGCCTTAATTTAAGTTGTTAAATGGGAATAGAGACCTTGAAACAACAGCCAGGTGCTCTCATCGTCTGATCGCTTTTCGGTGTGCGTTCGCTTCCCTGTCAGCAAAGCATCTCGTGAAGCACTGGACAGATATTTATTGAGCGTCTCAACCCAATTCAAGATGCCAGTCGGCCTGAGCAAGCCCAAAAATGGCTACGATTCAGTCAGTGTTACAAATGCTGAGCTTGAACTTGGTGTGGTCATAGCAGATCACCTGAAATCCTAGTTTAAAACTTCAGCATGCAAGATGGAAGGCAGTACGCTTCCCTATCAAGAAATGCTAGTTATTTTTTTAATTGGTTAGACTGCAGGAGTACCAAAAAACTAAATGTGTTACGGCACCGAAATGAACACGAAAGACAACAGCGAGTGAAACGCATTTCACTGCTAATCTGTGCCTTTAAAAATATGTTGGAAACAAAGAACCTGTGACCTTATCCTTTAATTGGAGGCGAGATCCACATACGCCGTCTCGTTTTTAATTAATAGTGATATGAAAGCTGAGAAGGTTTAGTTACACGGTGATGAAGAAGCAGGATCGGTGAGCCGCAGAGCAGGCGAGACACGATGCTGGGAAACGAACAGATCTGCTGGCTCTGAAAGCCTCAAAACTCCTTAATCCGACTTTCCTTTCAGGAGCAGCAAGAAACCTGTACCACATCTTTCTGCACGCAACATTGCCATCAAAAGTAATCATACACGTCTGTGAGTCAGAAGGCAGGCATCCGGCCCCGGAGCTGAATGGCAGCAGGGTCCGGGGCCTTGGTGGTGATGTGAAACGGTGATCTGTGAGCTCCAGGCTGCAGCTCCTCCAATGGGGGACTTTTTTTTACCGTACGGCGGAGGAGAGAGAGAGTGGAGCACTCTGGAGAAAAGTATTTAACCTTTACCTGCCTCCTTTAATGTCACTCCGTCCCAGATAAGGACCACAGCAAAAACAGAGGCGAGGAGAGGGGGTGGAAACTGCGGAGCAATGGTGCCCCCGCGTGGTGACGCGGGGAACAACACAAGAAAAAAAAGAAATAAAGTAGGGAGGAAACAGGTAGAGAGGTTCAAAGTAGGATTAGGATGGACTTTTATTATTTGTTTATTATGCAGTGTGAAGCTTTATTCTTTGACCAGCAGTTTAGACACTTTATGACCAATATTTGTTAGTAACGACTCATTTTTCTTGGGTTGTATTCGTTTTCTTAAAATGGAAATAAAGACATTTTTATGGACTTGATTTCACAGTTTGATGATGTAACTGACTGAATTTGCAGTTATATTTATAAGTGAATTTTCTTTCAAACAAAGCCTGAAGTTTAGGAGGTAAATGCAGTATTTTACCAGCAAAGTAGAGCAGAAACTTAATAGAATCAGGGTCTTACAAAAAAACTACAACATGTAAAACCTTTGGATTAGATTTTGATCTTAAAGGTTAAACTTTGCAGTAGTTTTCACTGCTCACCACTACTTGATACACTAACAATTAAGATACTGACATGTAATTATTGATTAAAACTGCTTCTAAAGTTGGTGACACCTTCATTTCATTATACTTTTATATTATATGTTTATTTTCTGACTCTACTACTTAAAGCTGAAGTTTTAAGCCAAGATCTCACACAGTGAGTAACACTTGGAGTATGTGTTGTGAATCCCACCCAACTGTGACCACATCAAATTGTAGCTTAATATCTATAAAGTTGACCAAATTCTAGCCTTTTTTGTGTTTTCTATGCTCATTTGGCTGTGGCAGCCATCTTGAATCAGGTTGGCTGGAAAAGGTAATTAGTTGTAAATTCATCCAGTGGTTCATGAGATATTTTGCTGACCGACAGACATGCAAACACACATGCAGATGCAGACAAAAACATGCTCACCCGCCTGCCTCATGTTTGGACTCAAAGCTCTGCAGACACACACAGGACATTTCTGGTGGCAGGGACTACAGCAAAGCATCATCCCAGCGGGGTACCGAGATTGTACCGAAACGTTTACAGCTCAGCTCATCGTCTTCTCCAGCGTCAGACACGTGACAAAAACAGGAGAACGTGGACAACGTTCCCTTTGCCTCCCACAAGCCCCCGGGGCCTGAAAATTAGGGCTGGTGTTGCTTTTGACGAAGGCGGCAGGCAGACAGATAGATGACACACATCGGTGGGTCTTTTCAGCAACAATAATAAAAAAAATTTAATAAAATGGACATGAAACGTTCCTGCGTGCTTGGTGAGCGCCGTGCAGGAGCAGGGAGAGTGTGGCTGCAAATGTCATGGATTCCCTAAATCCGTCTGGAGAAGTGTGAAGTGATGTGACCCCAGGGTAATGTGTGTGTGTGTGTGTGTGTGTGTGTGTGTTTGGATGTGGCAGGTGCATCATATTTGTGGCTCACATTGGTTCTGATGTTCAGATCTTGTATGTGTGTGTGTGTGTGTGTGTGTGTGTGTGTGTAGACAGTCTAAAGCTGCATTTTAGCCTCATCTTTCTAAAGAGACCAGATACATTTGGGGGGATTATTTCACATTGGCCCCTCTTGCACATGCAGGTCTTTGACAAACTGAATTGAATCTACAGAATTGGCTTTTTATTTCAGTCCCAAAAACAGGCCTGGGGTCAGAAGTACAAATGATGAATTCACCTAAATAAAGACATTTTATTTCAGAAAGAATAGTGTGAATTCTGATGCATTCTTCTTGCCACGTGTCAACATGTTCTAAAAGTAAAAGTCTATAAATACTGTAAGCATGGAAATGGAACAAAATGCAGACAATTCAATGGAAACGTACTGATTTTCAATTAGTATGTTGAATAATAAAATATTTTGATTCATGAGATAACACACACACACACACAAGTTCCACCTTTCAGCTGCTGGTGTCCAATCTTCTGTAAATCTGTAAATTCTTCCTAGAATAATGATAATAATACCATAGAAAACACGAAAGCTCCTAACCCTCCGATATCAGGGTTGAATTCAGAGGAGATCAGCAGGAAGTGAGCAGGTGTAACGGCACTAAAAACTGAACACTATTAAACTAACTAACAGAAAGCTCCACAGGACAGGAAGTCCAGGAGGGGTCAAAACCAAAAACCACAAACATAAATCAAAGTGGCAATAAACACAGAGCAGAGAAAGAGGAGTGGAAACTGGGATGACAGCATGATGGATGAGAAGAAACCCAGAAATGATGAACAGATGTGAGGAGGGGAGGCAAGAAAGTTAAAACCAAAAATAAACCTTTAAAGTGAGACGGCTAACCAAGGTAGAACCAGGCAGAAACGAAAGAGAAAAGAACGTTTTCGTGTTCTTTGTATGTTAAAGCAGCTTGATCGCTTCCTCCAACGGAGGAAACGCGATCATTTATGAGAAGAAATGTGTCCAAAGTGCACACGTTTTGCATTTTTGCAGACAATCGTCAGTAAAGTAAGAGAGAAGGGGGGTGGAATCAGTTTATGTCTCTGTGTTAAAACAAACAGGAAAAGTGCAGAATTCAGAAAAAAGGCACTTAGTTTTACTCGTTACCTGTATTTCTGCATTAAAACAATCTGATCTCCTGAGCAGAACGTCAGTCTGGAAACCCTTCATATCAGCTCACTGAGATTTGGGTGTTTTTTTTCCACCTGAACTTGAATATCTCAGAAGGAATTCCTTTTTTTTTCCCCCCTTATCATCACTGCTGACCCAGACCAATTAGCAGCAGACTGACTCCAAACCCCGAGGAGAGGCCACTCCATAATCAGCATTTCATGATAATCAGCCCTCATCTCCCACTGACCTTCATGATGCTTCGGAGGAAAAGTCCAAATGACGTCATTACACAAAGTTTGGAACTTGATAAGAAATCAGGAAGGAGGAGGAGGAAGAGGGGGGGAAGGGAAAGAAGAAAAAAGGTTATTCCAAGTTTTTCTCGTGTTATTCTGAACGTGCAGCTCAGCCTTAGTCCTGTGGTGTGAGATGGTGTCACTTCAAAGGCTCGAAGATTGAGACAGTAATGGGAGGGAGGAGGTTTGGTGAGAGGGCTGTGCTGCATTTGGACGAGTAAACAGAACCTTTCCCCCTCTCATCAGTCCGTCTTATGTTCCTGGATTCTGCTTGGAAGCAGGCGATCGGAGCTCGGGAGCTGTCTTCAGGTTAGAACCAGCAGCAGGACGGTTTGGAGACGTGTCCACAGAGACGGACACGGAGAGCAGGAGAGCAGCTTCTGGCTCGGGGTACCTTCATGAGACAGGGAAAAGGGGAAAAAAAAGGACGGAGACATAAACAGCACCGAGACGAGCAGCGATGTGTGGACTCGCTTCTCGTGTCTGGTGTGGGTGGGACCCTCCTCTGGGCCCTCAGGGGACAACATGGCAGAGACTATAAACCGGCTTCATTTCACTTCCTTTAACATGAGAAATAAATACACCTTCTGCTGAGAAGGAAATCAATTTATATTTCCCAGAAAAGCAGCAGCAGGAGGAGGAGCTCAGATTAAACAAAAAGTCATATATTTAACTATATTTACTGTATTAAAGTGTGAAAGGACAGAAAAATAATCTGATTTTTAAATAAAAGGAACTGGGTTTGTTACAAGTTTTGAAGATAAGTAGCTAAATGAATGAAAACTTAGCATTTTGGTGAAAATGCAGCTTGAACACAGAGCTGAATGACAAAAAGCTGAAACTGAGCCTTTAAAGCTGAAAGAAGCTAACACTAGCTAAAAGCTAAAAGAATGGTAGCTTAAAAAGACAACAACAGAGCAAGGGTATTAAAGCAAATGTCAAACGCTGTGTACACCTCGGCAGACGATTTGATGTTTATGCACGTGGTTTTTAAACCCGGACGTTTTCTGTCAGAGCAGAGCTCCAGTACAGATAATACAGATAATACAGCTCCTGCCACATCTGTTTGTGACTATTTTAGGAGGAAAAACTCATCTGAACGTGTTCACAGTTCAAGCTGGGGCTGGATTCCCACATAGAAAATGTCCAAAATATATATATATATAAACGTTAGGAAGGATAAGTCAGACAGTAATAACAGGATGGTTTATTAGCCTCTGGTAAGAACTTAACTCACAGAAAATGCAGCTAGGCAGCAAATAAATAACCCAGGACAAAAGGAGAAATCTGTGTTGAGTTCTAAACTTTATGTTTCTGTTGTCGTTTTAATTTGGTGACAAGAGAAAATGGCAGCATGTTCTCGGGAAGAGTTCTTGAGACAAAGCCAGATGCTAATCAGACACAGCTTTGTTTTCTTCAGCAACTGGCAGCAAGACGTCCAAAAGTACAACATGCCGCAGAGTATAGCTTTAATGTCAAGTTAAAAATTCAACAAAAACAAAAAGAAATGTTCAGGTTTTAAAAATTCAAGTGAGCTTTCTGCAGCATAAACATTCATTTCTACAGTGAAGTCCTGCGCCTGGTAATCCCAGACACCATCCTGCCACTTTAAACCCACCCGTCACAAACAAACAAACAAACAAAACAAACAAAAAAAAGACTAAACCCAACCGAATCTCAAAGCGGATCATCTGTTGGATATTCAGACACTCATACATTCAGGTTAGGTCCGTCCTGCACATGAGAAGATGTTTAAAATGTTTCAGTTCCTCTGCCTGTCTCAGAGTCCCTTTCAGCCTTGGTGGTTTGTTGTACAGATGGTTTAAAGTGCTTCACGAAGGGAAGAAATCCACTCACCTCTGCGCAGCATCAAGGCCTCAAATGTCTTATTTACAAGCTGATCTATGACTTAAACAACCATTTTTTTAAAAATAACATAAAAAGAATAAATCTAAAAAAAAAAATACACATTTCCAATCATCCAAACTATTTTCATCTGTTCCTCATGCAGAGCTGAGATCAGGTGTGAAACCAGGTGAGGGTTTTTTGGTGAATTTGTTCTGCGATACAACCATTCTCCACCAGGGGGAGCCAATGTAATGTGTAACTTTTTCAACCAGAACAACAAGGGACTGTGAGAAGCAAAACTCCACCATTGTGTGACTAATAACATTTCTGACCTTTACAAACTTTATTTGTCCGTGTACAGAATAAAAATAAATATATAGTTGTCCATCCAGGTTAAAAGCGACAGACAACATGTTTACTTTGCCAGATTTGAAAAGGGAAAAAGAAACTCCTGTTTCGGCTGTGGAAAGTCCTGGCAGACATCTGTGTGTGGATACTGTTTTTGAGGTAAATGTGCCACCAAAAAAAAACATCAAGTAGTTGTTGAACACTGGGGCCAGTTCAGCTGTCAAATACATACAGGTTGGTGTTTGTTGTTGTTTTTACTGGAGGCTGAATTTATTGCACTACGGTCCTTTTCTGCCAGAGAAGTCAGCCGATAACCTGAGCCTCCGTGAACGTAAAAAAGTGTTTAGATTCAGTCCAACGTTGACTGTAGAGCTGATAGAAAAACTCAGAGCATCAACTGTGTATCATTACTGTTACTACACAGCAGAAAACAGCACAGTAAAACTATTTTTCCACTTTAAAAAAAAATGGTACTTTTTATGATTGTGGTTTCCTTAACAGGAACTCTTGACCTTTAAAGGTAAAACCGCAATCCAAAAAAAGTTTGGACCATGTAAACAAAAACAGAATGTGATCATTTGCAAAAGTCAAACCTTTATTTTATTCATAATAGAAAATAGTAAACACACGTTTAAACTAAGAAATTGTATTATTGTTTGGAGAAATTAAAAAATGGGGTAATGTTTACTATGTTCCATTGTGAATAAAATATGGGTTTATGAGATATGTAAATCGTTGAATTCTGGTTTTAGTTACATTTCTCACACCGTTCCAGCTTTGTCAGATTTGGGGTTGTGGATTTACCTGTGAAAAACCAGATATATGCTGCTGGATTTGAAGCTGCCCTCTTTCCAGAGAGCAACTTTCTGTACGAGAAGAGACGAGACGAGCCTTGACAAATCAGCGACACTACTTGATTTCTTTTTGTTTTCATCTGACGGGTAACGTATGTTTCACTAACTGCGCTGTTCGAACTAACAGTCGAGGTAACATTTCATTTAGTGTTCAGTGACACACCCCTGTCCTGAGCGCCTTCATCTCAGTTTTCCAGTTACAGAGGCAGGAGTTTTGTTTTTTATTTTAATGCTACACACGCCCCCCCAGGACTTAACGCACCAACATTTGAGGACCACAGTTAAACAAAAGAACTCGTATACCTGGATCTATCTGGGTTAACAGCCACAGCTGAGATGGATGACTCAAAACCCAAACAGGATTCACCTCTGACACTCAACGAGCTCAGTTGTTTCCTGGAGACAGTGTTTTGGTGGCTGGCGGTAAAACTCCAGCCTCCTTCTAGTGAAGCGATGTTTCCCCGACTCCTCAGCTCCTCTGAACCCCCCCAGTAGCAGTAAAAGTCACGCTGAGCTCCATCTGTTACACACGCTGACCCAAATCCAGACCCCGAGGCTTGGATGATGAAAATAAGAGTTCCCGGGGAGAGGGCGAGCCCCCAAACGTGGAAGCTGTGTGATGTTTTGTAAACTTCAGCTCTCTGTGTATCTCGCGGCGAGCCGGTCAGTAAGCGAAGACATCACTGGGTAAAAAAATAATGACCTTTAAGTGGAGTTCGAGGATGACGATAGAGTTCAAAAAGTTCGTGTCTGTCCTTCCTCCCATCCCCGCAGCGCTTTCCCTCCGCTGGAGAGTCGGCGAGGCGTCCGTTGCAGCGTGATGAGAAGTGACCGCAGGCGAGCAGAGGTGAGGGCTCGGAGGTGGGGTTACCATATGTGAGATTCACAGTGAGTCATTTTAATGACGCCCACTCCTCCACCTAACCGCCGGTAGTTCATTCCTCCATATAACCTGGAGAGAGGCGGCAAGACATATTATATATCAGTCCATCATCGAAAACTAAAACATTCATTCCTGACCCTGAACGTTCTGGGAGTTTTATACGTTCGCAAGCAGAGAAACCGTCCTCAGTGAGTCATTTAAACCTTCAGATCAGCAACAGGTTAAAGAAATACGACTCATTACTGGGTTTTGTTGATGCAACTGGGTCAAATGTGTACAGAACATTTAGCTATAAATATCACCTACTGGCACTGAAAAAAATCAGCTCATCCCAATTTTACATTGAATTCTTGGAGTAATTCAGCAGCTAAAACTGTTTTACAAGCAACAAGCGTGAACCTATAAACATACTCTAAACAGAACAATCTCAGCTAATTTTACTATTTCTAATACGTTTAGCTTTGGGTAAAACTTTGACTCAACTGATTGTCTCCATCCTAGACAGAAAAAATGACTTTGTTAGGATGGTATCGATCAGCGGATCCACTGATACCTGCTGTTTGGGTCGGTTTTCTCTGCAAAGTGATGTTTGTTCACAGAACAAGACTCTGAGCACCTACTCACACAGCATTTATGTTCACAGGGAAGTCCCGTCAAACAGCTGGCAGTGAAGTTTTACGAGCTAAAATCTGACACTGAGCTCCGTGAAGCCACAGTTTGTTTTATGCTTAATCACAGGCAAAAACTGGGTCAAAAATTATACACAAGATTGAAGCTGAAGTCGAAGTAATTAAGCATCTAACTAATTGACTTTAGTTTCTAAATCTGAAATGAGTTTTTTTTAATGACAATCAAAGATAATTTATTTGCTCTGGTCCCTTTTGGTTTATTTTCAAGATAAGAATAAATCATTTAGATCAAATCTATGAAAATAATAACATGATTGAGTCAAATCATTTTTTTCTCCTTTGCTGCTGAGTCAAAAAGTGACATTTTTAACTCTTAATATTAGTATATTACAGAAAATAGTTTAGAGCTTTCCTTTCACTGCCTACGGTAAAACCTATAGCATGAAGTCAGTAATGGTCACGTTTACCTCCACGTGTTGGCGTCCGGATCATAAACTTCTATAGTTTTTAGATACGTTGTTCCATCAAAGCCTCCTACTGCCATCAGCTGACCGTTCACTACTGCCAAGCCCACCTACAGACAGAGGGAACAGTTTAAAAGAAGCACCGGACCGCATTCACGTTAATCACGGCAAAATAAAAATAAAGAAGTGAGCTTCCAATCCAAGAGCCACGCACCCCGCTCCGCCTGGACGTCATGGCAACGACAGGAGACCACTGGTTGGTCCTGGGGTTGTATCTCTCCGCGCTGCTCAGCTCCGTGGTGTCGTCTCTGCCTCCGACAGAGTAAATCATGTCCTGGTAGACTGCGCAGCCCAGGTGCTTCCTTCTGGTTCCCATGGGCGACACGGTGTGCCAGCGGTTCTCCTGGGGGTTGTAGCGTTCCACTGAGAGCAGGACAAAGAAGAAAAGGGAGATGCCTACAGGTTACCGCCACAGGAACACTGAACTGTGTCCACTTTTCGTAGGTAAAGCAACTACTGCTACCAATGACTAATACGGTTTTAATGTGACGAGAAAGTGCAGATGATATTTCTACTCCTCGTAGTTTTATTGAAAAGTATCTTTGTTTTTAACAGTGGATGATGGGTAAACAGCACTTTCACGTCACAAAGTACCTGTGTTTAAAGGAGACGTCCCATCAGACCCTCCGACAGCATAAAGAAACCCTCCGAGCACGGCGACAGCGACACCGAGCCGCCTGGTGCTCATGGAGGCGACACGAGTCCACTTGTTCTCTTTAGGGTCATACCTGCAACCAGGAAGAGTTCAACATTAACACAAAGCAACATGTAACTACAGATATCATCTCACTGGGATGAGATTCACAGGGAAGTCTCAGAGACATTCGCAGGGGTTTCTCAGACTCCTGGCGTGAGTCACAGAGGCTGGAAGACTTGTTGCTTGAGTTTGGAACGCGCTAAAAAAAAAAGTGCAACAAATTTTCTCTTCAAATAGTCACACAGCCATCGCTGGCGTCTCAAACCTTTTTTGGTTTTGTTGCGAGCATCTCCAACCCGTCTGAAGAATGTTGGAGCTGTGTTTTCACCCCTGCACAGGAGCTCTACGCTGGGCTTAAATACATGCAGGTGGTAAATAATAAATAGTAAAAAAAAAAACTGGACCAATTCTGCCTTTCCTCATTTCAAAAGTGTACTTTGGCAAATGAAAAGATGAACGAGGGGCAGATACTGAGGTGGGTACAAAACGAGCCAAACAAATCATGTTGACGCAAAGAGTTCAACCCGTGCACGTCACAATATGCTGAGATTTTCAAAAACTGGCCGTTCCAAATGCAGCCGCACGGCTCGCTGGTCACAAACACTTTCGGTGAGACTCCAACTGAAAATTTGCTTTTTGTTTCACAATGTTCAGTTCCCAACAAGTCGTCAGTCACAGCCGAACAAAATACCTCCTTAACAAAGCCATAGAAAAGCTGACCACGATGCTGGGTTTGTTTTGGAGGATTATCAAATCCTAAACACATCAAGACATGATGCTGTTTGATAAAACAGGGACAATAAGGGGGAAAAAAGGGGGGGGGTCACCTTTCAACAATGTTGAGACATGAAACTCCATCCTGTCCCCCCACAGCGTACAGATAACCACCAAGCACAGCTACACCCACACTGGTTCGACAGGTGCTGGTGGGGGCCACGTCGCTGCTCCACTGGTTGGTCTTGGGATCATACCTGCTCAGGTGGAAAACAAGCATGTGTCTAAAAATCCCCTCAACACGAGTATTAAATAAGTTGAAGAGTTGGGTTGGGCGGTATTTTGAATAAATGACCAAATCCAAATTCAAGACAACTTCTAATAAATATTTTTAAGAATAAAGCAAAAATAATTGCATTATTAACCAATTAAGATATTCGAAGTGATACTGCTGTTATTTTTAGACCCCCCTGAGATCCTGTTTAACCGCCCAGCCCCATCAGAGAGCCCGAGCTGCTGCAGCAACCTTTCCACGGAGTTGAGGTACGACGAGCCGTCGTGACCTCCCACCGCGTACAGCAAGTCATCCAGGACGCTGACGCCAACCCCACACCGCCGTTTACTCATCGACGCCACCATGCGCCACTCGTTGGTCTGCGGGTCGTAGCGCTCCACGCTGGAAATGGCGTCCCCGCTGCACCAGCCACCAACTGCAGAACAAGGAAAACGTGAGAGATGAAGTTACACCGTTTAGGACACTGGAAAAATGGGACTGAAATACAAACATGTTTTGGAATCCTAACTCAAATGTGATCATTTAGGACTTAAAAGATAAATAGAGATGAACATATGACATGTGACCTGCAAAGAGGACCTCTCCACATCGGATTGGTTTCCTCGGCCGGGTTCGAGGGCCCTGCATCAGCGGCCTTTCTTGTGGCAGCAGAAGGTAATTCTTCGCCTCATCAACCAGATCTCTGAAACAACAGACAAAACGAGACTCTCATCACCCCGCATCTTAGGTTTTCTCTTTAACAATCTGCTCAGACTGCAGCCACTAAAAACACAAGGAAGGTTTACTTTTTAAAAAATTAAAAGGCCTAGCACTCCTTAAAAGAATGTGCATCACCCTCCGTCTTTTAGGCCAGTTTTAGACTAAGATCTGTTAAGAAATGACGGAGTCGTTGTCATTTTAGTCAAATTTTTTAAATAACGTTATGTCGCCTTCACTGGCGAGCTATAAAAACAACACCCACCTGCATTCTTCATCACTTTTGATGAGAGGATCTGAGCCCACAGTCCCCACCAGGAACTTGGGGCTGAGAAGCGGTAAGCGAACGTGCTGCAGCACCTGCAGAAGACAACCTCAAGTCAAAGTCTATCAAGCATTACTTCACAGATAACTCAGAAACACTTTAACTTTCAGACAAAAATAATATAAATAATAAAGGCAACAAGCAAAAGAAACAAGCTGTTGAATGTTTCAGATGTTTGGAAACTGTGTATTTAGCAATACCCAAATGTCTACGTGCTCCAGGAGCTCCAGTAAGGTTTTCCAAACCCAACCAACCTGAGGCAGCTGAGGTCTGCGCTCCTGGATGCTGTACTTCACCCAGGCCATCACAGCGTTAAAAACCTGCTCCTCGCTCCGCACGTTCAGCTCGTCGCTGGAGATGATGTCAATCAGCTGGTTGGCAGGAAGCAGCATGAACTCCTCACTTTCCATCACCTGTGACAACACCACTCTGTGAACCCGCCTTCATCAGCATCAGTTTCTATTCGTCTTAAAAGCATTTGGACAAGTCCAAGTGTCTGAGCTCGTCAGTTTCTATTTACATTAATATTCAAGCTAAAGCACCGGGTATGTGTTATGAATAATGAAATGAGAGTTCAACCACTGTATTCAAAATTAAAAATACTCAGAAAAGAAAATAAAGCCTACTGAGAAAAAGACCTTCTGTATCTGCTTCTGTCATTCAGTAAAGCTGTTGTCATACTCCATGAGTAGACAGTTTAATAAACACGTCTGGTCGCGGTAAGGGAAGCAAAAATCTGTACAAGGACAGGAAAGTGGAGATGCCAGTGGGAAGAAACCTGTTTTGACGCCGTAGGAGGAGGGAGGAGCTTCCCCGGAGTTCTGATCCGAGTGTCTCACTGACGATGAAAGGTGTGTGCGAAAATAAACGCCTCGTAACCACGTGACTGCGAACGACTTCTTGACTTCTTATGGAGCATGCCGGAGCCTTAAGTCGGCTCGTTTGTTATCCAGTCACAATACACGAGCCGTGGAAGACACTCATTACATATAATCATAAAGAGCCGAGGCGAGTCAGAAGCAAGAGAACAAGGCAGGCAGGTTGCGTGTCAGGATCTGCAGCTCACTAAACTGAACAGACCAAAACCAGTTTCTCCTTTTTACTGAGTCACCTGCAGGATCCTAACATTTCATCTATCTGCTGAAAACTACACATGAAGGACAAGAACCTGAACGTTTCTACAAAATAAATGACAAAAATCATAAAAATTTATATTTGGGAATACTGGATAATAACAGCTGGAGCAGCTGTGTGTCTGCTTCAAGTTCTAGTTAAAAAATAAATGAATACATTAAATAAAACAACAAATGTAGTTTGATCTTGATCAGAGAAAATTTATACGTAAAGGAAAGTCAATGTGCCAAATACAGAACGATTATTTTGGAGGCAAGAAAGAAAAACTCAAATGTATCTAAAACTACAAAATAAAAGTTTCAATTATTAACAAATTTCATACCAGCTGCATTACACAAGAATAAAATGACTTGTGTTATTCTGTTTAACTGATGATACTAAGCAAGAGTTTTTAATATATTCTAAGTACATTGAAATAAATTATATTGATGCAAATCATTACATACGAAGAATCTGTAAAACAAACCTAATTAACCAAACTACAAATATAATCTAAATCTTACATCCTAAAGTTGTCCTGCAGTCTTCAGGAAGTTGCTGCTTGCTAAAAGCCAGTTTAGGGTTCCTACTGGTCAAACAAATCAGCTGATGATCCAATAATCTATTTATTTATTTGCATTTATGTTCTCACCTCTTGGAAGTTGTGTTGCGTGAACTTGTCTGCGATCCGCAGCAGCTCTCGGCAGGAGTGTGTGTCAGCGAAGGCCCTGATGCCCAGACAGTTGGACGGGTCCAGCTGTCTCTTGAGGAACTCGCAGCAGGCCTCCTGGATCTCAGCCAGCTGGAGCAGGCAGGCGGCGGGGAGCAGCGTCTGGACGTTCCCCTCCTCCACGGTCACCTGGGAGGGTGAACACACAAACCTTCAGAGACGTGGACGTTTTGGTGTTTGGTTCGTACTCTCAGGACTCCAACTAAACGCCGCTTTCTTTTCTCATCGCAATGTCAAAGACCAGTCAAAAAAAAAATTTAATTCATGAAGAAACAAAACCAGCATTATTTTTTCTCCTCATAACAAAGGATTAAAGTGCAAAAATTCATAAGCAAAAGCTGTGAATGCTGCTAACTACGACATGCGTTTGTTCACCTACAGAAACAGCCGAAGTGACTGAAAATAGGTCAACAATGGTGTCAAGCTATGGGATCGAGTCCAACAATTTTAATGTCTTGGCACATGTTTATGTGAAAACTTTTTGAGTACACTGTGTAGACAGAATGTATTTCACCCATTTAATTGAAAAATAAAACAGACACAATAGAAGTTTAGTCAGTCTAATGTAGTTCAATCACTTAAGCTCCCACGTGGTTTTTGGCAGATTCCGCCGAGTGTTTTTGTTTTCATTAAGTGCATACCTGCATATATCTTTGTCTAAATGTGTACCAATCAACTAAGAGTTTACTTAGAGAATCCAGCTGCATGCCTGAAGTGCATATCTTTATACATCATGATCAATTGAGGACATTCATACCTGTGAGGTGTAGGCAAAGTCAATGAGCAGCTCCATGGCTCTCTCGTCGATGTCCCGGATAACCACTTCAGTCTGCCTGCTCTCTGCCAGCTCTCCAGTAAACATCGCCCTGAGGAGGCCATCCGAACACAAACAATGCTGTCAAAGCTAGCTTAATCTTTTCTACAGAACATGTGCAGGCGTGAATCAAAAAAAAAAAAAAAAAAAAGGGCTTTTTTTTCCATACCTGAAGTAGGGGCTGCAGGCAGACAGGATGACACGATGGGCGTAGATCTTCTTGGCGCCCACCACCAGCACCACGTCACAAAGCTCCCGGTGTTTTCTCAGCAGGTTGATCACCTCCAGGGTCTGCCGCGGGTGCTTGTCTGACACGTAAGGCATGCGTGCCGGCTGGGGGACCCCTTCAGGGAGCTTGTTGGGGTCCCCCAGAGTACAGCGGCTGGTGATGTCCATTCCAGTGGCGTCCTGACGTGCGCTGGTGGCCCTTCACGGGAAACATACTGACATGGTTACAACTCGGTATCTCAACCAGCTTCGCTCTGCTGTAAAAGAAGAAGCTTCAGGTTTTTACTTTTTTTTTACTGGGAATTTATGGATTCACCGTGTTAAATCCATCCGACAGAAGTGGTCTGCGGAGCTGCTTTGTTTTGTTTTTTTTTCCTTAGCTCATGTATGGTAAATAATACCGCCATTATCATCGTTTCTTTGGTCACGTTTTTAAAAAATTACCATGTTCTACTACATAAACATGTCTATTTCTATAACTTATTTCACAGAACAGACACCGTTATCTATTATGCCAAAAATTTGAAAATCTTTCTGTCAGATATTAGAGCTAATAACTGAAGTTGTAAAAGCTTAGAGACACCGTCTCATGAAGTCCAATGATATTTCTGTTGACCTTTCTTAAAGGTTCCCGAAACAACAGCAGGAAATCATGAGTCAGTGTAACCTTTAAGTAGTTGAAAATGATCAATAGTAAGAGTAAACGGGCTAAATTTAAACCCCTCACCAGAGAGCTGCATACAAAAGCACTGAGAACAAAGAGGCTGGACCCTTTTTTTTCCTTAAAAGCAGAGGAAGAGTGGTGAGACTTGGCCCTGCAGCCTCAGCAGTTTAGCTTGGCACACTGCGATGGAAGTGCAAGTCACTGGGTCTGGCACGGCACTGCTACAGAGACCTAACTTAAGTTAGATGGAAAAGCTCTATTAGATGAGAGCACTAAAAAAAAGAGCAAACAACAAAATGGGGAAAAAAAGTTATTTGATTTAGTTGTGTGCAAAATCCACTCTGGTATTTTAGACTTAGTGTTGATTGGAAAAGGTCCTTTTGCTGCACCAACCCGGGCTAAGACGAAGTCAGCTGAACCAAATATAGAGGGGGTGGGGTGGGGTGGGGGGGTTCACTGTCCTGTACATGTAGCTGTCAGTGTAAACGTATCCACACTCCTCCACTCGGTGTGTCCCCCACATCTTTTTTAGAGCAGGGGGCACAGGCTCAGTTCGGTGCTGGGACTCATGTTCACAAGCTCCAGCCAAAACTTCCCTGACATTTAAACGCAGCCATTTCTACAGACGTCGTCTTCATCATTATGATCAGGCCTCACACTTCACTCAAGTAGCTTTACACGTGAATTACCTCATGAGGTTACGTTTATTCCAGTTTGCAAAATCTGAATAGTCAAATTATTTTGATCTTAAGCATTTAAATGACCGAATATCAATTTAGTGATCGTTTAATGAGATTTTTATTTATTTACTGAAGTAAGGCAAGACAACTTGGGTACATCTTCCTTCATGACAGCCAGGTCGAGCGCTTTGGTCTTACAAACTCAAATACAATTGCTGGGGTTCAATGTCTTTAGGACATTCATACTAATCCTGCTGCTTTTATATATTTTTTTTATTTTTCCTTGTGTCCCATAACAGAGGAGGTGCATTACTAAATGTTTTGGGCCCTTTTTTTATAAGCTGCACTAAGTTTGCAATGGATTAGATAGTGAGACCCAGTTGTTAGCACAACTTTTATTTAAACTTAAAAACATTTTAAATCATAATATTAAGTAAGAATGGGAATATCTGTTCTTCTCCCACAACAAACATTGCAGTGCATGTTGAATTTTACCTCGGTTTGCTGGACATTGATTTTTATTACCATGACTTTAAGTATATTTATTATGTCCTATATCAAATGTTGCTTCAATAATAAATCAATTACCTGATCAGACTAGGGTGTATCTATTATGAGCAATGTTTCAGTCAGTTTAAAAAAAAAATATGTAGGCTGGCTGCTCTTCTAGTTTTGCTTTTAAGTCACTGATTGAACATAGATGTCAATCTGTTTTTCATTTTTGGTCATTCAAAGTTGACTTATCAATAAGGTGATCGAGCTCTCGTCCAAACTGTAAATACATGTTTTTCCAGTCTATTGTTTTCCCCTTAAAACCTGCTTATCTTCTTTAAACAGATGCATGTGATTATACTTGATTATGTACTTTGTTTCAGTTTGGGGTACAGGATCAGTCAGGGTGAAAGCACTTCTGTCTTTAGAGGCTGTGGCTGTGGTTCCACATTTTGGTTTTGTGTTATTCCTTAACACGGGCCTCGACTGGGACATTAACCAAAAAAGTGGCCACATGTTTGAAATTATAAGCCCAGGAACACAACAGAGTAAAAGTCAGCTCTCCCTTCTCAATGATCACCATTATTCTGTACAACTTACTATAGATTTGCCCACGTTGTAAGCCGATGCGGTGAAATAAAAGACTGGATATTACTGAGTTACAAACAATTCTTATATTACATTTCAGTACGTTTCCACCAACAGTACAAACATGCGTTTTTGTCTACTAACTTGACACAGCTTGATGTGTTGTGCGTAATGCCCTAATGAGCACCAAGCTGCAGTCGCACATTTAAACAATTCTTGTTTAGAAGTGGGACACGAGTCTGGAAAAAAAGCACCCACGCCCTGTAAGAGTATCAGGTTTATACTTAAACACAACACCCACCTGCGCATTGGCTTTGTGTCCTTGCACTGAAGAACAGTATTTGGTTTGACACTTTAAGGTTAGCCTGTGAACACAACAAAAAAGAAAAATTTGATTAATTTTAAGCTTGTTAAAAAGAAAAACAGCCAGCTTTTTAACAAGCTTTTTAAAGTGTGTGTCTGCTTCTTTTACAGTATTCCAGCTATTTTCTCTTTCGAGAACATACTAACACCACTTTGCTGATTTATTACAGCTTGTGGGGTTTTTTTTTCTGCTACCGACTAAAGATTTGTAGCAGTTTCTCTCACCTTAACAGATCATATGGACTGAAAAGACGCAATAACCCCCTCCAATAAACACACCAGCGGCAGGTATTTTGTTAAATGATAAATCTGTGGTCATTTTTGGCGGTAGAGTTTGTTAACCTCCACACACAACAAGTGGCTTTCCCCACTCTGTAATACTAAAACGAAAATGCTACAGTTTTGTGCCCTCATCAGTGGAATCCAGGCAGATCTGCCATAATCAGAGAGGACTTCCTTCATTTAACCTTTAACCAAAGGGAAAAACTTCCTAAATCTCTTTTAAAAAGGTCTGGTTGTGGCCAGGAGAGGTAGCTCAAGTCAGCAGAAACAACGCAACAAACAAGCACAAAGAACACAAAAAGTCAGTGTTTTTTTTTCATCTATTTCTATTTTATAATACATTTTAATGTTCAACACAGAGGGGCTCAAGAGGATTAGTCTGTGCATAAGAATAAGCCTTGAAACTAAAACATATTTATATTTTTCTACATATTGTTTAGACTCTGCAGCTAATTCCTTACAGGGGAAACAGCATAAATGAAAATCATAAAGACCCATTTCATTCTTGACCTCAATAGAAAAACAGGAATTGACTCCAAGGAGGAAAAATAAAAAGTTTTCACTTCACTTTATAACCAAACACTGAATGCCAATATTTCTAGAGACTAACCAAGGTTTATTCACGGTGGTACAACTCAAAGCTTTGAAAGCAGATAATATACTGGCAGGGATTTAAATTCCTCATGCTGACAGTAAATCAAAACACTGACGCTGAAGCACAATGACACAAATGTCAGTAACCTAGATAAGGTTAATTAAATATGGAGACAGGAAAACCAAACGCATATCATATTGCTGCGAGGACACAACTCAGCACAGAGAAACAGGCTTTTTTTAAATCGCCATTTTATGTCAAAACACCTCTGCTGTCAGCCCGGTTAGTTGGTGTAACATTAACTTGTTTAATAGTCTTCACTGACAAACGAGTAGCTTAGCTCAGACTAGCTAACTGTTGTTAGCTTCTTAGGTGCGTAAGCCAGCTAGCTAGCTAGCTAACAGTATGATAAAAAATTACTTTATGAATTATTTTTTTTACAAAACTAATTAGCTAGACAACATGCTTCTGGGCCCAATGTTTATGTTCAAAAATAAGTTAAAAAATAAAATTATCGAGGCAACGCTCGCGTCCAAACGTCACTTTACTTCTCAACATGGGGAGGCTAACTCTACAGCTAGCTCTCTAGATGTCACTTCATTTGGTAAATCCCTCAGTGTACAAGAAACAACGAGTCAAAGCACACAACGGAGACAATTACGCGTTGTTAGAGTACACTGTCGGGGTATCGGTGATCGTTTGCGTTTCTAGCTTAACATCATCTGGTCCCAAAAGAAAACCCCAACAAAACAGATTGAATAAACTGCGCTAATGTTAACACAGTTCACACTGAATTTCACATGCTGACGGCGTAAAGACTGGCAGCTGACACAAAAACAGTCCTGTTCCAAGACTTTCTTTTACCTTATATTTCCATCCCAAGCTCTAGAAGAAGCCTCCCTGGTTTCTGGTGTTTACAGTGTTCAGCCGCTGGTAAAAAGCTGATGCTTTTCTTCTTTGGTATTATATGCGCATGCCAAATGCCAAGCGCCACTTCCGGAGAGGTTTTCAAAATAAAAATATGAGATGACGTCATTTCATCTGTATGGAATCCCACTTTCTCCACTTTGAGAGGAGGTCTTAGGTTTCAGCTACATGCTTTTAATTCACATGCAGCGTGGAGGGAAATCTCCAAACTCTCCAAACCTCCGGCGCAATGTTCAGCAAGTGGACAGGAACAAATTCACCTTTCAGATGAAAACAATGCAGACAAGCAAAAGTAGTTTAGGTGCATCTCCTCATATGTTACGTGGAGCTCACAGTAGAACTGATATCCGCAGAGATATGCCTATCATAGAGCAAAAAATTAACAAGAGCACCTTCGTCTTTGTTGTTATTTATGTTTTGAGTTTAAAAGAAAGACTTCCTTCTCCTCAGAAAGCATGTACACAATCTCTCCAGCCATCACATTTACCATAATTAAATATGAGATACCATCTTGGATTTTGAGATAACTAAGTCATGATAATGAGACACTTAATTAATAGTTATGAGATATTTCTTAAAAGGATCTTTAATTTAATCCAAGTGGCTGAAATGGGAGTCCATGTTGTGGAAGCAAGTTTACAATAACTTTGCAAAAATCTAAAATGTATCCTGAGCTTAAAGGATTTTTAAAAGAAACTGGTCAAAAACAAAACTTATGAAGTAAGAAACTAAATCTGCACTCTTTTTTTCTTATCTTGATGGTTAATGTGTTCCTAAATTAAGATTTGTAAGAAAAATGTGTGACCGCCTGACAACTATCACAATGGAGAGTGACTGAAAAAAGGTCAAGAGAGATTATGTCCATGGAGCTGTTTGGGACTGAGTCTGACAACTTTGCCTTACGTATTTACACTCCAATTTATTGAGTAAAGTATGACTATAAAAAGATAGGTTAGGTCTATATATCTAGTGGTCTAGAGGTTTTGCAAAAGCCACGTGAACATCTCCTCTGAGATTTGATACTTATTACATTCTGACACATTTGTTTACCCACACACTATGACCATCCTAATGTAGGTCAGTCAAGTGGTTTTTCGACATATTCAGCTGAGTGCTTGTTTACATTGAGTGTGGACCCACATTTCAGGATTGAAGTCCCAGCAGGAATATCCTTTGTTATGTTTGATTTCATAGTTTGCAATGAGTAGCTTTAAACCCATCTGTACTTTAGTTTGTTTCTTTGTTTTTTATCAACGTACCCTCACACTTGATCAGAGTTTTGTAATTTGTTTTATTGTTTGAACCTTGTGTCCACAAGAAATAGTTTTTTTAAGCAGATTTCAGAGTCAAAAAAACTCAAAGCACCACCCATGAGTTTTTATTCTGTATAAATGTATGAATTTATTACAGTCTATGATAATAGCAGCCAAAACTCAACCCTATCAGAGCAGTGACGTCATAACCCCGCGTCTAACCTGATCTATGACACCCCCACGCGCGTCGGTCGGAACAACAACAATAATGGCGGCTGACATGATGCTGGCCTTTCTGCTGCAGACGCTACAGGACCTGGTGGCTCAGCTGCAGCAAAACCTCCGCGTCCTCTGCCACCTGAGCGAGCAGACGAGGCTGCTGAACAGCAGCATCCACCACATGCTTGACCCGCCGCGGACGAGGACCCGCCGCGGGACCAGGAGGAAGCTCTGGGTGCGACCCGGGAGGACCAGCAGCTGGTGGGACAACTTCGTTAGCGGCGCCGTGGAGGACGGCGAATGGAGCGAAAACTTCCGCATGTCCAGAGCCTCGCTCGTCGCCCTGACTGAGCAGCTTCGCCCGCACATCGAGGGCCAGACGACCAACATGAGGGCGCCCATCGACCCGCTGAAAAGAGTCGCCCTGACGCTGTACTACCTGAGCGACGACGAGGGGGGGCTGCGGAAGACCGCGAACGCCTTCGGGGTGTCGCGGCAGGCCGTGTCCGTCATTCTGAGGCAGACGTGCAAAGCCGTCGCGACCCACCTCGGTCCGAAATACATCAAGCTGCCCTTCACGGAGCCCGAGACCGAAGATCTGGTGTCAGGCTTCTACAGTGCGCACGGCATGCCGCAGTGTTTGGGGGCGGTGGACAGCACCCACATCGAGATCAAACAGCCGTCCATCAACTCCGCGGACTACATCAACAGCAAGGGCAGATACTCGGTGAACGTCCAGGCCGTCTGCGACTACAGGTACAGGTTCATGGACGTTGTGATCAAGTGGCCCGGGAGCGTGCACGATGCTCGGGTCTTCGCCAACTCCAGGGTGAACTTGTGCTTCAAGTCCGGCAAGATCCCGGATCTGAAGAAGCAGATCGTGGAAGAGGAAGAGCCCGTGCCTATTTTCCTCCTCGGCGACTCGTCGTACCCTCTGCTGCCATACCTCATGACGGATTTCTCGAAGGGCTGCTCCACACCTCAGGAGCAATACTTTGAGTTGTGCCTGTGCAGCGGCCGCGTGGTCATCGAGTGCGCTTTCGGTCGCCTCAAGGCGCGATTCGGCGCCCTGAGGCGGCCCATGGACATCAACTTGAGGGACTTGCCGCACGTCATTTACACGTGCTTTGTTCTGCACAACTACTGCGAGGACAGCGAGGAGACCGTGGACGAACAGGCTTTGTGGGAAGCAATGCAAGCCGATAGAGACTCCCAGCCTCCTCCACAGTGCAGCGATTACATGAGTGACTCTAATGAGGAGGGAAGGAGAGTCAGGAGAGTGCTCACCAAGTACCTCGACCCGTAACACTACAGACGTCTTGTACATGTAGCTCGTATAGACTGTCGTTTGGAAAGTGTTGTGTGGAGTGATGATAAACAGGTTTCTGCAACAACTTCCTAAACTCTTTTTTTTATTGAAACATAAAGCTCCAAAAACGCGTGTGTAAAAGTAAAACATGATTATTACGATATGTAAGCCACAGACAGATTGTATACACAACAGAGTGAGTGTGCCTGCCTTCCAGGTCAGAAGGGGTGGGGCGGGTCCTCCCTGGATTGGCAGGCCGGGCTCAGGACACGATTGGTCGGCTCCATAGACAGGAAGTAGGTGTTCCAAAAAAGTACGCGCAGTAGCAAGAGCTGAAGCTGAAGAGTGAGCAGATTCTAATATCCAAACTCGGTTATTTAGTTTTAAAAAGCGGCCGGTGTGGTTGCACTTTTCAATACACAAAGTGTTGGTTGTTATTTATGTGTAAAAAATAAATAAATAGGTGAATCTCAGAACAATGTGCCAACATTTTACATTAAAGACTGGTTGCAGTATGAACGTGATTTGTCTTTTAATCTTAACACTCATAATAAAAGCAGAACAAATTATTATTGACATATAACCTTACAGCGTTTTCAGTCATCACTGGAAGCCTTTAATAGATGAGATTTCAGGGCTCAGTATCAAAAATGCATCTCCACCTGCTGCAGGAGTGACTAGAAAGACATTAGAGAGGAGTTTGAAGGGGCTTTTATTCTGACACCAAGATCCCGGGTTACTCCAGCCATTTTTGGGCTAAGGATGCTGGACACAAAGAACGCCACGCACTGAAAGATTATATATCAACAATAATTAGCTTTTTTATTATTTAGCATCATCAGTCCTATGATAGGGCGAGTCACAACTAATAATACAGTACACTTAACTATCCTTATAATGTCTCAACATTTCATTCGAGGCAAATAAATGAATGAAAGTCAAACTGAAGGTTTAAGGCTTTAAGGTTAAACATCCTTTATGTATCACAGCCAAAAACACAACAGCTCTTCCTCTTGGATATGTGCAGCCATGTTTGGTGTGCGTCAACCGTCTGCTCTCTTTTTTTTAACCACATTTCCACTGGTTTTGTAATGTATTGCCCCGTCTTTTTGGAGAATACTCCACTGATGTAATAGCCAAGTATAAACGCCTACACCGCTTGCTCAGGTCCACGTGGCGTGCGCGACTATAACTGAGCCTTAATGCCGCAAGCGGTGCGGCTTTGTAGTTTACCAAAGTCGTACTAAAACATTACAACTTCTTATACACACATATATACGGCACTCTGGATTATAAGGTGCACTGTGGTTTTTTGAGAAAATTGAAGGCTTTTAAGTGCGCCTTATAGTCCAGATAATACAGTACAATAATTTAGATTGTGCTGCAATACACCACATTTAACCTTAATTCTGTCTTACTTCTAAGGTAGGTAGTGACAACATTTATCAAAATATGTAAAAAAATATAAACCGTTGTTGGCACATTGTTCTGAGATTTTTTTTAAACACATGATTTGTTGTATAACTTACCAGATAAGAGAATACTAGCAGAAAATGTCCACATTGACTTACTCTAAATCAACAGACTTAGTCTGGCCTTTACTTGATGGGAATTAAAGTCCCATCTACTCCCCCACCCCCACACAATCATGATATCTCATGACCCTTCTTTTAAAGCATGAAAGAAGTAATCACAGCTAAACTTACCAGAAAAATTAATGTTTGATCATACAGAGGCATGGTAAAAAAGTATGTGAATTAACAAAAGTCAGCACTTAAAAAAAATAAAAAATCATCTGAGATGTTTCTTATTTAATTTACCATAATCAATATTCTGTTTATTCACGTGGAGGGGAAACTAGCACTGGGACCAGGTCCAGATATATGCACTCTAAAATGTAAGTTTAAAATACTTTCCAAAAACCAAGCTATATTAATAGTAAAATATAAAAAGACAAAAGAGAACCGTTTTTTTGAAATGCAACTGTAACAGCAACAACACTTAAAGCAGCTTCAGTTCTATTTGCTTAACGCGCTGTTGTATTAACTCCCTCATCAGCGAGAGGCTCTCCTGAATCATCTGAGTACTGTTCGCAATGTTCGTGTTTATTTGCCGCAGGTTCTCTGCGTTGCGTCTTTCAGACCGCTCCATTATCTGCAGCATCCTCCGCTTTATCTGCAGGTCGTCCATGTCGGCAGGGAGCTTCCTTTTCGGTGTCTCTCTCTCTGTCCTGTGGCTGTCCAGGTTTACCTTGAACACGGAGCAAAGCAGACACACCTTGTTATTGCCCTGACCAATCCAAGGCTAAAATGGGCTTTAAACGGGGGGGGGGGGATTTGGTTGGTGGAGCGATAATGTTTTTGCCTGTGACTGCACTGTTAGCAAAATATATATAAGCTAATTTTAAGGAAACTTTCAGGAAGTAATCACTGCCTTGACCTTAACACTTAAAGTCAACCTGATTCAACATGGCCACCACAGCAAACCAGTCTTAGCAACCAACAAATGTCTGTAACTCAGTTTGAGTTACAGACACTGAGCTCTAATCTGGTGTGGTAGTAGCTGACAGTGACCTCATCTTTTACTCACGTCTACCTAAAGGACATTACCTAAAGGGTTATTACTAATATATTCAATGTTTTTAATCATTTATTTGATTTTAACACAACCAAATGTTAAAAGGAGGAACGTTGTCTCTCGTGACATTGTGTTGGAAAAGAGAGACAACACCTGGACTGAGTCTATGCCTCCAGCTGGGCTCACAGCAAACAGGAGCTAGCTTTATGCTAAAAATAATGCAATGGCCTGCAGCGAACCCCTGCGGGAGGCAGTCTTACCTCACACTCCTCACTCTTCAAACCGGCGGGCGGCTCTGCTGCTGGAGACGCCGCCCGCGTCGAAGAAGACGACGAGGATTCGGCGAGGTCACCCGTCTCAAAGCCGGCGGAGATGGGGGTCGCTGCAGGCGACCGACCCCAGATCTCCTCGCAGAGCCCAAAAAACAGCAGGATAACACGGCCTTGGCCATTGCGGCGCCCCGTGTTTAGTGCCTGCCTGTACTTCCCCCGAATGCTCTTAATTTTGGAGGTGACCTGGGCTTTTGAGATGTTTCGAATCTGGTGAGGAAAATCCTTCCCCCCGGCCATGCTCCGCGCCGGATACTGCGCCTGGAAAGCGTCCATTATGTCCGCATACTTGGACTGGCAGGACTCCCAGTCCACGCCGTCCTTCTCCCTGGCAGTCTTGTAATTCAGGGTGACGCGAAGCAGAAGTTCGACTTCGTCGTCGGTCCACACAAATGTGGTGGTACTCGCCATTTTATTGTTTTGTTTAGTTCGTAGTACCCCGCGTGCAAACAAGTTTGTGCGCATGCGCCGCGTCTTGTTTTCTGGTTTCGGTGTGTTTTCGTGGCAGTTACAACGCCGCACTCCGGCCTGGCATAGTTACTACAAGTTTTCTGTCGTTTAATGGGACATTTATGGAATTTATTTGTTATTTTGGAAACATTTGGAAATAGGTGCAGGCTTTTGAGTTTGGTTGTTCCAGTGGTTTGTGCGACAATTCATAAATATTTGAGTGTGTATTACAAATATCAGAAATGTACACATTAGGTATTTGCAGACTCCTTTTATAGCATTTTGAAATATTTCAAATTTATTTTAAGAAACAAACATAACCACACACTTTAATTATTTAAACAAACAGACGGTTGTTGTTAAATCATTTTAGTGCTCCTAGTTCCACTGGTAAGTAAAACAATACCAATATAGTCACCACAAAACATAACATTTTAGTGGTTATCAAGTATAAAAAGATGAATGCCCTCATCATCATGAATTGCAAGCTCTATAAACCAATGGGATGTTAGTAATTATTGTTGCTGCATTTGTCTTTCTTGTTAAGATTCTGAGTTTTGGTAGCATAAAGAAAAAAAAACAACTGAATACCACATTAATTCTAAGTTTGTAACTTTTATACTTTTCTAACTTTTGTACTGTTTTTGCACAGCTGTATTATTTGTATAAAACAGACAACTTCATAAGACTTGACAAATGATCCAAGAACATGTTTTGTGTTGTAGCAATCAACTTTAATCTCCAGTATCTCAGACCAAATGAAGGTCCCAGAGTGCAGTTCATCCGTGGCTCCTGGTAGAACCTGATGATACATTTACACATTGTACTGTGTGTCATCTGCAGTTAACACAGAAACAAAATTAAGTGTCCAGACTTTATACATGGATGTGTAGTATACAAAACTGTTGGTATTGTTAAAAAATAAAAAGGTAGTCCACATCAATGTTCTGCATTGAACATGTTTATAATGCAATTTAAGACTTGAAGGGGAAAAAAAATCATGTATTAATCGTAATGTAGTCCTTTCACAAAAGAAAAAATACATCTGATTTTTACACCTGTGAACGCGCACATTTTCTCAGTTGCATTCTCGTCAAAAACAAAACTTTCAGTCAAAACTAAATCAATTTTGTAATATTGTTGTTGAACAAAGTCACTCATTTCATTTAATATACCAAATAAGTTAAATCACATAAATTCATAGTATACATATTAACAAAAACTCAAATAATTACTTTCAGTTTGCAGTTAGCTGTGAATCCTCGTGTGAGTAACAAAAAGTGACTTGTTTTATTCTTCCAAGTGCTTGCTCACATGCAGTGACAATTCAGTGCTTTTAATTTCTAAGATAGCTTATCCATTTATCCCACACAAACCTTACAGAACTTTTAATACTAATCTTCTTTTTTTTTTTTTTAATCCTCTCCGGTGTTCTTCAGCCTCTTTCCTCAGGTGGATGAAGCTCAGGCATGGCCGACTGGCAGCTGGGTCAACGATGTGGTTAGAATTGGCTGAAGCAGAAGTGGGTCCGAAGTTTGAACTGAAAAAGATTTTTAAAAAAACTTGATTTATTTACCTTTTCCCTGAGGAATGACAGTGCAACAAGTTTGTCAGAGAGAAATATTTGCTTTGAACTTTAAAAAAAGAAACAATCTGATATTTATTGTAGTAAAAATGTGATTCTAACCTGTCTTATTGTTCACATGAAGCACTGATTTAGTCGTTTGTTGTTCAGGTATAATGTTTGATTTCTGTTGTAATTTGTCAGCACAGATTTGATCATTTGCTTATCTTACCATCCATATAAGTCAGAGTAGTGAGGAGGGGTGTGTCAGGGGAAAGATAGGTTGTGTACTGCAGATCCTCCATCAAAGGTGGAGTCAGCTGACCAGGAGCAAGTGATGTCATCATGACTGAGGAGGGCTGATTTGGAGAGATGTGCTTCTTCTGACGAGCTCGACAGTTCTGAAACCAAACCTGAATATGGGGACACGACACATATGATGGGTCTGGAAGGTTAGTTCTGGTTTTCAAGCAATAAAGACTCAACTCTGCTTCTATGAATTCTTACTTTTTCTACTAAAATCTCAAGCTGTCTAACAGCCAACATGATGAAAAACAATTGGATAGATAATGTTTTTGTGGCCACTAAAACAGATTTTAATGAAACTCCAGAAGTTAACCTACAACTGACTCACTTCCGACTCAAGATGGCCACCACATGTAATGGCACTTGGCCAACACAAAGACATCTTTAAATTTTACAGATACTGAGAGGGACTTTGATGTGGCAGTAGCTGAAACTCATCAACACATGCTTCAAGTGCCAACACATCTTATGAGATCTCGCATTACCAGGTTTGATCAAAGTGAATATAACGGTCTCCTCTTATCATAAGTTGATTTTTATTTAAATCTCTGGTGTGAAAGGCGACAAACGACAATTTTGATTTAGCTTCAGCTTCTAAACCACTGGGACTTCAGTCTTGCACAAAAGCAGAACTTCTAGTGAAATTTATTGTTCTCTATCAATAAAACAGATATTGTTTTTGGACATAGACAAAATGTGCATAACTGCAGAGCTTAATAACAGGAACTCCACCTGCACTCCATCTATTGATCTTGGGAGCTCTGGCAGCTTTACCTGAATGACTCTACGACTGAGACCAGTCCTTTCTGCCAGTTTCTGAAGAGTCTGGGCATCTGGGTTGTTATCTTTAGCAAACTGGGCTTGCATTACCTACAGACAGAGAGCAAACTGAATTTTCATGCGTTCACTCTGTATCTTTATCACTTTTACAGAGCAGAGAAACATCAACACAAGCTAAACTCGTTGCAGTAACAAACATTGCTTCTTTACACGTTTAGCAACCACAAATAAAATACAGCATCATGCTGTAGCTCTATTAGCCCCAAGTAAATATTTGCTTTTCTGAAAATACTGAGATAGAGTCCTAATTTTCTTTTCCCAGTTGTAATCTGATTTTAAGCTTTAAAAAAAAAAAAACATTTCTTGTAATCGTAACATGTTCTATAAAGCTTCCAAGGGGGAAAGGAGATGCACATCTGATATTTCAGGACTGCAGTGCAAAGTTAGTTTCTGCAAATATTTTGACACACACAAGATCAGTGACTGAGAGAATATGTGAATTTAGCAGCAAATCTCAGAGCAGTGACTGAGTGTGTTTCCTGTAAGAGCTGCTGTTTTAAATCATTTTCTGCAGTTGGCTTTTTAATTACCCGGTAGTGTGTCTACATTCAAATGTGAGTGGTGTTGAACACAACAGCCAACAAGAAGCCTTGTCCACACCACTAAGTCCTGTAAAAGGATGAACAGCTTCTAAACTGTACTTTGAACATTTATGTCCTGTCCCTTTTCTTGTTCTAGACCCCAGAGAACTCTTTTCAGTGATGTACCCCTTACAATATATTTGTTTTTAGCAGACTACCCCCTAACTTGAACAAAATAAAAAAAAATGTTTAGTAAAACTTGTGTAAAACAGTTCTGTGCTATCAGTGGCACTGTAGTGTTCAATTTTGAAACCAATAATTTAAATCAAAATGCACAGAGCTATGATTGCTGCAGTTAAACCTTTTTATTACAAGTAGAAATATTAAAAACAAGGCAATAAAATCCTGTGAATCCATTCATTCATGTTGTGAAACAAACTGATTTCACACAGACCCAGTTTGTTGGAAAATGACTCAATAAGAGTCAGTTAACACAAACAACCCCCAGCTGACAGTACCTGTAACTGGTCCATGGTGAAGCTGGTTCTGGCCCTTTTAGCAGGACGAGGCGCAGCGCCTGAGTCATCCCTGTTGGCCGAGTCTTCTTCTGCTGCTGCTTTTATTTGCTCTTTAGGGTAGGACACAGATTATGAATACAAATAGCACATCTATCTTTACTTGTAGGTTTGTATAACATTTGTTTTTCATAGTGTTTATTACAACTAAATAATATAAAGAGGGAGTTCAGAGGGTTAGAGTTTAGAGGACTGACCGTTTTCCTTGGCACGTTTGAGATTCTCCATCATGTTGTCATAGTGAGCCAGGCAAAAGACCCGGTTCTCTAGAAGGCCACATTCCTCTCCAGTAGACAGCTGGCGCTTGCATGTGGAGCAGGAGAAACACGCCAGGTGGAAGGTGCTTCCTTTTGCTCTGCGCACCCAGTCAGTGGAGTGGATGTTCCGGCCGCAGCGAGCGCAGCGGGTGCCATACCTCCTAAACACCGGAGGAAAACAAGGAGGGAGAGGAATTTTGAAAAGCAGGACTTTTTATATTTAAAAAGGTGTGTTGTGAAAAAGTGATCAGCAACCATTCAGCTGGGAATATAAATAACTATTGGTCACAAAACGTCTTCAGCTACAAAATAGAAGTCCAGTTGTTTTTTAGACCTTTTTTTATTTATTTACTATGTCCTGGATGACTGAGAATCTACACCAGCTCAGAGAGTTTGGGACAATACTTTACATGGCAAAATAAATTAAAATTAATCCTCAAAGTTAAAAGTCCTGCTTAAGACTGAAAGAAGTCAGCATGTTAGGCATTTAAAGAGCACCTTTACCACAAGAAGCCACCCACTTCAGTGAGTTCATCAGTGGAGACGAACTCACTGTCATCACCCAAAGGCTTAGTTCATGTAAAAGCTATATTTGCCTTTACATGAACTTCCTAATAAATCACTGTCATTAGGACTTAATATTGCGTGTTAAAGGTTAGTAAAACATGAAAGCAGTTAAAGGCCTAGCAGTCCTTGAAGGAACATAACACCCACCACCTTTCACAACAGAGTTTTGTTGAGAAATAAAGTAATAACAGTTTTGGTCAAATCTTGTAAATGGTGTTCTGTGTGATCTTATGCAACAACAAGATGTGTTAGTGCTTGAAGTGTGTGTCGAGGGATGACTCTCAGCTACTACCACACCGAATTCAGCTCAATATCCATCAGACTGACTGAGTTATACTGTAGCTACTTCTGTTGGCCGAGGTCGATTCATTGTTGTGGCTGTCTTGAATTGGATTGACTCCAAATGATGAAGAAAGTTTCACGAAAATTTATCCAGTGCTTCAGAAGATATTTTGCAAACAGGGATGTTAAGCAGTGCTTACACGTTTACAATATTTCAATTTTTATAGCTTTGGAGGAGATCAGAATTCCTTTCTGTATCATTTAAGTTAGCTGACAGTTTTATTTGAGCTTTTCTTCCCCGTGCTAACTAACAGACAAAGAAAAACAAGACTATCCGTCATTTTCTGAAAATAAAATCTTACTTTTAAACTCCAACTTGCAATGAAGTTATGAAACCCTGACATATAATTTATTTCCATTTTTAATCCTGCAACTATCAGACACATTCCTCGTGAATCCCTGTACTTTAATGTGTTAGATTAAGTTAAGAAAAAGGAACTTAACAGATATTCATGATAGGAAGTAGAAAACTTACTTTTATCTTCTCATTGCAAGAATCAGTGTTTTTATATTTAACGAATGACTTGAAAACGACAGCTTTGACATACCTGAAGTAGTCAAGTTTGCAGAAAACCTGTTTATCCTTCACATAACAGCTCACATGTCGGCCCAGGGATGTTTTACACACACTGCACGAGAGGCAGCGCACGTGCCAGCACAAGTTGTTCACCTAAACAAGGAAAAAAATAAAAGAAAATTTAAACTTTAAATGCCTCATAAAATGTTACACATCTTTAAAAATTACATTTCTTGTATCCTTTAACTAGAGGAACTGTTTTAAATAAATGCATTTACTTTATGGTTTAAATTTAACTTTTGTTAAAATACAATAATTTAAATATTAAACCCATTATACTACTATTGTACTATACCTACTATTCATCATGATGTACAAATTTACTGTTGGCAGTGTAGTACGACTTTTCTTAAAGCTTACTTTGTTTACAGAAATAAATACTTTTAAAAAAAAACTTTGTCCAGTAAATCCAAGTAAGACAGAAACAAAATGTGAAGATGTTTCAAAGGGTTTTTACAGAAAAATGTAGCAGCCAGTGGTCATGTTAAGAAATAAAATGAACAAAGCCTTGATTGGATAAGTAAATAAATCCTTTCTGAGGTCCTAAAGGACTTTAGGAAGCCAGGTCGGTTCGGTTTAGTGACGATGTTGTCAACTGATGCGAGTCAGACCTTGAGGAGGTATCTGTCCACGATCTCCAGGCCGCAGGAGGTGCACAGGGTTTTCTCCTGCTGGGAGACCACCTGTGGGACAGAGGACAAGGAGGACGAGGACAGGGAGGACGGGGAGTAGGAGTCCTCGAAGAGATCATCGGACCCGGAGGAACCCTGTCAGAAACAAGTCATTAAACATTGTAGAAGCCATAAAATGTAACAAAAAGGTACTAATACATGGACTTGTTCCTATAAGTAAACAACAAAATGTACCAAAAAGGTGTGAAAATACACAAGCTGTAATTATTTCTGTGTTTAAAAGTATTTTAAAACAAATGTTTTTCTTTTCTTTTTTTTTTTCCTTTTTTCCCCCCTTTTTTGGGTCTGGAAGAAATTGAGAAAGTTGAGTGTTAATATTAACTGACAAGTCCTTTCAAAATAAAAGTTAGTTTCTGCAGTTTGGATAAACTGCAGTAAATAAAGTAAAACATTACTTTATGTATTCATAAAAGATGCTAAAATTTTTGTTTTTGTTTTTTGTTTTTGCACATTTGAAAAACAACTGCTGTGGGCCAAAATGGGGTGCATAAAATAGGAAACTAAAGCAAAAGAGACCAAAGAAATAAAAACAATTAAAATACTGGTAAAACACAAACTACAAAAAAACAATAAAACATTAAAATTAGGTTAAAAAAATTACACTGTCATGCTGAATTAAAAGGCAAAGAGCACAGGTGTTGCATGGATATTTATTTTTTTTTAAGTCTGCTCTGTTTTATCTTCTCTTTACTTTAACAGTTATTAATTTATTCAACAATCATCTTGTTTTTATTCTTTCAAATTTACACTTCAGGGATATAATAGTGTGCATATAGACTAGTAAACAATATTTTTGGTTATTAAATGCATTGTTTATTTTAATATGGTCATTCAAGTCTGACATCTTTAGTTGTGTACTTTAGTAGCCTATAGGTTGCTGTAGATAAGTGGAATAGTTTAAATCTGTGTAAACTATTGTGTTTGATAATATTTTATGGCCTACTTTAAGTGGGAAGTGGGTGTAAATGGAGAGAATAAAAAAAAGTCTGCGCTCGGTCTGTTTAATGTTTGTAAATAAACTTAATTCATATTTTTTACTTAGTTTATTCCCTCGCGCGAGCTAGCCAGCATTTCATCCTTATTTTCCCCTTTCGGCCTCATTAGTCCGACGGGTGAAGAAAGGTGAGGGGGAGAAAAAAAAAAAAGATGTTAATTTGGGATTGAAAACACCTACTGAGTCATAAAAAGTTTGCCCGTGGTGCAGCTGAGTGAAAACGGCCTCCGCCGGCGGCCTTCCTCCCTCCGACATGGCGTCGAGTCCACGCGTGAGTCCCGAATGAGCGAGCAGGCCGAGGGGCCCCTTCACGTTTCCATGGCAACCAGGTGGCTCAGCGCAAACAGAGGGGGTCCGGGAGCATTTTATTGTGTTTTCATCATTAAAACTACAGGCTCGCTTTGCTGTAGGAGCCTCTGTGCGGCTGCATGCTTGTATGTTTAAATTAATGTTTTTAAACCGGCAGATTTTACCTGGGAACGTGACCGCGCGCAGCTGAGTTGCGTTCCCACTAATTGTGCTCGCACGTGCAGATGATCAGGAGTTAATGAGCGGACACAGGTGAGCTTAGTCTCTAATTAAGGCTTCTTCAGGGACTGTCGTGTTGTAGTAAGATCAAACCAATGGTCAAAGTGTGGTCACATATCCGTTGTTTGTTTGTTTGTTTGTATTCCTTCTCCCTGAACTACAGCTACACATAGAAATAGTATAGCCCAAATAGAAAACAAAAATCCATCAGTCAGAACCAGATTTATGAACAGTAGAGCCAAAAATAAACTGCAAACTGTTTTATAAATCATAAATCCCATTAGATTTTCTCCCCTCATGTATTCAGTTGGTTTAATTCATTACTTTTCATTTTTGTTGCTAATATAGCTGTTTTAATTTGTTTTAAACTAACAAATAGTAAAGGAAATAAATCCTCAAAAGCCATAGCCCATAGTAAACATAGTAAATAAATCATCTTTTCTATACCTCTCAAAGGATGGATGTAAAAGGCATCATTAATAATAAATCTTTTCAGCTAATAAAACAGAAATAGCCCATAAAAATCCTCCTCCTATATATATATATATATATATATATATATTGTTTATACTTACCAGACTGTTAGAGACACAGTTGAACATTTTCAGGGAGCATCCCGGTGCAGCCAGATGTTGCACAGCAGCAGATGGGAGTCTGGTTCCTCTGTCACCGTGGCAGAGGTACGTTCCCGCACTCCTGCCTCGCTCTCAGACTCTTGACGTGACTTGCAGACGTCCTCTCGCCCCCTTGTAGCGACGAGCCAGGCTTGTTTTGTCTTTATATTTATTTTTAAAAGAAAGCCCAGTGCACCTCCCACTGTGGTGGTCTGGGCCCGCCCTGCATCAGGTTCACATCTCCCCTGCCAAAAAAAAAAAAAAAAATCCTACAAGTCCTTTTCCTTTCCTTCCTTATTGGCCCGCAGGACAGCTGCTGAAGGTTACTGTTTGAAGCTGCAGAAATGAGGTAAATTGGTGAACGCAGGAAAGGCTGGATTAGAAGGTGTGTTGGTAAAGCAGGGGCTGAATTTAGCGGGCTAAAAACTATATTTATGCTATATTTACTATTCATTCTTAGACCATTCTGTTGTTCACAATTATGGTCTACAATTTGTTCATGTTGGATAACTTACAATGCCTATCATACCAGTGTAAGTATATGTCAATAAGGCAGAGAAGATAATGACTGTTTTGTTAGTTTTGTGTAATTTAATGTTAAATGGTGCAAAAACAAATAAGAACAGTTTTGCAGTTCTACCTCTCCACACTATTCAAGACTCCAAAATGACAGCACTGACTATCAGAAGAATTTATAAAACTATGATGGGCCTACAACCACAATATCTGTACAGCCTTTTATGTGTCGTCTATCCTTAATCAGCTTTGGCGGCTATTCTGAATCGGGTTGACTCCATAAGTTAATATGTAATATGTAACATACATCCAGTGACTCCTTCCTGAAGGTTTCATTCAAACCCATTCTCTGGTTCATCAGATATTTTGCCAACATGACGCACAAAGATACACGCTAAACCCTTATTACCCTTCTACCTTGGGGGTTTAGTCTGGTTCCGAAAAAGTGACTTTCTTACTTCATGAAAGCAGGAAAACATAAAGACAATAAATATTACATACGGGAATGAGCAATGATGCGATTCTATTTGTTTCATATTTTTATTCTGGTTTGTTCTCCGCAGCCCAGAAAGACTCTCTTCCTGTGAGAGACGTTTAGTTTCAGTTATCCAGCTCAACTTTATCAGGATCCTTCATCTTTTTCCTTTCCTGCCACCGGGGACCTTAGGAAAATAGCACAGGCCTTATTTTGTGGGGCTAAATCGTGTTTATTTAGACATCCACACTGAGCCGGATCGAAAGTTGACTCGGTCCTTTAAATCTTGCGCTTGGATTTAAAATAGGAAACTAAAATTGTTTGCCTCTTATTTGCCTGTTTGAAGCCCTCACTGCTTCTTTGGAAGTTGGGATGTTTTCAACATGTTTTGTCCTCTTTGATTGGTTTCTTTAAAACATTTGCCAACCAAACACCGGGGGTCAGAAAGGCCTGAATGAGATCATTTTTGTCAACGAGGAGGCAAGAAGCTGGGTCAGCAATCCCTTTGGGTCTCGTCTGTGAGAACCCAACACCTCAGCTGCCTCAGCGCTCCAAAACGGGGTCTTTAAGGTTGAATTCAGCAGCTTGGATGTGTGGGGCGGAGTGTGTTTAACCTCTCACAGAACGCTGTAGAACACGGTTGTAAAGTTGACACCATTAATTGTGGTCAAGTTTAGGGTTTGGACTTTAAAATAAAAGCAGATGTGAGACATTTCTGTTTCAGGAGATGGACTTCTTCCACCTCTTCTCATCCTAAGACGATCCCAGTTTAAAACTCTGGCATGAAAGGTGGCAGGCGATATGCATTCACTCAAGGAATGCTAGCCCTTTAATTTAAATATGAGGTTTTAAAAATAGTTAGCCACGAACGGCTTGTTTTTGTGACACTTTCCAAGCTTAAAGATGAAACTCTTACTGTGAACAAACTTTAAAGTGTTGGTTACCACATATGTATAATATTTTGTACCAGGATTATATTCAGCTAAGGAACAAATGTAAATATAAGTTAGTTTTGTTAACAATGCTTATTTTCATGTTTGACAAAGAAGCAAATAAGGAATTTAAAGCATAAAAAGCCAAAAGTTGTTTCTCAGTTAAAGTATATCATGTGACCACACATGAAGGATGGTTGATGCATCTTTCAGGTCCAGTGTCAGGGCTTTTCTGGATTTTTTTTTTTTTCTGTTTCTAAAAACAAAATACAACTTTCAGATTCCTGCTTATCTGCCAGAGCTGGGTTTTGCCCCCCTTCTTTTTTTTTAATCCTCTGTTTATCATCGTGACATCAGGGTTCGTGAGCAGTGGCGGTGTTTGTTACTGGGCTTGGTTTCCCTCCTCGGTGGAAAAAACATCCCAGCAGCCTAAAAACAAACACTTGTTTTTGGTTTAAAGCAGCAGTTGCTTCTGGTTTGATCAGGACGTACTGCGGCCTTATCTCGCTTTTTGAAAGAGTGACAGTATGGGTGTGTCGGCCTCTGTGTGTGTGTATGTGTGTGTGTTTGTATCCAAGTGCATCTGAGATCCCTTGGCTTGAAGTCACAAGAGTCATGGATGAAAGAGTGTATGATTTCTTCAGAGTGTGTGCTTAAAGAGTAAAGAAGTCCTCGACCCTCGCCTGCTGTTTGGTTTCTAACCAGTTACCTGACCTCTGACAGGAAGTGTGTAGCAGTGACAGGTATGAACACAATGACAAGACGGCAAAATGGTGGTTCTTTCACTCTGTACAGATTAAAACTATAGATGTTTAGAGTTTTGGTCGGGTTGTGTGTGCATGACACAAGACAAAGTTTAATGAAGCTTTCAAAAAGTAATGACTGAATGTGCACCTATAACTGGTTAACCTTTTGATGTCAATCTAATTGAAAATGGACGCAACAGCTGCCGGACGTTAGCCAACACAAAAATGGCCATAGCTCAGTCAGTTTAACAGATATTGAGCCAACATTTGATGTGGCAGTAGCTGAGAATCGTTTACCAGCCATACTCTGAGCGTGACATCTTGTTGATATCCCATGAGATTGTGCGTAACGTTGTTTTCTAGGTTTGGGCAAAAACAACTACAATTTTGTCGTTTCTTGACACAGAATGATCTTAGTTTGAAACTCTGGCATGAAAAGGCAAATGTTGATCCTTGAAGGAAAACTACTGTTAGTAAAAGTCAACCACCTAGCTAGTATTGGAATGAATGCATAAGTTAAGTTGTAGATGTACATTTTTTGTCTCTCCTCCCAGTCTTCTTCAGCTTTTTCATGTCACTTACAGTGCTTCATCAGCGGGACAACCACAATAAACAGCAGGACTTCTGGGTACTGTATTACCACGACAACAAAGGATTCAAAGGCAGGGATAAGGAGAACCACATCTGGGCTTCATTAGCATCGTTGGCCGGTGACAGATGACTTGGATTCTGCTCAGCAACACAACCTAATGCTGGGAGGAGAAGCACTTTGACAGAAGGAAACGGCATCAGGAAGAGAAACTGATGTTTCATGGGCAGCAGAAGACATTTCGGGACCAAATGGTGTTTCATTAGGCTTTTTAATTTTGCTGTAGAAGTACCAATGAATCCTTACTTCTCGTGATCATACAGCTTGGAAATAAGAGACAAACTAAGTCCACCGGCTCTAAAATGTGAAACAAATGAGGAGGTAACTTGACTCCAGCATCACTGAGTCCAGTTCAAAACGGCCAAATTTCCCAGAAAATAAGTATTTTTCTCAAATTAATTGGGTTAAGGTTTGGACTCTGTGTTTCCTCGTGCAAAAATAGTGTTACAAGCTCCCTGAATACTTTTTTTTACAGTTTCAGCTTGAGGAATCTTCCATTATCTTCCATCATCCATTAATTTTCTGCACTTGTCTGTGGCTGAAGTGCAGAGGCAGCAGGTCCAGGAGGAAAACCCAGACGTACTCCCTCCCTCTCCATCCCATCGTAGTTTGTTCAATATAGAAACAATCAGTGCATCTTTTATTTGTAGTGTTGCTGGATCTCCTTCTGACCACCTGAAGCAATCCCAGGTCACAACTGTGGCCTCGAAGACTTTACTTTACCCACTCGGCCTGCTGAGGGCATCACTTCATCCACCGTTCTTCTTACCGTGACCCCATCTCCCTGAAACCGTAAAGACTTCAGGCTTGTACCAAAACCACCACAACTAAAAGCCGTCTTCTGACTCTGAAGGAGTGTGCTTCTCTGTCCTGTTTTCCAGACTGTTTTCATGACATTTAAAACAAAAAAAACATATGTGAGCACAGAGAAAAGGAGAGAAGTAAACAGATTTAAAGATGCTGAACTAAAGAGCTGAGATCAAAACGCAATGTAATGAAGCTAAAGACGTGCTAATTCCCATAAACCTTCATATGCCAGCAAATAACTTTACAGAAAACTATCTAATAACGACAAATGAACACATTGAGACTATCAATGATGATCTATGAACATGATTTATTTTATTTATTTATTTTTTGTCAGAAATAAACTTTGAGCCAGTTCACACTGAATTTCTTCGATTTAAAGTTTAATCTTTTTGTTATTCTTATTTTGAGATGCAGATAAGTTAAAATTATAAGAAACCACAAGATCTCTGCATAGGCTCTGGCTTTTTAACGTACATTTATATTTTTTTCTCTTTGTACAAATCATTGTAAAGGTCTTTTTTTCTAAATTCTTTACTCGCTGCCGTACAGATGACAGAAAAAACAATGTTTTTTTTTTTTGTCACTTGTGCTGTAGGACATGGTCAGACAAACACTCTTAGCTGGCAGTAAATGTTCCAGCAGCAGAAGATTTTTCCGTCTCTTTGTTTTGAGGCTGTGCTCTGGTTCTGAGTGCGTAACTTTAGCTTCAAAGCTCCCTCTGTCAGCTGATTGGCTGACGCTGCCAGTAAACAAACTCCAAACTCGATGAAGGCCTGTTGTTGGTGTTGACACAACACTTTCATCCCATTTCTGTGTTCTTCTGCTGGCAAACGCAGATAAGTCACAAAAAAAAAGAGTTATTTTGAGTTATGCTGAAAGATCTATAACAGATACTTTTTTATCACTGCGCCTTTATTTCATGCATTTGCTGTGCCTGAACGGATTTGATTGTGTTAATACAACTGTGTAGATATAACGGTTTGTATAACGGTAAGTTATAATTGTTTCTAAAATTTCAGCTGGTTTGTGCTCCATTTTTTAACAAAACCTGTCATCTTACAACATCTTCACTCTAGGTGTTCATGTCTGAGTTGCCAAAAATCACCAAATGTTTTCTTTTGTTTCTTTATTTTTTTAAAAACATTGACAAAATACAACTTTTGTTTTTGACCATGGCCAGTTCAGAAAGGCAATTAGGCTTTGTTTAGATATAAAGATGATTTTTTTCTTTAAATCAACTAGTTCCCTTAAATTTTGAAGTAGATTAACATTTCTAGAGCTTGTTTGTATGTTTGTTTTTGCCAGTAAAGTTTAGTTGTTTCATTTTGCATTTCCCTCCTCTAAATGTGTGCATTATACCTTTTATTTAAATGGGGGCAAATTTCCTCATCGGGGGCACTAATTAACTGTCCTTTTTTTAAGGCTGTGAGAATGAAGGTGGTATCTCACTGGGCTGTAATTGTGAGGAAACAGACAGATTTTACCATCGCAGTCTCAATGTAACCAACAACCAGTAAGCCATGTAGCTGCATTTTCAGAGGCCAGTTTTTGAAAATCATACCTATTATTAATATTATTATTTATTTATTTTAGCTGCAGCTTGCAAACCTGAACTCCTGGCTTATTTTGATTGGCCACCTCTGCCTGCATCATACCTACTTCAGCTCACTTTGTACCCGCTTTGGCAGCTTCCCCCACATTTAACAATCAATCTGTTGGCCCCGTTTAGAGGTTACTAAAGTCACTCAATCCTTGGGTGAATCAGGGCCTGTGAATTGTTTCTCTTATGCCGCTGGTCCAAAACCTCACACGTACAAACGTTCAGCAGCGAGGGCGGAAGGGTGGTGCAGTGAAAACTAGCTGGGGGCCTTTCTTCATGGAGTTTGCAAGTTCTCCAGGTGCTGTTTCCTCTCACAGTCCAAAAACATGTATGTTAGGTTAATGTGTGGCTCTCATTTGTCCCTATGGGTGTGAGTGGGAATGATTGTTTGTCTGCGTGGCCCTGTGATGAACCAACGACCTGCTCAAGGCGCACCACATCTCTCACCAAATGACCGCTGGAGGTAAGCACCAGCTCCCCGAGACGCTGCACAGGATCAAGCAGGTGTAGAACATGGATGGATGGATCCGACAGTGGGAAAAAGGGCAGCTCGTTCAACATGGAGAAGCCGAGTCTTACAGGAGGGAACCCACATTCCAGGAAACCATCTGAGGCATTCAAAGAACACTTGGGAGGAAAAAAATGGTAAGTTTGGCAAAAATGTAGCCTGCAGCATATTTCTGGACGATGGCAGACATTCTGCAAGCTCTAACCAGGTACTGTTATAGACTACGAGGTATATTTCAAGTAGTGAGATTCCTAAATGAAAATGAACATTGATGTTAATTTTACAAGTTCATCAAAAGATTACAGAGCTTTCCTTTAACACCCCCACCCCCCCCCAAAGACCTATCAGAGACAACTTATGACTCACCACAGAATAACTAATGCATTTTCAGCCCCGTCTAATGGAAAACAAACATCTTTCCCACTTTTTGATTTATTTTGTTATCATTTTAAGCATAGTTTTGATAAATAGCCTCAGATTAGTAATATAAACAAGGACTAAAACTGTTCTATTATTATACGTTAAAAATACTTTTGTTCACACATCCTACGCCTTCGGTCCTGAGCTGGATGTGATTTCCCTTCCTGTCGTCGGCTCTTGATACCGTCGAACGAGAACAGAGATCAAAGCTTTGTCTGTCACTCCTGCTGACTCACGCTGCTAAAAACCAAACCCTTTGAGTCGCTCTGGTTTTAGGAAACTTTCATCACTTCATCTGCCGGGTTGCACTCAGCAAGACACTACAGTTTATCAAATCATATCATAATCACAACAAAGTCCTTTGTGTCTTAAAGTGGACGTCAGAACTGAGGGGTTTACGCTTATGTCTTCCTTCACTCATCTGTGAGGCTTTTTTCCCCCTTTTTGTTATTTTTTCTGCACTTTATTTCCTTCCTCCTTTCTTGCTTTTCGCTCTTTCTTTCTGCCTCATTCATTTTTTTTTCCTCCCCCTGCTTCGGCCCATTCACCACTTAGCTTTACTATCTGTCTCTCCATCTCTCCCTCCTGGTCTCTTGGACATGTCTCTGGGTTTCCTGTCCTTTGTGAAACCCTCCTCTCTGTCACATCTTGTTTTCCTCCATTCTATCCTGTTTGAATCCAGCTCCCGCCTCCTTGTACGGCGGAGTCACGCTATTGGAGGAAACGGGGGAACAGTGGCTGCTGAGTGACAGGCTATTCTGAGCAGACTGTGGAGGTAAACATGGCGAGGTAATGGAGGTAAACGTCCGGTCACTTGCTTGGGTGGTGCACAAACAATGGACCAGCCGGTTCTGGCTGGGCAGTCACTGGACCCGAACCACGTGGTGGGCAAAGCAGTCCACATGTATCACAGTAAAACTTGTACATTATTGCCAAAATAAGTCCAAAGTTTGATGTACACACTTAAAACAACTCATCTAACAGCTTACTTTGTCCTGTTTCCAGTCAGGATATTTAAAGTTTTCTTTTCAGCTGAAAATACACATCCTGTCTCCATTATACTGTATTTCTCTGACAATTAACTGTATAATTGACTGATTCAAATATGTTAAAAAAAGGGAAAGAAATGGTCAATATAACCCCAAATCAGAAAGACTAACATTACTGTAAAATAAAACTAATCAATACAAGCAAAAACGTTTTATTTAAAAATTTAAAGAATAAAAAATAGATAATTTGATAAACCTAAAGTAAGACTAAATCTTTATAAATGTGTTTCTGGACTATATAAGCCATGTGTTTACGGAAAAGACTTCTCGGTTCAGATGAGATCAGATAAAAAGTCTGAAAATGAAAAACATGACTTTATAAATACTTAAGACTTATGGTAAAATAAGCTCCACCTGTATAGAACCATCACACAGTAACAACAAAGGGGCTGAATCACGTGTATCAATCTTAAAATTCCTGAAAATGAATCTGACATTAAGTTCCTGTTTCTGTCTGTCACCATTAGGTCGAGTGGGGCACGCACACAAACACACACACAGGAAGTGTGTGAGGCCCTGTCTGGCTGCCAGAGTGCAAGGTGATTCTCTGGTAGGAATTGGACTTTGTAGTAATTTATTCACACTTCAGGCCAAAGTAAACCTATGACTTCAGTCTCTGTGTGGTTTAGAAATCCAACAAGTGCCACAGTTTGGGTCCTTTAGGGTTGTGGAGTTCTTATGGCACCAAAACCCAACCCAGGGCTTGAGGGGTGGAGGGGCTCAGGTTGCTACAGCTTCGGGGGGGGGTTCAGTCTGACTGGGTGGTGCGTCCCTGTCGTAGTGCCTTTTTCAGAGGGAAATCAAAAGTAAAATGTCTGTTCTGTCAACACTGGTGCATCATTTTTAAAGTTGGCAACGACAGCTTTGTTAATGTCATCAACGTGTTTCAACAAGAATGGTTTAAAAAACAATATTTATCCTCTAGAATCAGCGTAAAATACATGGATATTTCAGAAATATTAATGATTTCAGAAACGATTTGTGAAAAGAGTGAAGACTAATCACTATTTGTTGTAAAACTGTCACAGGATAAGCCAAATGGAAATGGTGATAAATCTAATCTATAGAGGAGGAGCCTGTTATAGCAATTTTTAAAAAACTATCATAAAAAACAAACTCTGGGAGAGCAGAAGGATTTTTTTACTCTATTGTTAATCTGGTCTTCAGGGACTAATGTCCTGCAGGTTTTAGCTGTGTCCCTGCCCCACGTAGCTATGTGAACAAAATCTTCAAAAAGGTTTATTTTTAAACAAATGATTTCAATTGAAAGAGTTTTAAAATAACTTTTAAATGAAAGCAAGATCATGTATCTGGATTTTTTTCTTTAAAAGAAAATTACAGATTTTTGGATTCAAAATTTTATGAAACAGGAAAAGATGACAAACTGAATACTGGGTACTTTTCCTGTTTATGGACGATGCAGACTCCTACTATTCCAACCTGTTAGTCCAGAAAATTAGATTGTTTTTATTTATCTATTTTTCTTTTTCAGGGGATGGCTCTGCCAGGTAGATAAACCACAAATTCAGTGTTTGGAACCAAGATTACAGGTGAGTCACAGTAACATGCCTACACAAATACACCTTTATTGAAATGAATGGACCAAATTACGGGAGTCTGCAGAACATGACCACATGCTGAGGAGGTCGTTCAACCGTTTGAATCAGGTGTGTTTGTGCAGGAACCCTTGTTACCTCTGAGGACCAGTGTTGGGGGACTTGTGTTCACAGACAGGTGACTTTTAGAGAAACTTCTTCAACAAAGCGTTTCGTTCAACTTGATGTTTTTTGTGCTGTACCTGTTTACTGTCCTCAAGAGCTTGCATAATGCCAGCCTCTATCAGGTTCATAACAACAACCTGGGCCACAACCACAAACGTGAAGAAGTGTATGTTGGATCCCCAGGAGTTGTAGCTGGAGTGGCTGGAGACGTCCGGTCTGCACGTTCTGAGAGCACCCTGCAAGGCACAGAATGCTGTTCATTCACTGGCTGGCAGGCATGAAATCATTTGGATGAAAACTTGTATAACTCAGGTGTTTTTCAATAATAATACAAAGCAGGTGATGAGGGTGGAAGCATATATAAAACTCTCACAGTTGGTGTTTGTGTGGCACATGTGTGAGCGCACCCTCAAATCTATGAACAGATCGTAATAAAACTCTCAAAGTAATCACTGGGTGGACATCTACAGTTGATTATTTTTTGGAGTCAACCTAATTTAGGATGGTCACCACAGCTAATCAACATCAGCAAGACAAAAAAGGCTGTAAGTCAGTCGGTTTTACAGATGTTTAACTAAAATTTGCAGCAGTAGAAGCTGAGAGTCATTCACAACACACCCTTAGTGCCACATTGAGCAACATCTTTACTTAAATCTTTGATAATAACTGTCAGAGTCAAAGCTGTTTGTCTGTTGGCAAAATATCTCATGAACCACGTGATATTTTTTTAATTAAAACACTCAGAAAGCAATCATACATGTACATCTACAGCCTAGTAACTTGATTCAAGATGGCCGCCACAGCTAACCCACTTTAGCCAACACAAAATGTCTGTAACAGGCAAATTGACAAGCATTAATATTTAAATTTTATGTCCAGAATGTGAAAACCAGGGACTCTCAGACTTATAATGTTAACTTTGGGAGCCAGTTCATCGGAAGTGGAATGACTGCATATTAGAAGAAAATAGTTGCAAAACTTAGTTGTGTCCACTAGGTGGCAGAATATACTCATAGGTATGAAGTCTTGAGTTATGGCATCCACATCAGTATGTCTGTTTAAAAAATGTATTTAATATATAGTCAAAGAAAAAAAGACCATCTTTTTTTTCTGGTAAACTGGCAAAAAAGCTATAATCTGAAAGGTGTTGGAAAGTGTTAATCTGGTAATCTGTGGTGAGCAAATAAAGATGGTCTGTCTTTTGACACAAGGTTCGTTACAACTGAGGTCCAACAAGCTACTTTATATTAACAATTATTTAAAAAGTGAGAAAGCTGGAAAAACAAAGAAAATATAAAAATATTTACCGAAGATTTTTCTGTTATTTTCCTCATCCTTTCATTTTGTCATTTTTCTTTTCTCATCCGCCCTTTTTTTTCTCCATTCATCTCTCACCTCCTAATTCTCCATCTCCAGCTTCTTCTTTTTTTGCGTCGACATGTGCAGTAAAACAGCAGCTGGCTTTAAGCTGCAGTAAAATCTTTCTATTCGTTACGTAATCTTATAATCCTATTTCAGTATGTCAGTAAACACGCAAAAACATACAAGTGATGATGTCGTCTTTGCCAGCTGTTCAGGTTGTCATAAAAATTAGTTTTAAAAATGAATTAGGTTCAAGGTGAATGATTTTATTTGTCTTTGGAAAATAAATGCTTTGTACGACTTAAAGTAACCTCAAGAAGGAAAAATAAATTGGAATAATAACACAAAACAACAGCAATAGGAGGAAAAAACAAATCAAAATGAAAAAAGGCTTATTTGTGAAAGAAAAACTTGTCAATAACTGTTGGCATCTGTCTGTTAGCAAAATATCTCATAAAGCACTTGTCAAATTTGAATGAAACTTTCAGGAAGTAGTCACTGGGTGAGCATCTACAGGTGATTAACCTTTAGAGTCAACCTAGTTCAAAATGGCTGCCTTAACTAATCCATCTTAGTCTACAAAAAGGGTTATAACTTCACAGACATTGAGCTAAATTTGATGTGGTGGTAGCTGAGAGTCCTCCTCAACACATACTTCAAGGTTTTACTAAAATGGCTAAACCTTTAACCTTTCTCATCATAAAATGATCCTAACTTATATTTTGACACTTGTAGCTTGTAGCTTTTAGCTAATGTTTTTTGCTTTTAGCTTCTAGCTAGCAGTTTGCTACTTTTAGCTACTTTTTTGTCACTTTAGCTTTTGGTTACTCTTTTGCTACTGTTAGCTTTTATCAAACATCTTGTCGCATTTAACAAGCTTGTTGCTACTTCTGGCTTAGCATTTAGCTCCTTTTATGTCTTAGTTATTGTTGTACAAACACACACACACACACACACACATACATACATAAGGATAAATATATATAAGAATATATTTCCAGCACCATTCACTTTAGCTCCCTCAGCTTTGGAGTATTGTTTTGGAAAAGTGCTTTAAAAATGAAAGACATTTTCCTCATTTATTACCCGTTTTATGACAAAACAAAGTTCTGACCCGTGCGCGTTCATGAGCTCCTGTTTTTATGCATCTGAAGCTGTAGTCAGGCAGAGCAGAGATGTTAAACACAGATTAGTGTGAAGGGTCATTTAAAGTCCAAATAAAACTCTGGACGGAGGCTTTACCAACCACATCTAATGCGTCTCTCAAGGCACATCCATCATCACCCTGGCATGACTCCTGCTGCCTGCTTCCTCGCTGCCTTCCAGTCTTCACTTTCCCACCCGTCTACTTCTTACCCTCACAAAACCCAGACACCCCCTGTGTAGCCTCCCCGCCCCGAATCTAAAGCCTTTAAAAACTCTCCTTTCCAAATCTCTCCCTCCCGAAGACTGAATCGATGCTGCCGATAATCAAACAGCTCAGCCCCAGCCACCGAGAGCTCTCAGATATCCAATTACTACGATTAGGAAAAGCATTTTTTTAATAAGTGATCATTAGGTACATAAAACGCTGTCACGTGCCGTCTGTGAAGTGGGTTTGGAAAAGTGAATTAATGATGTGTGAGACAGTGTTGACATGTCCATTAGTGTGTCAATCCCTGAGTTAAGCCTCAGCACTGCAGGGGTGGACTCCTTATTTGGGTCATCAGATGGTTTAAAAAGTTAAACTCCACTGGGCTAAAAAGAAAGAATCACATCAGCTTGGTTTGCCTGAATCCCACACACAAAGAAGGCTGTCAGAAACTTCTGTTCTCAAAAGTAAACAGATCTGAGTTACTTTTTCACGACTGTCTGGAGAAGAAAGTTGATTCTGTGTGTCGTTAGTACCTGAGAGTCAGCCTCAGCGCGTACTCTGAGCACTGACACATCCCACAAACACTAAAAGGACCTGAATACTCCGGCATGAAAGGTGGAGGGCAATATGCTGTAATTCACACGTGTCAAACTTAAGGCCCATGGGCCACATCCGGCCCTTGGCGACCTTTTATCTGGCCCCCAAGATAACATTTAAATTTGATTAGAACTAGCCTTTCTGTTTGTGACAAACTGAGTCTCTGTTGCTCCTCGTTTTGCTGACAAAACTAAACCTATTTAGTGAAGTTTCTCATGATCGTCACTTTGAAGCCAAGGAAAAGAAGTTTTAATTTCTCAGTAATCTTTGATTTTGACGTAAAAAGGGCAACAGATAACATCTAATTAGGCCGATCAAACTCTTGTTGGTAAACCTGTAGCCCAGAAACGATGAGTTAATGTGCATTAGAGTAACAGCAAGTCTGCTTTAATGTCTTTTTCTTTTTGTTTTGTATTTTTTTCTTGTTTCAAAGTTGAATGGTACCTGTGTGATCGGATTTTTGTTGATGTGTTTTTAGCTGTTTTATTGGCCAGTAACAACATGTTTTACTAAGAAAACGTTTCAAAGCTGATGGTAGAGTAAGGAACAAGAAATGCTTTTTAAATTCGGCCTACTTTTCCTTGTTCATTAAAGTATTTTTGTTCTAAATTCTATCTAATATCTAACTGGGAAAAGGTATTTGATATTTCTGTATGAATTATTTGACATATTACGTCTAAAACAAAGGTTAATTTATGTATTTTTTCAAGAAATATTGATTAGGATTGGCCCTTGGCTAAGATTTTGGCCCCCTTGTGTTACTGAATTTGTCATCCCTGCTTTAATTGATGAAGTTTTGAACCGATTATCCTCCTGTTCCCATTTTCACACACAAAAACAACTCTGGATCTCATTAATAGTGACAGCCACCATGTTGGTTATCTGTTCTTTGAACTCCGGTTACTTCATTATTGACGAAGCAGTCAGGTCTAAAAAAAGTGTGTTTTTTTTGTTTTAAATGTTGGTACAACCATCAAAGTGTGTAAGACTTGAGCTGTGAAGCAAATATGCTGCTTTAAGTCTGGACGGTTGGATGGGAGATGATTTCGGGAGGTTATAACCTGAGACGGGAATGATACAGCAAAAGTAGATTGGGTGGCAGAATGAGTGTTGATTTGACAGAAACGGAGATGCTGATGATGGGGAAAAGGAAAAGAGAGATAAAGAGACATCACTGGGGCTGCCAGGAACATTACATAATCTCTACCAGACTAGGAGGGAAGGAGGGAACAGAGGAAGAGGACAGACTGTGACGCAGTCTTTCAGTGAAAAGGAACCGACGCAGCCACACAGCCATCGCCTGGGGCGGATTCAGCAGGTGTCAGGAAGACTCCCGCTTAGTTTAGTTTTAGAGGTTTTTTTATATAAATCTGAGAAGTTCATTTTATTTAGGCCAATCGAGAGCAGAAGGGTTAATCCCAAAATCTGACAAGCCATATTCAGATAAAACAAGAACCTGTGAGAAGATTACAGGTCGGATACAGCCGAGGGTCGTCGGTCTGAGGGGGATAACACCACAATGGGTGCAAACACAGAGACAGGAGTCTGCTTTAGTGCTTGTTTACTGTACACAGTATGGGACTTTTTCAGAGATTATAGATAAAACCCAAATCAAATGGGAGCCATAATCCCTGATAATCTTATAGAAACCTCTGCCTCCACAGCAGCCAGCCGGTCCTCCAGTCAGAGAGACAACGATCCAGGCGTCACTGCATGAAGAATCAAACTGGCTGGAGTGGAGAGCTACGTGGTTTCATTTGATCGGGATACATTTACCCTTTCAGCTGAAAGAACATCCCCTGAACTGCACAACAACAGTTCTGCTTTTAGAGGACTTTTTATTGTTCACTTGTAGTTCTTTTTTAATTATTATTTTAAAGTAATAAATGTTGGTCTGGAGCCACTTTTTAATCCCATGACCCAAACTTGCCCACAACTTCTATTCCCCACTTCCTTTCATTTAGAGCATGATCAAAGATAGAAGACGCTGCGCTCAGCCCGGGTCAGTGACCAGTCGCCCCTTGTGGCCGAATGTGGTCAGCGTGTGACGACTCGTGCACTCAGATGATTTCAGCACCATCTTCAATGGAGGGTTTGGTCATTTTTAAAGTGATGATATCGCAAATAGTTGTCAATATTTAGCATCTTATCAGTCGAGACATCAGTCATAGAATACTAAGTATGGAGAAAGAGGCAAAAGTCTTCTTCCAGGCTTATAAAGCAAGTGACCAAAAAATGCTACGTTTGCTATTAAACCTCTGCACTTTTGCATGACACCGTTTGTCATTATTTTCTCAACCGATTAAAGTCCGTGTTATTACGGGGATGTACAGAATGTGTGTGCACTGAGCAGAGACCATGTAGTTGCATCAATAAATTATAACTAGAGACAGGAATGGAAGCAGGAAATTGAAGCCACAAAGGATGAGCACTCCTTACTGGGTTGGCTGCAGTGTAATTTCCCCCTCCATGTAAAGAAATAGGACATCTTCCTGACTTAAACTCAATTAGTTATTCAAGTCTTAAAGAAAAATGTGATGTCACAATATGACTGACAGTGTTACAGCCTGTTAGGGGCTTTCATGTCGAGGGTACAGCCCTACTAACCTAGTGCGTAGACTCTGGCTCCAAAAACACAACATGGCAGCAGTCATAAAAACAAAAAAAAACAAACATTTTTACTTCATTTTAGAACAGAAGGCAGAGACAGTTCATCTGTCTGTATTGATACTGTGTATTTGGTTTAGAAAACAGTGACAAACTAAACAAACAATGTCACGCAAATGTGGTTCAATGTTTGCTGTCACTCCGATATGTCTTGTTGAGGACTTGCTTTATAAGCCTGTAAAGATCATTTTAAAAACTGATAAGGTGTTAAGTATTTCACAGAACATCACTTTAAAAATGACCAGACTATCCCTTTTAGGTTCTTGTACAAAGAGTAGTTTACTGAACGTTTGTACAGTAATAATCCATTTATCTTATTATATTTCATTTTAATTTTTTTCCATCTCTTCTCGTGGTTTTTTAGTTCCCTTAAACTTTTAGGATACTTTATTGTCTGACTTTAGCTTACATGTCTTGGGCTCCTGTTATGTTTCACGCCTTTTCCACCCCGTCCTGGTTTTGACGGAGGTTACGCGAACGCACCGGCGGCCTCTGCTGCCCGCAGATTCAGAGAGGACTCCCGTTCTTGTCGCTTCCCCGCCTCCCGATTGGCCGAGCCGCTTCGAAAAGGGGCGTGTCCGCGCTCCTGGCACCAGACTGCTCTGTGGAAGCAGCGAAAGGTGGAGAGATTTTCCGCTCTCTCTCCCCCCACACCCACCCGCCCCCCATCACACACTTGTCCCACACACACGCACGCACGCCGATACGTACACACGAAGCGAGAGAAAGGGACCCATACGAACGGTGAGTGGCTCGTTTTTACGATTTAATTTCGATTTGAGACGTGTCATCGCGTGACTATCGGATGTTTTCTTCTTTTTTTCCTCCCCCCGTGCTCTCGCGCTGCGCTGCGCCATCCCGTCTCGTGCCTTTGTAAACGAAGGATGCCGTTCGGTGCGGCGGACGGAGCGTGATTTAGGTCTCGCGATGCACTGGCATTATAAACACGGGCCTATATTTAGCTCGTTATGTGGTGTTCAGACATTTGTTGTTCTCCTCATATTGTAAGAAGATAGTGGGCGTGTGAGGAGGAGGAGGAGGTGGTGGAGGAGAAGGAGGAGGAGGAGGAGGGGGGTAGGGGGGGTCTGTGTCTCATGCAGAGGTCCATGGATTCGTGTCTCTTTGTTATGGTGGTGCCGCAGTCAGGATGGTACATCCCTCCCTACAGAAGTAAAACACAGATTTTAGGTTAAAAATCATCCTTCCTCTGTTAATGCATGTCATAATTCTCTCAGTTTATCTGTTATTCCTGCATGGGACCACATTGAGCTTTGGATAATTAATTATGGTTGCTTTATAATGTTTCCTGTTGGACTCTGTATATAGCACTAAACCCCAATTATTTATATATATAGCACAGTAGTTATAGGAAGAGCCTGATCTAGAGAGTAAGCTGGCCATTATACAGTAATACCCCCATTCTCACTCTACACACACACACACACGCATAGACACACATAGACACACAGCTGCAGACACACACTGTATTCTCTGTGTGGATTAGGACACATTGTTGAATCTTGCCCCCCCCCAAACACACACACACACACACACCCTCTCTGGCTGTTTCTGTCTTCTGTCCTCTGTGTGTTTGACATGAGAAAGTCAACAGTCTGTGTTCGATGATAACAAATCCACTGTAGACTCATTAATGAATAGACTGACCCCCCCCTCCAGCACGAACACTGTGGAGGAATAATACCATGGGGGCAAACAGAGCGGCGTAAACGTGCGAGTGGTTGTCCGGTTTGAGGGAACGCCATCGCCGTCTATACGTTCCAATGTGCAACCCTGGCAGCGCCGTTCTGACTCCACATGATGCAACCCGGAGTAAAAGAACTGAAGCCGGACACGTGGCCGGCTGCACCATTTTGTAAAAAAGGAGGTACAGACTGCATGGTGTCTGGGGCCTCGTCTTAGGTGTCAGTCTGACATGCTACTCTGGGGTTGAGACAATCATACTTGTTTTCTTTTCATTTTTCTCTGCATTTTTTTGCAATCTAACAACTGTAAATCTGCACAGTCTGTGCTATTTTAGCCGTTTGTATATGAAAGCATTCAGCTCAGGCAGGAGATGGGTGCTATGACTTTTTTGGTTTTTGTAACTTTTGTATTTTTTCAGAATTGTTTATGTTATTTACAAATGCTTTCTGCCACACAAATGCACTGGGATCACTTCAGTTCCTTCAAAAATGTTGTTCTCTTCCTAATCTACTTCAGCATACAGGGTTTGGTTTTGTCTTCTTTTAGCTCTTAGCTAGTGTTCTGCTACTTTTAGCTTTAACATATTGTTACTTTTGGTCTTTTACCACATTTTACAACATTTGGCTTATATCTAGTCTATACTTTAACTTTCAACTAGCCTGTGCTAGTTTTAGGTTTAGTTAGCATTTTGCATCTTTTAGCTATATGCTAGTGTTTCGGCTTTTAGCTTTCCCAAAGTTTCAGCTTATTTAGCTCATTTCAGCAGTCAGCGTTCACACTGTATGTTCACAGAAAATGTGATCTAGTTTTCAAATAGTGTTTTTATTCATTTTTTTTTTTTCTGGATCTATAGCTGCTGTATGTCACACCAAACAACCACATAATGTTTATTTATATTTTTCTCAGGTTTAGCCCCAATGATTTTATTTACAGTTTTCTGTTTAACTGAGTAATATACGAAAGCAAGTAATGTTTATAATGTAGTAAAAACTAGTGAGAAATGAGGCTTCTTCTTAGTCCAACCTTTGAAAATATCTTCCATTTTGAGGTGAGGTTCTGCTGAAAGGTTATGATCAATAATAGTAATAATAATAATAATAATAGTATCTTACAGTTGTTGGTAGTTTTCAAACTGCCTCAGTTTAGAAGAATAAAGTTTAATTCAAACCAGATTGATGGTTTAAACAACTCCAACCTTCAAATAAATGATAGTAGTTTATGCAAACACTGTTTCATTGACTTTTGCACATCCATCAAATTCTGAATATATGGTTATTTACAAGCACAAAACACAGCTGTAGCAGCTAGCTGTAGCACCCGTTTTAGCCTGATGGGGACTTCCTGCATGAATATCAGGATCAGAATATCAGTCTAATGTGAAACTGGCTGTGATATATAGGTGGAAGTGGGTTCACTCACACCGTAAAGAGCCACACTTCGAATGCAGATCTCTCTGCTGCTTTGTGTCCTGTACAATATATAATATATACTGAGAACACACCGGTGACGTAAAGGTCAATTTAATAGTGTTTACTGTGACATTTTTGAGACTGGAGTTGTTTTTCCTCTTTTTTTAATGTAATATTTATTTGCACATGACTTTAAATGAAGCACAATAGTTGGATTTGGGTTCAGATGTTGAATGGAAACATATGAAGTAAATAATAAATGCTGCTTTGGTTCAGTCTGTGGGTTTGTTAGGGAATCATATAGACCCTTAAACATCTACCACTCCTCGAAGAAATACATAACTTCTGCCGCCTTTCATGCCACATCGGACTAAGATCATCTCATGTTGAAAAAAGATGGAGTTGTAGCCATTTTAGTAGGACAGACCTATTAAAATAAATCGTGTAATACTGCTGGATGTCAGGCTCAGAATATGTGCTGTGAGTGGCTCTCATCTACTACAACATTAATTTTAGATCAATATCTGTAAAACTGAATGAATTCTAGTCGTTTTTGTGTTTCCTAAGGCGAGTTAGCTGTGCGTATTGTCTTTCAAAGTAGTTGAATATGACAGCGTGGAATAGTTAGTATTTTTCTAATTGTTGGTATTATTGTGTTTAATGAATGGCAGCAGGTTGGGCAAGGGGGCTGACGGGATGGGGGTGCATTGGAGCGTTGCAGGTGCAGTTAGAGTACCAGCACTTTTGTTTCCCACTTCAAGTACTACCTTAAGGTACTATCTCACTTGGTTGCGACTATTGGAGACTACTTGGCAAACAGCATTTGCTACGAAGTCTCCAAAAGGCCTCAAAATGTTTGTGGGGGTTCTCAGTTTCCTTGCGTGAGCTGAGAGGCTCAGAGCCTTGTTGCTATCATTTTGAACATGCTAAGAAAAAAAAACTGTAACAACTTTTCTCTCAAAATAGTTGCTAAGGTGTAGCGGGAAATTTGAATCCATCTCAATTCATTATTTTGTCAATTTTAAAGCACTGGAGCTACATTTTGAGACCTGCACTGGAGCTCTCATCCGAGACTACAGCCCTGAATGTCCGGCTCTAAAAGACCCCACACTGATAAATAATAACGGGTTTCAATCTGACTGTTTTCACTTCAAAAGTCTTCCCCCAGTAGATTAAATCATAGACATAAGGGCAGCTGCCACGGTGCTTCCAAAGCGAGCCGAGGCGGCACAGTGTGGGTGGAGGTGGGCAACAAAATAAGTACGGCCTAGAATACAGTTTAACAAACCGTGCACGCAAAAATGACCATGATTTTTTTTTTTAAAACACAGCCACATTCGGTCGCAAATACTCAAAAGTTGGTGGGACTGCAGCAGAAAATTGTCCTTATTTTAAGTTGCCATCTAGCCTCCATCAGTCACAACTGAGAGAGATGCTACCTCAAGAAATATTTGAAGGTTGTTTTGTGGGTACTCACCTCTTTTAGTACACATTTGTGAATTTACAGCTGCATTTTTTTACTTTGAGTTACTATTTCCTAGAGCCCTACATCTATACACAGACATTATAAAAATGCAGTCAGCTGAAAACTCCTTACTTTACTTTCCTCTTTGAGAGTTTGGAAGAAAGTGCAATGTTCTTTTTAGAGCAGCTGTTCTCCCTCAGTTCCATAAATGTACAATATGGCTGAGGGACGCTTGGTAAACGTGACAGAGATGATATTTTTGGATCTATAATGATATAACTGCCATCTTATACATGTTTAGACTGAAATATAACCAGATGTTAGCGCTCATGTGGTACAAATAAACTCAGTAATGAAGGATAGCTGACGTGAACCGATGGGTTGAACCTCAGTTGCTTTTTGTGCGATATTAGGAAACTTTAGTAAAAAAATAACTGCAAAGGCATGCAATACTGCACTAAAACACAGAGTGGTGTTTTAGTCTGCAGCTGCTCTCTCTGGCATACACTCCTACACCCGTGCATGCTCAGATACACACAGGTAAATGCACTGGGAATACCAGGTTCAGTACAAATACTTTGAACTTCCAACCGATGACCAGTCTATCACCTTAACCACAGCCTGTTGGGTTGTCCTGCCAACAGGAAGTGGTCTCCACTGTGTGGACAATCCTACAGTGCCTTCTATCTCATGAAAGTCAACAGCTGACGGTGAAGATGCACAATGAAGTGTCTAAAAGTCTCAGTTTAAGGTACTGGGCTGTGAGGAGAAAAAGAAAATAGCCATTTTTTTTGCTGCAGTATCTATGAATTCTGACTGTTTGAGGACAAGCCACCAGCAAGTCATGCAGTCACATTTTGAATGACCAGTTTTTAAAAAAAATCACGCCTTATCATCGTTTGCACGGCTTGCAAAACTGTATTCCTTGGCTGTGCATGTTGTTTTGACTATTAATCAATAACTGGAACCGTGATTTGTTTGATGAAGTCAGAAATCTGTGTCATTTTAAAGTGACAAGTGCACTCTGGTCTGGAATGAGTTTCTACTGATGATGGCCACGATCTTTTAGTGGGAAATAGTCTAAAACTGTCAAAAAACTGGATAGTGAGAGCAGCTACACTGGAACGTTTTTGTCCTGTCATTTATTAGTCAGTGTTCGGACACAGTGCTTGTAGCTCTGAGTGCAAGAATGGATTCAGTTTTAGAGGCAGTTTGCTGATACGTGGGGACTTGAAAAGGCGCCGGAAAACCACCCAAATCTTTACTGTCCTTGTGTAGTGAGGAAAGACGTCAAAAAGACAGACCGATGGTGTCTGAAACCAGAAGCTGCCGGCCAGACAAAATATCGGAGATCTTGCAATTTGTGGTCACTGTGATGCCATCATTTCTGCTTTAGGGATTCGGGGGATTATTTGCAATCCCTCACAGATTAGAGCAGCCGAACAGGCAGGAAGTCAGCAGTTATTCAACCAGGCAGAGTCAATATTTACAGTCCATTGGGTAGCTATTGCTCAGGTGGTAGAAAGGATTGTCAAACGATCACAAAGCTGGAGATTCAGTCAGCAGCCCGCCCATTAGCTGAAATGTCCTTGGGCAAAACATTGAACCCAGAGTTGCTTCTGATGGTAAACACAGAGCATTCAAGATGAGTCTATACATATTTATTTATATATATAGAAGAATTTAGCGTCTTATTTGCCAGCCGAAGGTTGTTTTTCCTCCATTCGGCCATGACTCAGTCGTTTTACAGACCAACATAAAGTCAGGGAGAAGCAGCTGGTAATATAAGAAAGATTTTCAGTTCTCCATTAAATTCACGAGTCATCCAGACAGAGTCAGGCTGGTGGAAATACGACCGAACGATGGTGCAATGCCCCTGGGCAATCTGAAAGCCTTAATAGTGGTTTGTCCAACATAAATTTGTGCTGCACCCTGAGGTCAAACCGAAGCGTGATCTCTTGGTGTTTCTGCTCATATAATACTCTGATATGACTCTGCAGTCTTGCACCATTGTTTCCTGTAATGGTGAGAAGCCCGTGTGGAGCACCGAGTGAACCCGATTAAGTTTGAGAAAATATGTATATATATATATTTAAATCCTCATGGAAGAGAAACGGGACAGATGGAAATGCAAAAGATTATAACATGGAACTAAAGATTAGTTCACAATAAAGCTCGGTATGTGCAGTATAATAGGCTTCTGGTAAAGTCTGAACTATTGCGATTGTTGTCACAGTTTGATTGAAACGTTAATACAGTTTCATGCACATTGATGCTAATCATAAAAAAACAATACAGCGACGTATTCTTTTTTTTCAATTCTAAAGTGTGTGAAAGTTGGGCGGCCTGATGAAACCATGGGACAACGTTTTGCACCGGTCACTCTTGACAATCCTCCAAAACATTGTGTATAATTAGCAACAGGGATTTAAATTCATTATTTGACCTTGGAGCATAACATTGGCCATGCATTGTCTATTATTAGTTGTTTTTTTGTCACCTCAGATGAAGACGAATCCTAAATTCTTGCATTTATTTTCATTCGCTGCCATGAAAGGTGAGCGATAATGTTCACTTGTCTGTTGTGGTACCAAAATATCTCACAAAAGAGAATAGATTTGTAAGAAACTCATCGAAAATCATCCTAAAACTTTAATTTGTCAGTCATAAAGGTTTGTTTAAAAGCCTTTCTGCATGCAGGATGATGATGTATGTTTGCTAAACAGTTATTTTTATTTATTTGGACCTAGTTTGACTTCGTGTGTGGATACAATGATAATCTTTTTTGGGGGGTTAAAAGTAAACAAAAAGCCCATGTTAGACCTGTGAATCCTTCACTCACAGAGATCTCTGTGCCCAGGCATTGACAAAAACCTTTTGATGAATTCCCAATTTCAGCAGAGCTGTTCCTGGAACGAGAAGCAGCCAGATTACCGCAGGTTCGGGCTTAGCTGCGCAGCATACGATGCAACTGGAATTGTCCAGCCGTTCTCTGTGAGTGGATTATTGGAGGACGAGCTGCACGGGCAAGCATAGGTTGTCACAACTGGTACAGCGTTGCTCCTCCCTGGACGGTTGACCCTTTAAAACAAATGAGTGTTTATACCAGCTGATGCTAATGCCATCACAGTTTGTGTCTCTCTGCAGCCATAAAGCCTCACAGTTGTCGCCTGCTGTCCAAAGGCGAAGGCGCCATGGTTAGGTTTTTGGGTGCGTTCGTCTGCTACCAAAATATCTCATGAACCACTGGATGAATTTGGTTTGAAAACGTAAAGACAGTAATTGTAATTGTCGCACACCTAGAAACTGAAAAACTGTTTGAATCAAAATGATTCAAAGTCACAGTCAGCTGACCTTAAAATTCATAAAAATGTTTGCATTTTAGACAGAATTAAAGGCTGATATGTCTTATAAAGCTGTGGACCACTGAGTTAAGCCTATAAATGAATATTTACATGCTTTAACACACTCACCAGTGGGCAACTTAGTTCTCTTCTGAACTGATAATCCCCATTATTTCTCACAATATGAGTCACTGTTGTCTTCAAATAAGGTTTTAGTGCTTTGTCACGCCATTACTGTTGATCTAGCTGCGCCTGTGTAAGCTATGAATAGCTGCTGAAACCTGGCATCGGACAGGCCAAGAGGTAAATTAATGAACAGGGATGCTATTTGAACTAACTGGGAGTGATAGAAGGGAAATTGCTGAAAGTTTCGTGCTCAAGGTTGCAAAAGATCAGGTCAGATTACCAATACAAGGTTCAAATTGGGCCAGACCTTTGCAGTGTGTCCGTATCACGTAGCTCGGGTAATACTAGATTTCTTTTTTCTTATATGTATATATCAAGTACCTTAAATCTTCCCACAGTAATATGTGGACGTGGATCTCTTTTATGGCCATTTTGCCTCTTTTAGCGACTAAGATAGCCGCAGTTTTAGACTCTGCCTGATATTTTGCAAACAGTTCGAGCAGCCTGACTCGTATGTTAGACGTCGAGCGAAAACACCGAAATAAAGGTCATGCTCTCCTGCTGATCGCAGCGCAGAGAGTGAGATCAGACCTGACATCAGACGGCACAGAAGCGAAGCAGGGGCGCGCAGGAGATGTCCCCTCCATCAGCCTCTTTAAAACACTTTTAAAAACACATTCCCTCTGTGCAGCGGACGTCCTGCATTTAAACCTGAACCTGGAGTTTATCCTCTGCTGTTCTCGAGTAAAACGTGAAGTACTTACGCTCTTCTAAGACGAGCCGAGCGGACCATGTTTGACCACGTGGAATGTGCCGTATTTCCAAACGAAAGACGGTCTAATTAAAAATAGATCATGCTATCTTTGCTATTAATAACCCTCACTTAAAATCTGCATGGGCTTGCTGTAGAGAGAGCGCCTCATCTGTCATCATAGATCTGATCAATATTTCATACACGTCCTGAACCAAGGGAGAGACGTGTTTGCTGGCTCGTAACGTCTCTTGATTTATGTTTTGGGAAAATATCCGACGTATATTGAACTCGGGGAGCTTTTGCCTGCTGGGAATCTGGACTCCCAGCCCGAGCACGGCATCCCTGTTAACATCTGAAACGGAACCACACGCTGTATGAGTGTGTTACTGAGCGCTGAGTGCAGACGGATCAAACAGCCACTTTGGACAGGTTTGTGCAGTCGGTGATTGGGTGGGTTAATGTGCTGACTGTCTGCGCCTTGCTCTTCGGCGGCGGATGTGTGTTTACATGTTGGTGTGCGCGGATGGGGCTGACACAGTGTGTTGTCAGCACTAATTTAAACCACTGCTAATCAAACACGCTGTGCATGTGTGTGTGTGGGTGTGTCGGGCCCATCAACACAGAGACACACAGGAGCTGCTGAGTCACCATGGCAACTGGCCGGGCAGTCGGGACAGGATTTTGTTAACCTGGTAAACTTGGTGAAGCTGAAACCGTCACAAGTTGCAAACAGAGTGGGGAGTTTTATTTTTATCTTCCCTTTGTTTTTAAATTGGTTAGATATTTTTGCGTTTATCACACAGTTTCTCTGACATCAGGGGGATGTTTTTGTTGCAGAAAGTTTTTTTTTAACAACAAAACAGACAAAACTGGAGGATTTAGCTGTTTAGACTGGGAGCTCTTGAGTGACTGAGGATAGTAATTTGTCTTCTGAAGCTCTCAGACCTATAAATATAAATGCTGGCCAACACCTTAAAGGGATAGTTTAAGTTTTTTTGAAGTGGGGGTTCTGTGGAAAGGTAATAAACAAAGAGTGTTTTATCTGTCCTAGGCACAGATGCCAAGTCCGCTCGTTATAAATAACATTTCAGTCTTGTAGCGAATAATAAATGTATGGAACTGTTTTATTCTACGTAGTGTTAATTTGTTATAGCTGTCCAAACCTCCATTTATATATCTGTTTAATTTCGAGCAGAAAAAGTGGGAAAAAAACAGATACAGCAGCACTGGTAGAAGTAAAATTACCCACCTAACATTAGGTTTGCTTCTGCTGACGGTAAGAGTAAAAGCAGCCTCTGCGTCACATCCAGACTCAGTCCCACTCACTGTCTGGTTTCCTGTTTTGTTTTTGCTTTTTTCTCTGGAGGAGTGTAGGATTTTGTTCAGTAGGCTGGCCAACAGCACTGCTGTCCCCTCGGTGTCCTTCAATGAACTCCTGGCCGCGGACAGAGGCAAAATGATGCGGCAGAAAAAGATGTGCGTCTCTGCTGGGCAGGACTCGAGGCTGCGAGCTCCCTGTGTAAACGTGATCGCCACAAACAGGAAATAAAGGCACCACTGCCTCTTCTCAGTGTGGAGACAACACGTTCGGTTTTAGCACGAAGTAAGAATGTTGGGTGATTCTATCGATTCCTCGATTCTATCGTGGCTTTCCACGTGGGAAGTCTGTATTAATATATTTGACCTCATTCAGATTAGGTTATCCAAAGTCTCCACATTGGGTGTTTCTGCGATCGTGGTTTTATGGCATCTAAGTCTACGTGCCAAGTTTAAGCTAAACTAGTCGAACAGGAAGGCAGAGTCGACCTTAACGTTTCTGCCAAAAGACGTTCTGACTGATAGTCAGCAGACAGCTGGACCGCAGTCATGCAACTAACACCTGCGGACGGCGACGTACCTTTGATCTTCACGAGAAACTTGGTGCTTTCGGGCGTTTAAAGAGACAGCTGCTGAGCATGTCTCCGTCTGTCAGGAACATGTTCAGAAACAACGGTTGTAACTTAAGTTTTAGTTTAATTGGCACATAGCTATAGACTGTCTTGTTTAAATTGATTTGAATGCTTATAGGGGGTTAAATTGAAACTTTCACAAATAAAAGTAGCGTTCTTTGAAGGAATGCATATCACCCGCTGCCCTGCACGCCAGAGTTTGATCAAAGATCTGATAGGATCCATTTGGGCGGGGAGTAGATTTTGAGAACAGGTTTCTGCTACTACCACACCTAACTTTAGCTCAGTATCTGTAAAAAGAACTAAAATGTAGCCATGCTACAGTAATTCGCAGTGGCGGCCATCTTGAATCAGGCTTACTCCGAATCAGTTGTGGATGTACGTCCAATGGTTACTGTCTGACTGTCTTTAACAGTTTTTCCAGTGGGTCATGAGATATTTTGCTCACAGACTAACACACACACACAGGCAGTTACATGATCACCTGCCTTTCCTGGCAGCGGGTGATAAAAAAATGAAACAGTTCTCAGTCTTTGCTATTTTAATTTTTTGCTTAAGTTGTCATGCTAAAACATTTTCATACGCTAAATGGTATATTTTTTTTAAACAAATGTTTAGCGGACGAATAATAAAAAGTCATTTACCCCATTCACAGTTACTCAATCCACCAAATCTGTGACGTAACGATGATGGTTCAGCAACGTGTTTGGTCTTTATTTGCACAGTCACATAAACATTGTTGTGGAGGATGAAACGATTATGTGGCTGATGGGTTTTGGAAGAGTTCACTGGTGAATCCTGGATCGGAGGATTATGGGGAGAAACACGTTGTTTTTTTAATCTTTCAGTTGCATGAAAGGTTTCACCCAAGAACCTCCTGTCATAGCGATTGTCTTCGTCTCCTGTCTTTCTTCCGGTGTGTGTGTGTGTGTGTGTGTGTGGGTCTCATACACACAGATACACACAGAGCGTTTTACTTACCTACAGATGCAACACATTACACCTGTGTGACGCTCTTATGTAAGTAATTACAAAGCGTGGTGGGAGGTGTGTGTGTGTGTGTGTGGCTGTAAAAGCCTGTCCCAGCTGTCAACGAGTGAGACAGCCTGGACAAGTCCCCCAGTTCATCACAGAGACACACAAGACAATCATGCAGGCTCAATCTCAATCAATGCAAACCAGGCCTGATGTATCAAACTGATTAGTTTTTTTTCTCAATCAGCTGCATCTTCAAATCAAAACTTTATGGGCTCTGTCCAGTTTAAGACTTTTCTTCCTTTTTATAAAAAAATAACCAAAACACTCAGTTTAAAAACCAAAAAAAAAACACGCGTAAGAAAGTTTTATTTTGAATGATTTTGTCAGTGTTGTTTCAAGTATTATCACCACTTTCAACTAAGTTCTGCAGAAAATGGTGAGGCCTGCCTGAAGAAGGTTTTATGGCACAATCACAACAAAACACTGACATTTCAACCCCAGCAGACTGTCATAATCCACTTTTAGTCTTTTTCTTTTTTTTCTCTTTCCATATCCTGACAAATTCAGGTGAAAATCTCCTTTTAGCTCGCACACCGGGAGAATTTTCTGGATTCTTTGGGAAGTGAATACGCCGACGCTTTAAGCAGCTAGTTACTATTCTGTTTGGATGATGCTGAGTAGCTGGTGGACGAACAGCTTTACCAGACATTATAAACGCAAAACAAAATGATCTGTTTGTTGAAACAGGGTTGCAAATTGAAACAGATTTCTCAAATAGACCAAAAAAGCTGCTTTAAGCCAAGTTTTATGAATAAACTCTGAGGTTAAGCAAACCCTGTTATATTGCGCACAACTATTTATGAGTTGTTCATAAAAAGATATTGATTTGTAGAGTAAAATGCTGTTATGAGAACTGACAGGAGGTATTTGTGGAGTAAAAAAAAAGATAAACCCCAACTCCAGGTCACTGAATATTCTCCTCCATAACACTCCTCCAATTAAGTGCTAAATAATGCAGCATAACACAATAAAAGAGCAACAGAGATTAAGAGGCAGCTTTTAGGATGGGCTCCATTTAATATTGGAACAATACAGAGTAAATCCTGCATGGGTGTTCATGATGGAGAGGAAAAGACTGTGTGGGATTATAAACTAGATTAGATTTGAGTTTGCCGTGGTTATAATTCTTGCGGAAACCTGTGTGTTTTTAGGAACCAAAGATAAAGAAATCGTGGAATTAGGTGGCGGAGACAAACAAGAGAAAGCAGTTTGGTTAAAAAGGTTGAAATCCAAAGTGAGAGTGGAAGTCTTGTGAGGTGTCCGCTGGTCCTTTCTGCGAAACAATGGCCCACAGTTCTGCTGGAGGCCTGCTAACACTCTGCTGTATGTCCTCATGCTGGCTGCTGGCCACCAAGTGTGTGTGTGTGTGTGTGTTTCTGTGTGTGTTACGTTTGCAAGACAATGACAGCTTGTTTGCCGGGAGTGCAGATTGAGGGATAAACAGAAGCAGAGAGGACAGAAAGAAAGATGAGTTTCCAGAGGGGTCACGAGTGTTGGGATGCAGTGTGTGTTTTGTGGTTGCTGGTTAGAGGTATGTTAAACTGCGTTGGAAGGAGATTATATTTTTATCTTGTTTTATTCGTAGCGCAGCTCTTTTCCCAAACATCTGATAAGTCAAACAGGGCAAGACTCGAGGCTGCAGTTGAACTTTTTGCATTAGTATCTGTAGACAGCAGTGTTCGTAACATGCAGTACATCCATTCACATTTATTTTGTCTTAACTGTATGAATCCTTTGGTGATAGACAGACCAGATTCTTCTTCTTTTGGCTGCTCCCTGTAGGGGTCACCACAGTGGATTATCTGCCTCCATCCACCTCACCTTATTTCCAACATCCTCCTCTGTCACACCAACCCTCTGCATATCCTCCCACACCGCAACCATTAACCTTCTCTGCGGTCTTCCTCTTTTCCTTCTCACTGGCAGCTCCATAGTCAACATTCTTTGTCCCTCCTTTGCACAGGTCCAAACCATCCCGGCCTATCAAACCACTCAACCTAAACTGTCCCTTTGATACGTTTCTAATCCTGTCTATTTTGGTCACTTCCAATGGAAATCTTAACATATTCGTCTCTGCCACTTCCTGCTCTGCCTCCTGTCTTTTTTGTCAGTGGCATCAAATCCAAACCATACTTCGTAGTAGGTCTCACTACCATCTTATAAATCTTCCCTTTCACTCTCACAGCTGTCTTTCTGTCATAAATCATCCCTAACACTCATCTCCATCCACTCCACCCTGCCTGCGCTCTCTTCTTCACCACTCTTGTGCCCATCTCTTTGAATAATCGACCCCAGATGCTTAAACTCATCCTCCTCCTTCACTGTTCCACCTGTCTCCTTCTCAGTCACACACCTGTATTCTGTCTTCCTTATTCAAACTTTCATTCCTCTTCTTTCAGAGCATACCTCCACCTCCCCAGACTCTCTTCCACCTGCTCCCTATTCTCACTACAGTGCTACAGTGTCATCTGCAAACATCATGCTCCATGGGGACCATCCTGTGTATCACCCCTGTTGTAATTCTACCCCCACCTTGACCCTCACCACTGTCTCACTGTCCTCATACATGTCCTTCACTACCCACATGTACTCCTCCACACCTGACTTCCCCGTACAGTCGCACAGTTCCTCTCTTGGCACCCTATCATCTGCTTTCTCTGGATCTGCAGAGACACAGAGCAACTCCTTCTGACCTTCTCTGTGCTTCTCCAATAACACTCTCAAAGCAAACGTCTTATTTATAGTGCTCTTTCCTGGTATGAAACCATAGTGATCGTCGCCTCACTTCTTAACCTGGCTTTAGCACCTCCTTTTCGTATTTTTCACAGCTCGCCAGCGTTATCCTTCTTTAGTTATTACACCTTGCACATTCCCCTTGTGCTTCAAAATCGGTACCACTAATTCCCCCTTCCTCAGGCATCCTGTCACTCAGTATGACTGAGTGAAACAAACTGATTACAACGTCCCCTGCTTCCTCTCCTAGACATCTTTATACCTCTGCAGGTGCATCTTTCTTCCTTCTCTTCATCGTCTTCATAGCTGACCTCACTTCCTCCTTACTAATCCTCCACACCTACTGATTCACTCCCTTTCCTCCATCTTTCTTCACTCATAAATGTCATACATAAACAAAACACAAAAATGGCAATAACTCAGTTTTACAGATAATAACCTAGTAATGAAGTTTGAGTTTGTGTTTTATTGTTCTTTTCTGTGATTTATTTTGTTTATTTTGTCTTCAGTTAGTTTCACTTTTTGCTTCCTTCATCCAAGGTTTCAGTTTCCTTGTTACCACATCTTTGGCTTTAGTTAATTACCTCGGTCTGTATATATCATACTTGTTTTTGTCAGCTCTTTGACACAGGAAGCGTTTTGTATCCTCCATGTCAAGCCAAGTTTTTGTCATGCTCTGTCTAAACATTGATGAAATTACTGGACTTCCTGTCTTTGCGGTGCGTTGTTTTGGTGACCTAAAGCAGATTTATTTACATCATGACTAAATAAGTTTATAATTGTAGTTCACAATTCAGGATGATATTATAGGCAATAAGTTATATCATCATTTTGTGTATTTTTTGGTTCTTTCTTCACTTCTTGTTGACTTGTAGAACAAAGAAAGATGAGAAGGAACGAAAGAAGAAAACACTAAGCTCAGAACATATTTGTTTCTTCTCTTCACCGGCCCTTTTTTTTTTCATGATGGCTGCATCTGCAGATTGTCCAAGAAATTTGTGAGGCGGGCTCATCTGAGTCGACAGGCTTTTAGAGAGGTGTGAAGTGGTTTCAAACGAGCAAGAATTGCTACCTTGGCACATTAGTGGGGTGGGCAAAGACTAATAAAAGTAATCGTGTCCCTTTTCTCTTCAGCGATAGGAGTATGGACCTGAGCCTGCGAGATGCTCTGGGTGGGGGTGGAGGTGGGGCCCCAGCTGAGGCCCTGCTGAAGAGAGACTTCGTGGCGTCTCTGGAGAAAGAGTCTTACGACGACAAGGTGGGAGAGTCGGTCTCCAAAACTGACTACAGACCCTTGCTGGACGGAAAGGACACCAAGAGCGGTGAGTTGCCTCCAGCGTGTATGCAAAGATGCAAAAATGTGACAATCAGCTGCTGTGGAGACTTCTTAATGTGACGGTGCACTCCGTGTGGCCCTTCACATGATGTGCAAGAGCCATGAGCCAGATGGCTGATGGGCATTTAGACAAAATAAAATCACCCGTCCAGACATTTTGGCCTCATGAGGCTTGAATTTCAGCCAATAAACTCTGGCCTCAGTTTGACGGTTATTTCATTCGGTGGTAAAAAGTTTTAAAGCCAAACTAAATTTAAAAAGAACAACTAAAAGATCACAACTGAAGCAACAGGTTCCTAAATACTGTTGAGGTCGCTTGTAGGACTTGAAATACCTACAGTACCCACAGTTCAACTCAATGCCACTTTTTGTTTCCTTTTAGGAAATATCAATTGAAACTGCATCTTTCATACTGCCAGTATTTAATTCATTGGTCATTGACTGGTTTAGTTTTCATTTTTAGTTTCAGGTTTTCCAAAGCTTCAGAAAACACCATGCAGCTGAGTTAATGAATAGACTGTTTTTCTTGTGAGTCCGATATCAAAGTATGAGTTATTAAAACTTAGTTTTAGTAACAAGGGTGACTTAATATCCAAAGATTAAGGTCAAATATTAAATGTCTGAAGGCAGAGTCATTAAAAAATGTAAAGTGGTGTGAAAGTTGTTGTGAAACATGCTGATATTAATTGTTTAGAGAACTGACAGGGTAGATGCACCTCAGTGAGTAAGCCCTACCTCTTCGGTCTCTTTAAAGGTCCAGTGTGAGGGTTTTAGTGACCTCTAGTGGTGAGTTGCGTAATGCAACCAACTGAACACCTTTTGGCTCACTTTCCACACCCAAATGAGTAGGATAAATTCAAGTTGGTGCAAAAGTAAAAGGGAAACAACAAATTTTTGCACAAGATAACCTAAACAATACACAGAAACCTAAAAGCAACTTTTCTTTTTTCCTTTTGCTGATCTCATGTAATTGGAAGCTGTTTGCATAATTTCCCCTGATTTCTCCTCATAACCCAACAAGAAAGTCTATTATTATTGTTAAATATTAATTTCAGAGTACATTAGCATGAACTGTACAGGTTGCGCACAGAAACAGAGTAGGTGCTGTGTAAGAATGAACAATGTTGAGTTGAACTGGGAGGCTAAGAATGAAGCGATACTGGGGGAAAAAGAGAGAAAAAGAAGACTTGAAGAAGCTGAGAGCCAAGGATGGAGTGGGAAAGAAAGTTGTCTAGGCTGAAGAGTAAAGTAGCTCAAACTCAAAAGCCCTGTTGACACAGACATGGATTATCATAGTTCTTAGTGAGGGATTTGTTCAAACTTAAAGCAGAAGGGGGCCATTTATGCTAACAAGGCATGGTGTGTTTATATTCTGTTGAGTTCACACTTGTTTTTACCAATCTGTAAGTGTTACTGCGTGATTCGTGATGTGCAATGATCCCTCAGAGCAATGTAACCACCTGCTTAATATTTAGTAAATCTAACTTATCCTGCAAAAAACCAGCCCTGACCCCCTGAGGCATGGACTCCATTAGACCTGTGAGGGTGCTGTTGTATCAGGAACTCATTTGTTAGTAGGAGAAGCTTTATGTCAGGGGTGTCCAATCCTGGTCCTGGAGGGCGGCTATCCTGCATGTTTTAGGTGTTTCTCTGCTTTGACACACCTGATTTGAATGACTGAGTCATTAACAGGCTTCTGCAGAACTCGAAGACCTGCTGAAGAGCAGGGAAACATGGATAGCGGACCAGGATTGGAGACCACTGCTTTATGTCCTTCAAGTTGAGCATCAGGGCTTCAAAAGTTTGGACCTTTTGTCCAACCTACCCCTCGAATGCTTGATTGAAATGAGATCTTGATCCTCTGACGGCCCAGAGAACACCTCAAACTTGGCGTTGTGTTCGACAGACAGATTTTTTTTAGCAAAGCAGGGCACATTATCCTGCTGAAACAAGCCCCCGCCATCAGGTCTCGATGAAAGGGTTTAGATTAGTGTTATGTGTCAAAGGTCACTTTCAGTATGTCGTCTGTTTGATCGACAAACACAGACCAGCTTTGGATCCCCGTGTGAACCGGTGAGCTTAGCTGCCCGTGACCCCGTCACCGGTTCAGTGCTCTGCCCACTGCAGACTGATAACATCCCATAATATCTGCGGCTGGAGAGATGCTGTGACCAAGCTGTCTAGCCATCGAAATTTGGCCTTTTGTCAAATTTGATTTAACCCTCATTCCACACATTTTAATTTCCCCAGATACAAAACATCAACTTGATGGGCAGCTTGTTCTCCTGCAGCCTCAAAAATCCAAAGAGTTTAATGTGTTGGTTAACACAGCCTCCCCTCAGAGAGAAGGTTGTTTTTTCTCTGTAGTCTGTGTATGTACCCTTTATGCCTTTGGATGTTTATTCTCTGTGTATTCTCTTTTCAGTGTCCAAAAATATATACGTATCATTTATTTACGGATTCTAAATTGACTGGAGGTGTGAGGGAGTCCATGCATCCGTGTTTGTCTTCTGATTAAATGTTGTGAAAATGACTGATTTTCTATCATTTTGTTTTAATGAGCTATTTCCCCTTATCACAAAGGCTTAATTTGTTTGATTAATTAATGCTATTTTCATCAGTGTACGGCATGGGAGACATCTTTGGCGCTTTGGATAAATTTAGAAAAGCAGAAACTAAGAGGAAATGTTATTTTATTATCGGCCTGATAATTATCTGTATCTAATTTTTGACTTTAGCATCGCTTCATAACATACAGATAAGCTCCTCAAATTCAAATTCTATTCAAATAACAACCATAAGGATTGATTGGATGTTTTAACCTATGTAGTTGCCTGAGTGTGTTTTTGTTTGTCTGTCATCTAAGCAAACCATCTTATGAACCACTGGACAGATTTTAAAGAAAATCTCAGAACTTGTAGAGTCAACGACCACCACAGCTAATAGACCATAACAAACATAATAGCTATAACTCAGTCTGTTTCACAGATATTGAGCTAACATTAGGTGTAGTAGTAGCTGAGAGTCATCCCCAACACATACTCTGACTTCTAACAGATCATGCGAGATCTTTGTTTAAAACTTTGGCAATCAAGGCAGCCGGCGATATGCTTTCTTTAAAGGAGTGTTATTTTTAATCCTTCCTTTCCACTTCCATGTTTCCATCTTTCTGCCTCTTTGTTGCTCCTTCCTTTGGTCACCACCCTTTCTTGTCATCGTGAAGCTGTGTCAGCCTGGAGACAGTGCTGAGTTATCACCCATCAAGGGACACAGTTTGATCTAATGAGCGGAGTATGAACCTGTCCAGCTGTGTAACATGAAAGAGTCCAGCTCCGGGGAAGACCAGGGGCTGTAATTCGGGGCTCTAGAAGATGTGAATAGCATTTATTTTACTTTTTAGCACATTTCTAGTCTTGCTTTATTGATTATTTTTATTCTACACTTCATTCTTTTGGCTAGATGAGTGCTATAGTGATTTTAGCAGCCTTGCTGCTTGAGGGATGAAGCTGGTGTACAATCTTTTTTTTATTTTGTGTCAGGAACAACACATGGGAGGAGAGTAGTTATTTCTCATGAAGTCCAGGTAATGGAGGGACTTGCTGCTTTAACTGTATATACATCTTACTTTCCGATTAACTGTAATTAAGCGATGGCACGGTCGGTTTGTGCAGATTTCTGTCTCCTAGCTCACTCCTTCCTGTGCGTTCCCGCCCAGTTTGCTGCCTGCCTCCTTCTCTGCGCAGCTCCTCCTCTATAATTAGAGCATCATATTCTTCCAAAGACACTCTAAGCTTGATCTAGATTCTCAGTCGCATTTGTGCTTAAGTAGAACGGATCTTATTTCTGGATTTCTGGAGCTAAAGTGGCTGCTGCATCTTCACGCGCTGCAGTTTTTGAACTCCCACATATGTCACATTTACTGTACTTGTTTAGAAGTAAAAAGACTAATATGGAATTGATGCCTGCAGCTGTAATTAATGCCTGCAAGCAAAATCCAGAAATATATACGTTATTTACATACCTACTCATACTTAGTGTGCAGCCCCACATATATGTGTAAGAGGCCAATATATAAGAAGTACTGTGGAAAAAATAATCAAAACATGTGCTTAAAAAAGTACAATAAAATATCAAAACAAAAACAATATGGTACTTTTATATGCCTGTCATATAAATTGAAAAATCTACCTTTGATCCTGATTCTTATTCAGTATTTAATAAATAAAACCTTCAGCAAAAATCCTGCGTTGATCTCATACCTTATTTTGAGTGTATATCTGTAAAAAAATAAAGCAAAGTATGTATTTATATATAATTATTTTTACTGTACCACTGAGATAAATCCATTTGAAGCTGTTGCTGTGACACTATTCTCTTATCTGATGCTACAGCTCTACCAGCTAAAATTATGTTAAAAAATTCATGTTTTAACCTAATTTGTCAGGACTGTTTGGCACTCTCGGTTCATGTAAACAAACAAATTTGTCACATCTTCCATAAACTGACATTGACCTTGGTTCGTCATCGAGCCAGAGGGAAATTCAGTTACTGAGGCTCGAAGTGAAGTTTCTGCGGTCTGGTTTTGTTTCTGTCAAGCTGGGATGGAGCTGTATCTGCTGAGCGATGAGGAAACGTTCCTGCTGCGCGCGTGTGTGTGTGCTGTGTGTGTGTGTGTGCACGTGTGCTCTTACTGTACGTATGTGTGCTAAAGGTGCCGGAGTACTCCCCGGCCCTGACAAGTTGAGCAATGGTGTGCGTCTTTTACGAGACACTGCAGTAACATGTGACTGCAGTACAGTGGAGCATCGGTGCCAGCAGCAGTTCTGACGTCATCACACACACGCGCACACACACACACACACCTCAGCTGTCACTGTAATTACAGTGTGTATGTGTGTGTGCTGAGTTCAGCAGATATGTTGAATAAAGATGATGTAAGAGAAGCTTTTTTAGAAGCAGGCAGACTTGCTGACAGCTGGACAGATGTGACCCTGTCAACCCATCAGAAGGACAGTTTCTTTTTATTCGTAAGTGTACGTTTATTTTTTGCCTTAGAGTAAAACATCTCGGATATGACTTGGAAGACATAATTATTGACTACCTTTAAAAACATGGCCACTCACAAACAGGTTTTGTTTTAAAATTACAAAACACTTTCATAAAAGTTTACTCCGAATTAATAAATAACACAAAAATAGGCTTAGTACAAAATCAATGCTCCTGCCAGCAGCATGTTTTTTGTTTTTTTTTGCATTATAAAGAATAAAACACAAGATTCTTGAAGCAGATTTTCAAAGTGTTGTTGTTCCCCTCCTGAACTGTAGGTGTCGCTACAAAAAAACCAATACAGCTAAGCTAGGAGAAGAGCTGTCCGATGTAAGGAATCGGCTCGTCACGCACAAATGTGAGCACACTTTAAAAATGACAGAACAGTCAAAGTGTTGCCTGTGTGGACCTGCTGCTGACTCTTCTTCTCTTCTTCTCCACCGTTCCTGACATTAAACAGACGAATCTGACTTTATTGGTGCAAAGACTTAATAAACTGATGCATCTAGATTTAATCCCAAATCTCCATGGGTACACGGCTTGCTCTACGGAGGCAGTCACATTGTGCTCCTCACTGAAATGGTACAAATCTGTTAAGCTTCACATCCCAACCAAAGATTCATCCATTTTCTGCACCCTCTGGATTCTGTTCTGGGTGTTGTCTCTGAGCAGATCACCAGCCCATCATTTCAGTTTTTAACATTCAGAAGGCAGCACTGGGCTAATTATTATTTTAGTTGTCATCTCTGGTGACTCCAGTACCCCTAACATTTCTACTTTTAGTGCAATTTGTTCTTTTCTCTCAGTGGAAAAGTGAGCTTGGATTCCTCAACTTAAAAGAAGGAAGGAGGGACATATGTTTGAATTTAGCACCATAACAACAGAATAAAAAAAGAAGAAGAACAAGTACAAAAATAGCTTTTTTTTTGTAATCATCTCCTGTAGTGTACCATATATGACTTGTCTCTGTTTGTAAGTTAACTTCTGTGGTTCTGTTACAGTGAAACTAGAGTTTATTTGTAACGATGACAACACGCTATTTGATCAAAAAACTGTTAGCTGCGCCACCATTTCTCCAGCCTACCAGATCCACAGTAAGAGGATTGGCATCTTTAATTCAAGGGCCGTGGGAGCATGGAGCTATTACAGAACATCTGGAGTGGAGCTGTCTGCAGTCAGAGGAGACAAGAGTCCGTCTCAACTTCTTTGTTTTTCTCTCTTCCGTTCATTCCTGTTTACCTCCCTTATTTATTCTTTTTCTTGTGTCCCTCACTGTCTTATTCTCTACAAGATCACCGTGTGGCTCTGCATCATTTCCATTCATGCTCACCTGCGTGGTTCCCAGAAAACAATCGTAAATTTCAGTTCTAATCCACCTTTGCACCAGTTTTGGTGACAGGGGATCTCAGACCTTTCAGAGCAGAACAGGTTTAACGTTCATTGAAAAAAAAATCCTCAGTTCAAATCTCCTACATACAAATGGCCACATTCTCCACGAACAGAGAGACTTTCAGGCAGGTTTGTTTTCTGTTTTGACCGTTCGTTGTGGATCGACAATTTGCAGCTCTAATGAGAGCACCGTTATAACCACCACTCATCATGGCCAAGTTGAATAATTATTATGACAAATATTATGACAAGTTGTACTATTTTAAGCTCATGCTTGAGTGTTTGGAGTGACTAACTGAAGACTTACTTCAGACTCTCAAGGTTTATAAAAGAACGGTTCTTCTTATATTAGTTGTGTTAATTAACATGTTGAGCTTGAGGCAGGTTTATACAGCACGCGTTTTATCTCGTTCACGGTTTCTGTCACATTTATGAAGTTTGAAGAGTGTGTAGATGTCTGCTTTCAGAACATCTTGTATCGCTCGCTGACCTCTGTATTCCTCCGCTCGTGAATCATCGCTGATGTTACCAGAATGTTGAATCTATTAAATCTAACTGTGACTGCTTTGAGGATTTACAGCACATCAGTGTTGCTGATTTTTCCCTGCTTTGGCAGCTGAATGAAACATATCTTGGTGACTTGCAACCTTTTGTTCTGCTGCATCTGGACAACTACCGCCTTCCGCTATGAAAGGAGGGCGATCATGTTATTGCGGTCTGTTAGCAGAATATCTCATGAATCACTGGACAGATTTGAACAAAACTCAGAAAGTAATCATTGGACATTTATCTTTTGGAGTCAACCCAACTCAAGCTGTCCTTAGTAAACCCCAGAATGGCTGTAACTCAGTCAAGTTTACAGAGATTGAGCTAAGATTAAGTGTGGCTGTAGTCACCCAAGATGCTTGTGTTTAAAACTTTGGCATGCACGGCAGTGGGTCATATGCATTTCTTTAAGTTTTAATTTGCCAGTTTTAATTTTCCCTTATGAATTTGGCATGGATCAGCTTCCTGTTTAAGTTCCTTTTAATGAAATGCCCAAATCAGTATGTATCTGTCACTCAGCTGTGTGTGGAAATTGCTGAAAAGAGAAAATATATGTTTGTTTATTATTTCTAAGTTTCACTACTAGAAGCAGTAATTTAGGACAGAGCTATGACTGACCACTGAGACCCTACGTGTTCACTGATGCATTCTCAACAGTTTTGTTCGGAGGCCGACCGTCAGTCTCTGTAAGCTGGATTCTGTCGCCTGGGTTCAGTCTTCCCGCTCAGTGTCACCTTCACCTCGCACAGTGCAATCCATCTCTGCAAACGAAGCAGTTGACCACGGCTCTAATGACCCCAGAGACACAACACAACCGTGCTCTGACCTCCAAAGAGGAAGCGCGTCGGTTGGAGGTTACACAAAATCAGCTCCCTTTACGTCAGGGGTGTCCTACCCTGGTCCTGGAGGGCCACTATCCTGCATGTTTTTTTGGTGTTTCTCTGTTTCAGCACACGTGATTTGAATGACTGAGTGATTAACAGGCTTCTGCAGAACTTGAAGGCCTGCTGAAGGGGTAAGTCAGCCATCGAATCAGGTGGGTTGGAGCCGGGAAGCAACAAAAACATGCAGGATAGTGTTCCTCCAGGACCAGGGTTAGATACCACTGCTTTAAGGGGTGGACCCATAAACTGTGTGTAAAAAAATAAAACAAAATAATAAATGGATGTAGCCACTTGGCTTTAGATGTTTAGCCACTGAGGTGCATTTTGAACTGCAGTAAGATGTGTTGGTTTTGAAACATCTGACAAAATCGGATCACCTTTATGGATTAGAAAGTTTGGTTTTTTGACAACCTATTATGGCATCAATAGCTGCTGGATCTTCTGAAGGTAATTCTATCATTAAACCAAAATTAGGTCTCAACAATTTTCACCCAGTTCAGTTTTAAATATCTTTCCCAAATAGATGTTCAAAATGAGGTCAAGGTCAGAAATAACATACATGATTATGAGTTACATATCCCTATAATAATGTGTCACAGTTCCTGTAATTTGGATACTACCCAACACAAAACCACTAAATGATACATTAACATTTATTACTGTCGAACCACAGAATGTGACAAATGTTGTGGAAATATGGACAAAACAACAGAGTAAGAAATGATGTTGCCTTGAGGCATATTTTAGGCAGGTACTGTTTTAAACAATCCCTGTGTTGAAAATATCAAAGTTGTGACAGCCAAGTCTGGTCCAATCCAAAGAGCCCAGGGTCGTCAGTATGATGTCATCAGGCTGTAGGATCTGAGCTGAAACTAAGAAAACATTTAGATTCTCTAAGTGTTAAAGAGCTGATGTGACTGGCATGTCGGGAAGCCCATCAGACTGCGTTTCTTCAAGTCGCACACAAAAAACAGGTTATTCTGTGCTGGTTCCATGCTAATATGTTCTAATATATTGTTACGAAGGTTTAAGAGAGCTCCAAGTCCAGACACGAACAAATCACATAGAAGTAATGTTTGAAAAAAAAGAGGGTGTTTGACTTTAAGGCATGATGCTGGCTGCTGTCCTCAGCCGACCGTCTGGGTTCAGATTGTGTCTGCACACTGCGTCCATGTGTGTGTGTGTGTGTGTGTGTGTGTGTGTGTGTGTTTAGATGTCTGACAGAGAACGAGACAGAGAAAAGAGCAAAGACTGAGCCAATTTTACCAAGGACAGCTTTTCAGACGGGCAGCAGTTACATCCAGAGCTGACATTTATCTGTTTATTCGTGACTGGAGATGGACAGATGTGGGGTTTTCAATGACTGATGCCAGAAAAAAAAAAATCATTATTACAATGTCTTTTTTATTCAGTGAAATCCCAATTTTTACATAGATTTTCAACTCTAGACTTTTTAAATTTCTTATTTTTTAAGTTACAAAACAGTGCAGCCACACTTGTATTAGATAAAAACACATCCCTGTAAGGATTTAATATAAATATTCTGGATCATTTAGGCCAAATAACATTTCTCAACAGATTTTAATGAGTTTGTGCAACTTGGACCAAATATAATGGAGGTTTAACAAGAGTGTTACCATATCTGAGTCATGCAGAACGCTCAGACTCGGACTGTTTTGCCTGAGCTGAAAATTTTATTTTAATTCATTAGGTAAAGCACGCTCTTGCTTCATAAAAGCTACTTTATGATGCTTGCAAAAAAAAGGCCTAAAAGTCAGTTTAAAACTCAAGTCTTTTTCAAAATGGGTGAAACGGAAATGTCAACTTTTAATATAAACCAGTGCAATTCTGCAAAGTGTTACTGTATTATTTAAGGCTTATTTACGACTTTACCGCTTAAAGTAAAACCCTAAATATCATATTGAAAAGGGTGAAATAAAAGCATAAACTTGGAGATAAAATGAATGATTCATGACAAAAACAAGCACAGCGTGATAAAATCTAAATCCTGCTGAGTATTAAACCCCACGCCCCTTTTAAATTCCTTCTTTTCTCCCATCTTGTCAAATAAAAGATACGTTTTGCTCGTTTGCTTTCCTCCTCATACAGGCTGCTCATATTTCAGGAGGTTTGTTTGGGTCTAAAGTTACCTGCTGTCTCTGCTGGCGGCGGCGTGGAGGACCTCGAGAAGGTTCGCCTCTCTGCCGTTCGATGTGCGAACCTCGTTGGTGCCTTGGTTCCTTGTTTAGGTCTTCTCATTGGGAGAAAAGCCAAACCAGTTCCACGTAATGCAGGTGGAGTTATTTTAGAGACTGACTCCTCCATTTTGGTTTCGGCTTCCTGTTCCAGCCTGAATGAGAAATCCTCGGCACTGACGGTAGTTTCTCTCCGGGGCGGGCGTCAAGCAGCCTAGCAGGTTGTGTGATTTGACCGAGGAACAAACTGATGCGTCACCACAAAGCGTAGAATGACACTAATTAAAAGATGTCCCGTAGAAGATTCTGTAATTTCTAATCCTTCACCATCAAATATCCTGGTATCATCCAGCCTGAGCCGATGCTAATCTTTAGAAATCAGGGCGTCTGATAGCCATTATGGAATCTGATGGGTTTTTTGTATGTTTTTTGCCCTATAAAATTAAACAAATTTGATATTTATAGACATTACAATCAGCTAGATTTTGTAAAAGAGACAAACAGTTGTGATTAAAAATATTTGGGGACAGTACTTAGTTGTGGCAGAAAACCCCTCAACTAATCAATAGTTGGACCGCTACTTACCTGGCTTTTTTTGGTCTCATGTGTGAATATTTCACTTCAAAATGCACTAATCCTGTTTGTAAAGCATAGATGTACAACGATTTACGTTTCCATGCAAATGTTTTTGATTTCAGTGGGAAAGGGAAGCAGCAGCACACGAGAAGTGCTGAGGAAATGTCAGAGGAGGCTTTGTGTGTCGAGTCATTTGTGTGTCGAGTCATTTGTGTGTCGAGTCATTTGTGTGCGTTTTGTTCCTAATGGGCGCATTTGTAAAGGATTACACGTGCAGTAGAAACACATCATTCCTTCAACCCTGACACGGCAGCTTGAAGCACTCGTTGATAATTCAGAAGTGGCGAAGGCGGGGAAAATAGACTTGAGGAGTGGAAAGTGCGAAAGTGTCGAACGGGTGACCAACGCAGAAACGAATCCTGCGGCGCGGCGTGTTTCTGCAGATTCTACGGCTCCTGCCTCCTTCACTGTATGCCTGGATGCATGTTCACCCCCCCCTCACGCCGATCCAGCGCACTTACTCTCGTACTGGATGCACAATGAATTATTCAGGATGTGTCCACCATTCCGCTGATACTGAACCGGGGCCAAAAAGATGTCGCCTCATTTCCCGTGATCAAAAACAGCTTTTCAGCACGGGCGTTAAGGTGCAGCAGCCTCGGATTCCTCCGACATTCTTCTATACTTTGCTTCAGAGTAGCCGGACTTTATTATAATCTTTTAGAGTTAGGTTTGATCAATTAGATGAGTAAAAAAAAAGTCCAAAGAAGTCAGGACTTTGGCTGTTTTCAGTCTTGGTGTCTCAGGAGCATGGGCAGAGACAGAAGCTGTGACACATGCAGCGAAGTGACGTTAACATCAGGAAAAGAAGTTAAAGGATCAGAATTTTTTGTCCTGTTTTGGGTTTTTTTCATACATCTTTATCAATCCGTAATGACGGGGTTATTTATTTTTACACAGGCAAAAAGAAGAAAAAGAAGTTGTCCGTTGTTCAAACCATAATTTCTCTTCCATGATTTGTTTACTCCATCGCTGCAACCAACATAAAGACAATCGTGGTCCTTGCTGCTGCTCCTGCTGCTCCTGCTCTGTTAAAAACAATAAAAACCATAAGCCTGACCCATTGCATGCTGGTCCTTTACCTGCCCACATACTTATAGTTTCCCCACAGCCTTTACCTGGCTTTCATCATCAAAGAACAACATATATTTCACCTAAAAGTCATCCTAAATGGTGCTTTGTGGTGCTTTTTTTTAGCCATTCTTATCTCAAAATGCTCAGCTGAGTCAGGAGATGGCAGCTCTGACTTTTGGTTTTTGTGACTTTTATGCTTTTAAAAACATTTGGCTTTACTTGCAAAACTTTTCCCCACTTAAATGCACTGAGATCCCTTCATGTGTGCAGAAATTTGCTTCAGCATACTCGCTCTATTGTTGTTTAGGTGTTTTATATTACATGTAACATATTAACATATTATTGTCTTCTAGTTTTGTCGCGTTCTGCTACTTTTAGTTTCGCTAGCTTTTGGTTAGTTTGGGTTTTTTACTTTTCTTTTCAGCTTTTAGCTAGTGATCTGCTTCTTTTAGCTTTAACTGTTATCAGTTTCAGCTTCTTCAGGCAAAATTTCATCAACGTCGTTCAGCGCTCAGCGTTCACGCTAAAGTTTCACAGAAAAAAACCAAAACAGTTTCTCTGTTTGTGAAATTACATTTCAGGGACATATTGGACCTGTTCTACTTCACTTACGGCACAGTTTTAACGATTAACCACGAGTCAGATCAGTCATGTCATTCTGACAAAAATTAAACCTTTTAAATTGGATTTAGAGCACACACACACACACACACACACACACACACATATATATATATGTGTGGTGGTAAATGTTATCTTATGTAATGGTCAGTTTTTTTTTGTTGTTGTTTTTTTAAAATCACAAACAAAGAAGTAGTTTTTTTCTGGACAATAACTCTGTTGTGATTTTAGATTTTGCTGGTAACTTTTCTCAGTTCCATTAAAGGATGTAGGACTGTCATTTTCTTTTAATATATTTTCGTTCAACTTTTCTGCTGATCTTTTGTTCAGACAGCCCAGTGATGACACATCGTTGTTTTGTGCTTGTCTCGTTTTCGTTAAACAACATGAAAATGGCGTTCCTTGAAGAAATGCATATCACCCGCCTCTTTGCACGCTGAAGATCAAACCAAGATCTTGTCGGTGCTCATTTCATGTGTCGAGGACGCGCTTCACCTCCTACCACAGCAGCTTTTCTCAGTGAATGAAGTTAAATTTCAAATTCATAAATATTTAAAAATCATGTTATTGTTCTCTTCGTGTGTGCAGCTTGGCTTAGCTCAGAGTTCACGATGTCCTGAAATAACCCCCAATGAGTTGAATTTCACGACTTAGTTCACAGCGTGTTACTGTTCTGAAAATGTAAAATGAGTTTTATTTAATTTGCGCCTAAAGGGAGTTAATGGAGTCAGCGTAGCAGATCCTCCTTTTCCTAATCAGCTGGGAGGTGGGGCGCTGTCTGTACCAGCACTGTTAAACATGTGTTTATTTCGAAACTTTGACTTTAGTCTGCATGCCTGCGAGTGTGTGTGTGTGTGTGTGTGTGTGCGCGCCTCAGTGGGTGGTGCATCTGTCCTCCAGGAAACATCCGCTGACAGCTAGTGTCGCCAAGGGAACCGCAGATGCTGTCTCCCTCCTTTTCAGTGTCGCCATGGTGATATTTCCTTCAGCGACGTGTTGTGTCTGCTCGCCTCACTGTCAAAAGATGTAATGCGCGCACACACACACCCACACACCCACACACACACACACACAATGGGGTCTGCAGAGAGTGGATTTGGGGAAGCAGCACCTGTCTGATGGGCAAACAGCTGACGGAGCAGAGTGACAGATAAACTCAGCTGCAGTTTTTACTCCGGCCCTGTGCCTGTGTGGATGGATGTGCATCAGGTTTAATGCTGCACGCTCTTGATGGTCGGATTGGGTTTGACAAATCAAAAAGTTTGAAACCCGTTGTGCATTTTTTTTTTCTCCTTTAGGCCCTGGGATAATGTCAACAATGATGACATCCGGCGGACGCCAAGACCCACCAGGACAGCCCGCCTTCGGCTCCGACTACCTGTCCGGTGAGGGTTGAAGGAGTGCAGCTCAGCAGGCTGCGCTGTCTGCGTTGCTCTTTCATTACCAGATTTCTCTGAAGGTTGTGTTGACGAGCACTAATCACTAAACCATCCGAAGAATTACACTTCAGTTCACCGACAGAACATCTTTTTTTACTTTCAGCTATGACCACATCGAATTTTAGTTTAATGTCTGTAAGATTGGCAGAGTTATAGCCATTTGTGTGCCTGCTAATGTTAAGTAGCTGTGGTGGCCATCTTGAATCGGGCTGGCTTCAGAAGTTAATCAGTTGAAGATGAACATCCACTGACTATTTCCTGTACGTTTCTTTAAAATCCATCCAGTGGTTCATGAGATATTTTACTAACAGACAGACAAAGATGACTTTAAAGAGTTAAAGGCAAAATTTTGAATCAAGATCTTCTTTGATCTGTTAGCACTAAGAATATATGTTGGGGATCAGTCTCAGCTCGTACCACACCACATTTTAGCTCAATATCTGTAAAACTGACTGCATTACGGCCATTTTAGTTTTCGTTTTTCAGGGCAGTTGGTTTTGGCAGCCATCTTGAACATATAGACAGACACCACCACCACCACACACAGACAGACACGGGCAAAAACATTCTCATCTGCCTTTGCCTTTCAGCAGCAGCAGGGAGGTGAAAGGTTTTGGAACCTCAGAATAATAACCAGACCAGCAGTGACTGCTTGTGGTGGAGCATCAGTATCATAAGTTCCACTTTTAGAAAGCCAAGACAACAACATGACTTTTGTAACTTCTGTTGTTGCATTTGAATGTGTTAAATGTGCAAATCGAATCTGCATGAGAGGACCAACAGTAGGAGCAAAAATCAAACCAAACCAGCTTGTTTTGACATACTTTAGATTTGGTTTAAAATTTCTGATTTGCTTTGTCGATTGTTTTTTTTTATTTTTTATCTGCTACAGCACTTTGATTCGTCAGTTTTTTACCCCTCCTGCTTATTTTTCTGGCTGGTATCTTTCTGTTGGTATTGTTGTCCCTTTTATTTTTGTTGTTGTTGTTGTTTTTGCCTGTCTCTGTGTCTCTCAGGTCTTATGATGGGTGGGCCGACGGGTCAGTTGAACCTGAGTAGGACTAAAGACCGCCGCACGCCGAGTCGTTTCTATTTCACTCTTTAACCTCCTGTCCCTTTTTAAATTAAGCCTGGTTATAATTGCTTTTTATTTGTTTTTTATTCCAATATGACTGTACTGGAAATGATTAGATTGGGTAAATAGTTGAAGGTTTGAACCTGATTGTTGTTAACTTTAGATTTTTTAGATTTTCACCACCTAAAATACTGGCAAACTTGGTGCCATTAGAACCACCCAGGAGGTAAAGCACCGTACTGCAAGCTGCTGTTTCGTATGTTGAGCTCGGTTTTAGCTCCTCTTCAGATTCATGTATGTGGGTCACTGCATTAGAGGCTTTGTCTTTGTCCCAGAAATCCGTGTTACTCCACACACACTCACCATTTACTTTTATAAGATCATCATATAACCACATAATGACTGTTTAGGCAAATGTGATGTTTTACTGATTGCGTTTCAGGTCATTCTGTACATAACAGTGGGCATGCTGATTCAGGACAATAAGAGGTAGACTCAAATTGCTATAAGCTAAGAGGAAAATATGGACAAAAGTTAAACTGTTAATGGTAGAAAATGTATTTCAAGAGGAACACAATTGGTTCGGTCACATATACATCTCTGAGAGCGTGCTGCGAGTGCTTCATTGTGTGTGTTCAGGTGTGTGTTTTATTGAAGCGATGTGTCCAGCAGTGGAACATGTTGTTTACGCAGTGACGTGTCAGACCTCAGGCTTGAATCGAATCAGTCCGTTCAATAAAAGCATCGAGTAAAGGAAGTGAAAGGCAGGTTTGCATTTTGTGTCGGGGTGGGGTGGGGGTCTTGCACATCAGAACGAATTTGGAAATGGGTTTACGCCGCTCCAAAACTCATCAACATTAGCTGATTGCTCACAGAGCAGCAGAAGCGAAAGTATATTGTTACTATAATTTATGAGAGGAGAACAGGTGCCTCTCCCGGATTTTTTGTTTTTATGACCCGCACAAGGTTCATGAACTGCCTTGTATTTTTTTTTATTATCTGCTTGTTGTTAAGAAGTTACTGGCTGGTTTAAAGAGGGTTTTTTTTAGCTTGCATCCTTTGACAAAAGCTGAGAATGGAGATAAAAATAGCAAAATGAGTGAAAGAGACTCCAATTTGGCTCCAAAAACCCTCTAAAATCTAACAAAAACCACTTAGCTGAATTATTTCAACCTAAACCCCTTAGAAAACTCATTTTTATTCAGCTTTAAAGTAGAAATGCCTGATATTTGTGAGTCTAGCTACTGTCAGTCTGTTTAATGTCATGTTACTAACTCTTTTAGGCTTACTGGACAGGTGTTCATGTTGCCATGCTTATAATTTCTTAGATAAAGGAAAAACTTTTTTATGTGACTTTTTTTTCTCTTTCCTACCGCCTGTGAATTTTTTATGTAACCTTTTAAAAAGGTCAGAAAATGTGAGGGGAAGTGTTAAATACAGCTTTACTTTTTAAAGAGCATTTTCTGTGGTTTCCACCAAGTTGCTTACACAAAGCCTCATAGTCTTTTGAAAAAACTATAAATCTAGACACAATAACCCTCGAAATGTGGACATTTTGTCTAGTTATAGAATGAGTATTACACTGTGAGAGCTGTCCTCCTGTCTTAAATAAAAACTGCAGCTGGTGTTTAGGTATCTTATACACATTTGTTGTAAAAATAAAATGTTCTTTTTCAGTTTTATGGTTTTCTTCATCAGTTCTACATTCCTTTTGTCCTCACCAGGTCTAAAAATGATATAAACTCAGATTACAAACAGCACATAACATAACATACATGAGACTGAATCAAAAACCCTGAGAATCTGAAGATGCCGTCTTGTTCGTCTGTGACGTCTCTCTCTCTTCTTTCTCTCCGTCAGGTTTCTCTCAGTCTGGGATGGGTGGGACCATGCGGTCCGGCCTGCCGCCGTTCCAGACCACTATGAGCTCCAGCTTTGGCCAGACTGGGATGAGTCCAGCTATGGACACCCAGAAGAGTTCAGGCCCGTTTGGCGTGGAGAACAAACCCCCCAGTAACATCGGCGGCGGCGGCGGTACTTTTAACACCGCCGATCCGTTTTCAACCGGTGGCCCAGGAATCCACTCGATGGACCACTCTGCAGGTACCGGAACGTGGCGTGGCTTCGTGTCACTTTATATGGAGGGGAAACAGGCTGAAATGGCAAAGCTGAAAGATTCAAAGTAGGCCTGGGTTTCTGCAGCAGGAGCTGAGGAAACAGCCCGGTCACACAGGACAGGTTTTCAGCAGCAGAGGGCAGCCTTTTCTAGCTGTTTCCATCGGCGCCGGTGCAACCTCAGCTCCGTTCCTCTCACCGCTGGCCACCTCGTGGCTTCACGCTCCGTGCGCCTCGCTCTTCCCTTTATCCACTGACAACAAACGTCTGCGGCTTTCACGCCTTCGCCGTTTGCTGCAGTCTGAAGAGCAGAAACGGCTCCCTGTAGGAGAGTTAGAGCAAATCGAGACGCCGCTAGGTGCCTTTTTATCATAAATTCTTAATGTTTGATCATAATCAATTGCAGCGCAAGGGAGTACAAGCTGAACATCGGCTAATTTTGTGGTTGCCAAGCAACAAAAACATTTACCCAAGGCGGGAGCTGCACAACATGACTGTGCAGTCTACATTTGGTAGTTCTGCCTGAAAGCTGCTTGTATGGAAACAGAAAAGAGACGTGTGTGTAGCGCTGCCACTTATTTCATCAATTAAGTCAAATTTTACATTCAAGTCTGTCCTGATTTATACGTAAGACAGACTGAACTAAAATATATCTGATTCTAAGTATGAAGCTGCAGCATCCATTCATAGTTTGTTGCTATTTTCAATTAGCACGGTAAAGATAGATCTTTTAGCTTCAAGCCAGTTGAGTTCAAGTCTTCTGCTTCAGTTGTTTGTGATGCAGATCAGCGACACACATACAGATGTGTCCACTGCAGATAAAACCTGAAAACCAGCAGTGAGCCAAAGGGGGGGAAAAAAAAGGTTTGTTATTGCAGAATGGCGGCTCAGTGGCTGCTATAGTGGCTTGTACACCACGTCTTTGTCTCTAAAAGCATGCATCTGTGCTTGTTTGGCTCCAAAAATAACTTCCCATTGTTCATTAAATTTTCAGAGAGGAGACTGCGGTGATATAACCAAATGCTGCTATTTTAAAACTCAAGAGCTCGGCCGTCTCTGCCTTCACCCAGAAAACCTGCAGTGACTCAGTAAAATAATCCCTCGCACCGTAGATGGCAGCAGTCAGTCGTGTGGTATTTTCAATCTTTGCCTTGTAAGAATTTTGACCTGAAATCTTTTCAGTCATTCAATCAAAACTGAGTCGTGTCAGTGATTTTTATTATTATTATTTTTAAGGAAAAATCTGAGCTCCAGCCGCAAATGAAGCTGTGAATGTCAGCAGTGTGTTGTTCGCGCAGCGACACAACAGGGCATGAATCATAAAGAAGTAACGCAAACATTTTCAAAGGTTGTGAGCCTAATCTAATAGGCAACTTACAATCCGTGTAAGAAATAAACTAAAACTCCTCAAGACTGATAAGAAGAAAAACGTTTAGTTTGAGTTATTCCTCCACAAAGAGGAGTCAGACCAGATCCCGGAGGTTTCGCCAACTTTTGCCTCTGCGCTGCCTCTTGGATCATTTCCCTCAAACTTTGAAGGAAACCCTCATTAAAGAAAGGTTCATCACTAATCTGGGGATAATTCTATATAATTTGCTGAGATGTATCAGAGCAAATGTTACAGATCGAACAGTTCTGCGTTTCTAAATCCAACTGTGCAGAAGAAAACTCCCTCACAAAGATGGCGAAGATTGCCGCAAGCCTGCTATTCCTCGTGATCAGTCTTTTTTTTTTTTCTTTAACAACAAACGTACCATCATGCCCTGCATCAAAAATCTGTATGCATGTCATTAATTTCTCATAACGTCATCCCTTTGATTCAGCAGACTAATGATGCTAAAGATTTAGAGGAAGAAGCTCCGGTCGAGCTGCAGGACTTCTGCAGGACACGTCTACGTATTTATCGCGTCTGCGCAGCGTAAATCCGCTGGATGGCCTCTTTCTGCACAAACTTTGAGCTTACCTTCTGCTTTGTTGAAGCAACAAGTGCTCAAAGGTTTAATGCGTTTCCTGGCTGCAGTCCACACTAAAAAGCACTTCTAATAAATACCTCATCATGTCAAATAAGGACGATAATTCCTCTTCTACTTGTTTGTGGCAGATGAGGCTTCACAGGCCAAAAACAGTTCACTCATTTCAATGAAAGTGCAGGCAGGGGCGGTAGATTTAAAAGGAAACGCTCTCTGGATCCCGTCAGGCAGAGGTGCAGAGGGACAGAGGTGCAGAGGGACAGAGGGACGGGACGCTGAAAACTGAGATGGAAATACATGTAAGACAGGGAGACGAACAAATGAGCAGACAGAGAGAGGAGTTCAAGTTCGCATGCTCTTTATTAAACTTTTATCTGGACATTCATCTCCCTCGCTCTGCTTATTTGTGAGCTGATAAAAGGCTTGATAGGAAGAGCTGAGAAGTATGGCTTCAGAGGGAAAAACCGTACCGAGCTGTAATGACATCATCCCGAAACAAGAACGGACAGAGCAGCCAGCTAGGAGGTTCACTTCAGTGCAAACTGAATATCTCGGTTTGTTAGCGCCGCGGCGTGCCCTTGTTTTGTGATTCTGTGTTACACTCGTTTTGTTTACGGCGTCACTTTCCATTTGTTGTTGTGACTCGTCAGACGTGCACGCATTTGACTCGATTATGCATGCTACATCCTGTAGGATATGTGCTTGGGTTATTCGTCTTGTTGAGTTGCTTCGAAGCGCTGCTGCTCCTAGCGTGCTTGTTTTGCTGTTTTTTGTTGTTGTTGTTGGTTTTTTGTTTGTGTGTGTGTGTGTGTGTGCCGGCTCGCTTCACAAGAGCAGCCGTGTTCTCTGGTTGACAACGATGAAAAAGAAAAAGAACGAGAAACACATCAAACATTCGCCATCTTTACCTGACCTGAAGTACACTTCGTTTGTTCCCACAGCAACTTTCCAGCTTCCTTTATACAGACATATGCAGACATGTGACACAATCAGATAGCGCTAACTCACATCACCTGATAACCTGTAAAACATCATGCACAAGTGGTAATTTAGAGGAAAAATAGGCACATTCACATACATGACACGGTGAATGTTCAAAATGTTAAAAAAAAAAGAGCCAAACAGCAGTCAGACTGTGGTTACCGTCACTGAAAACACCCTGCTTTGATGGAAAGGCTGTTGTTGGTTCGTATGCTATAATGTGTCGTCTATGTTTAGTGTTTATAAGTGTTATTTTTAATAAGAAAATACAGCTGAAACGCGTTTTATCCTAGCATCTGCTGCAGCACCTGCTTACAATTCTCAGTCTGTCCATACACAAGGCAAGATGGCTTTTTTTTTAAAAACAATCCTCCCAGAATATCATGCTCAAGTGAGTTTGACTTTCAAACCAAAGCTTGCCTTTGTGTCACTCTGCTCATTGACTGCAAATAAAACATTTTTTGAGAACCTTTTTTCAAACAGATGTTAGTTTCTGACAACAGAACTGCTGAAATACTCACTCAACACCACTAGGTGGCAGTAGTCAGAATACTAAGTAGGAATATTCTGAGCGTAGCTAAAGATTCTCCTAAAACAATCATGTTTTTTAATAAGTTTATTTGTTGTTTCTTTTTACATTGTTTACCATTACCTCCCAATCATTAACGTTTTCTTTGTGCGATCAAAGTTTAATAGTGTAACAGTTGGGACAGATCTTGCCAGATAAGGGAAAAAACCCACAAGACCAACTTCACTTTTGGAGAGTGTTTGTAACAATCTTAGACCAAAAACAGCGTTTGGGTGGAAATGAAAGGTGCAAACGCAGCAGGAAAAAAACAGTTTGTTTTGGAAAACACCATGTTAGTGTAGACTGGGCCTTAATCTGGTAAACATTTACCTCTCTGAAGGTTTGGGGTTTAGTTTTACTGAATGTTTGGGAGGAACCAAAGACTTCTACACTAAGTTAGCATAGCTTGTAAGTAACATTGAGCAGAACTAAAGGGAAAAAGGATCGGAATAAAATGCTGCAAAACATGGTCTTCTTTTTCTGAATCTGCATGGAGTACCCTTTGTTGACCATGTGTCGTTTAGTGGATAATGTAACTTTAAAGCAATAGTCAAGCTTTTTTGTAGCTTAACTGAATGCAGTTTTTCTGAATAATAAGACAACAGTCGATGTAGTCTTTTTCAGGGGCGTTTCATGCGAACTTCTCCTCAGAGGAACACCCATTCAGACCATCTAAAACATCGCAAACATTTTTTACACTGCTTCACTTTTGCATCAGACAATTATTTTCACTGACATCTATGGTAATCTACATCTACGACTGTCTGCAGACCACTAAAAAACACTCAGCGTCATTATGAAGCTTAAAGGGATAGCCTGGACTAAGACTTCTGCCCTTTTCTCCACACTCCGTGCTCTAAGACTTGATCTCATGGCTGATAAGGCACCAACTATTGATAACTATTTGATTAAACATCACTTCAAAAATCACCAGACTATCCCTTTCACAGCTTTGTACTCTAGATAGTAAAGGTAACTTTGTTAAACAGATGTAGTCCTGGTAGTCGTGTTTCAGGATTTTATTTATATTTATCTTAAGGACTGGTTCATCATGAAACTGATTTTAAATTGCTCTGGCAGATCCAAATCAGTTTAATCTCTGAAGTTTGCTGTCTAAAATCGGCTGTGTGTTGTTAGTTGCTCCAGATGCATAGAGAGGTATGAACAAGTCACTTTAATAGTCTTGACCTTACAGCTTTGATGAGACCAGTCATTCCTCTCAGTTTGTACCAAGATCCAGCGAACAAATTAGACACCTTTTTAAATGTCAAATCCAAAACGCACTCATAGTAACCACAATCTGATGGCTTTTTAGCTCGTATTTTCTGACTCAGTATGTGATTGGTTCCTCCTCTGACAAAACCCTCCCCCCCCACCCCTCGGCAGCTCCCATCCTCTCTCCCAGTGGCTCAATGGACGACAGCAGTCCCACGTCCTCCAACTCTGAACCCCTCAGCCCAGAGAGAGCGGGGACGGGGGGCGAGGCCGGCAAGCAGCGGCGGCGGAAGAAGAAGAGGAAGGACCGTAACGAGGTCTACGACTTCTTGGATAACACTGGCCCCTCGGACAAGCGTGGGATGCAGGATAAAGGCGGGAGGGAGGTGGAGGACGACGAAGACGAGGAGGAGAACTGGGAGTGGGAGATAAGAGAGAGTGGAGGAGGGGGTAGGGTAAAAAGCAGGAAGTCTAAGAGTCGGGCGAGGCTTCCAGAGGAGTGGGGCGCGCCCCAGCAGCCCATCTCCCCGACACCGGCTGCAGTTGCTCCTAAGTGGACTGCAGCTGTGGAAACTGCCCCTGACCACATCCCCACAAGTTTTACCAACTCTTCCCACGTTAGCTTCGTAAAGGAGTCGTCTCCACGTGCGTATGAACCCATGTGTGTAGATGATTACCCTCTGTCTGGTAAAGATGGGCCGAAATCAGATGGAGAGAGAGTTTCAAGCAGTAAGCTCGAAGCTCACAGTAGTTTAGCCACCAGTGCTGACAGTAAGAGAGGTGTACCTGGAGACGGCGGCGGTAGTCTCGCACTGTTGACAGGGGACAATCTGAGCCCAGTCTCCCAGACCTTCTCTTTCCTCGATTCAGTCCTCCAGACTCCTCCAGGTTCCACCCCTGACTCCCAGACCACCACCCCTATCACCCACACCCCCTCCATCGCCACCGCCTCCCTCACTAAGTCCAGCCCGATAGAAACGAGCGTCCTCTCGTCACAGACCTATCCTGCTCTCAAGCCTGCGGACCTCCCTCCCGCTTTCACCCCCCCCACCTACCCATCACCCCTAGCTCCTGCAGCTGCTGCGGCTGGCTCGGCCCTCAATGTGAACGCCAAGCCGTTTGTCCCCTCAGCCACGCTCATGTCCTCCGCAGGAAGCGCGGCGCCCACACCCGCGACCCCCTCCTCCTCCTTCCCTTCTAAGAACGAAACCACCTCCCTCCCGTCATCAGACACTCCCCCCAAAGGTGTTGCCATGTCACTTAGCTCAGCCACACCCCCTCCCTCCATCACCCGAGCAGGCCCTCCCTCTCTCCTTGCACACTCAGAGCACCAGGAGTCCTCGTCGACACAGCTCCCCCCAGTGGAAGGTTGGTGAACTACAGGGACGAATATGAATAACGTGTGGCTGATTAGAACAGAAAAGATAATAAGTTAGGCCAGCAGGAAGTAGTACTTTCTGTTTGTTTGTTTGTATGTATGCATGGCTCAGCCTGGGGATGGAGCACCAAGCCCTGTTTGGTGTTTGATCCTTTTCTCTGTGAAAGTGTGATATTTAGGGCCCGACGAATTGAATTTGGGTAAATCAGTTTGGTGGATATTTATGAAAAGTTATCCAAAACGCTTTGCTAACATTTTAAAACACGGACACTAAAAGACATTTACCAGGAAAAAACATTTGAGTCCTAGTTTATCATCTGACCTGATGAGTATGGGACACAAATGTACTGTGCTGGTCGGGCCCTCTCTAACCAAACCCACAGGAGTGAACTCTTAAGTTGTATTATTTGATTTTTTTCTGCTTGCCTCTGTGTTATCAGTAACCATGATCATAACAGCTGTTTCATATGGCCTGCTGCTCTAAATAGCTCTCCTGCTTGCTCCGCTGTTTCATCTAAATATCAGCTGCCTGTTTGACCTCTCACTATCTCCTTTTTGTCTATAAAAAACATCCACATATTCAAGGTTCTTGCATGGCAAAGCCAGTTTCCTGTTGCCTTTTGAGCTTTTCAAACCTCTACGTGTTTATCTACTGTGCAAAGGCAAATAGGCGTAGTGGTAAAGAGGTTAAAGATGTCCTGTAAAAGTAAAGTAAAAATGTGTCTAAAGCTGTTTTTTTTCCTCATAGTGTAGGCTGGTAATGCAAAACTTTCAATTAGCTAATTTTCTTATGCAGGTTATATATATATTTCAGTATTTAAAATATTTAAAAATGTATTTTACATCAGTATTCTAAATCAACAACGCTCACTCTTCTTGAACGTTGTGTCCAAACAATACAGCTTTTATGTGAATTATTAGTCTTTCTGTTTTTAAAGTAAAGTCAGAGGGGAACGTTCACCCGTTTATATCGTCTCCAGCTTTCAGACGCTCACTGTGTCTCTGCCAGCGGTCCTCACAGTGTTTGTCACGAGACACACGGAGTATCTGCCGGAGGTCGGCCTCCTGTGTGTATTCCCATATTTAGGTCGGCTCAAAACAAGCGAAGTATTTCAAGTTAAAAGTGAGCAAAACTCTTCTGTGAATGAAGGCCAGACCCTGGGGCTGAACACACAGTAGAAATCTGTTAAAGCAAATTACATTTATTTTATTATTATATTATTATTTGATTTCCAAGACTAACTGTTGAGGTATCTAAAAACACACACATTTTGAAGAACTTCTTTTGATTCTTGCTCGGATCTCATTTTATCAGGATTTATGATAAAACACATTCCGGTATCAAGGTTTATTTATCATTTCTCAGCTTGTTAGCACCATTCTGAAAAGCTGAGCCTAAAAACGATTTCAGCAGCCACCTGGTAACCTGCGGTGTAACGCTCAGAAAACCAAGAGAAAAATCTTATTGCTTTTTATGTAATGTTACAGTTTAAGCCTTTAATCCTCTGTAGCTACAGACAATAGCCTTCTGAATGAAATTTACTTTCCATTGTCATTCTGTGTCCTAACCACTCTTTCTGCTTCAATAAATGAGTGTTTACCTCTGACATGCATCTTTATGACCTATTGCCTTAACAACACTCAAAACCTCTGATTGGTGATAGATCTTTAACTTCTGGAAACTCTAACTGTAATTAAAGTAATAAAACAACTCTTTACTTGGTTTATCTGCTGTGGTAGAAGTCCTAACACTGATTTAATGTCAAAGTCGATGTCTGAATGTTTAAGTCAGTTAAGTTTGAAGCGACTAAATGTGTTTTTGTTGTTTCTTTTTCCCTTTTATGTGTTTCGACCAACAATGGAACCTCCACCCATCAACAGGTAAGATCATTCTTTTATCTTAATTTAATCAGTAATCAGCATGCATCGGTATAATCTGGATTTCTATCAGCAACATGTTTCTTCTGCTACAAAGTATTATCAAGCTCCATTTCAACCACACACTATCTATTTAAAGACAATATACCACCAAATTCTATTTTAGTTCAATACAATTGCTTCTTTTGTGCACAATGTGGGTCAGTTTTACCAATAAGGCTTTGCTGTTTTTTCTCACATCACTTAAAAAAAAATGTAAATAAATTGAGAGTTTCCACCCCATCATGGTACTTCACTGTGTTCAGCATGCTTTGTTCTATATTGTCTACCAGAAGATCTTTTATTAAATTATTTTAAACCTCCGAATTCAGTGTTATTTAGAACACATGGATTGCTTCATGTTGAATGTGAGAATTATGCAGTTTAAATGCTTTTACAGCTGCAAAAATAAGCTTTTATTGCCATGAACTGTTGCTTTTGGTAAATGTGTTACGTTTAGCTTCCTGTTGTGGGATTTGTTGAATGGTTGGATCTTCCTCAGGAGACGCTCCTCCACTCCATTTGTCCCACAGTGAATATGTTCCTCTGTGGTTGGTCCGAGGGCGTCACTTTACTGATAAATAAGAAAATGTTAGAGGTTTTTTTTTTTTTTTCAGCATAAAACTCTGTGCTGTCTCATGAAGGAAGATATGGTTTAATTTTTACTCGACTCGCACGTTTTTCCTGCCCTATGCGAAGAAGAAGTGTAACGCTGGTGTTTTTGTTTGACCAGGCAGCCTGGGAATCAGTGAAATGTGCTTCTCCATTAGTTTCTTGTTGTCTTTTCTGTCTATTTATAAACCAACATGGAGACCTTTTTGTCTCACATCCACTATTGATGAGAGTGCGTTTAACCCTTACGTAAAGTAAACACTGCTTTTATTTTCCAGCGAGATGACGAACAAAGTGCTGTCCTCTTTGCTTCGTTCTCTTTTTTTCAGCCACACAACATCTGTGTGTGTGTGTGTGTGTGTCTACAGGAAGTTTCAGCTTTGTTTTTTCCAAGATGCAACAAACTCGGTTTCGTCCTCGCGGGTGAGCCAGCCACATTAAATCTGAGTTAATTAAAACACCGCGGGGGACCCATGTGTGCTGTGATTGGCTGCAGGTTGCAGACGGATGATTGCGATGCAGTGTGGGTCTGCGGCGCACCCCAGAAGGGAGGTCGTTGTTGAGTCCCAGCCACCGCTCGTTGGCTCCACCGGGTGTATGACGGGGTTACTGCAGCTGCGGCTGCAAAGGGCTGCTGGGGACAAAGAAAAATAACCGCGGCTCATTCGATAGTGTGGTTTCTTGACGTTAATGTTCTCAGATCTGACACAAGCTGTATAATATTTTCATGCTCTGGCACAGAGGTACATGTTGCGTTTGACTTTGTTCCATCAAAACACTTCATTAGAAAATGAGCGGCTGATTTAGACTGAATTATGTACTTCCATGTTATTTTCCTCAGTAGACTTGTATGGATTGTCTGGAGAAAAGTCAAAGTTGCCATCAGTCAGTGAAATAGAATTTGGTTGCAGGTTATCGTGCAGTATTATGCTAACCTGACAGAGCTTCAAAAAATCTGATTATTTTGTTACCTTTTGCTCATACTGTGATCATTAATGTAGCCCAATATACGTCAGCAAACTGGTTCCAAGGTCTCTGACAAATATGCATTGATCTCACGGCATGATAAAGCGATTATAATACAACCCTTAACATCTAAGAGAGAGCAGCGCTGCTGTGGACACCATCACGTTCATCCTAATGAGGGCTAATGTTAGCAGAGTTTTTATTTTTTTATACTGACATGTTCATAAGGAGAAGAAGAAAACACGCAGAGATTATGGTCTGTTAACGCAACTGTGGCTGAAAACCCTGTGATGGAACAGAAAACGCAGGTTTGTCTAATTCTACTAGATGGACATAAAGTGCTAAAATACGTATATTTCATGTTTATTTCTTTATTTTTCACCGGTCCAGTGGGTTGGTGTGAAGAAATGGGTACGTGTTATGTTGGGGAAAGTGTTTGTTTGTAGTTTCCACTTTGTCGTATTTCATTTTTTTTTCGTATAAAAATGCAGCAGTAGCGAAAACAAACACAGGAGCAGATCAGAGTTTTTCAGGCAGGTGTTTTGCTGAAATAAAAAGCACTGTGGCGGTCGACGAACGTCATTACCGCCAACTTATTGTACAACAGATGCCAGTGGGGGGAAAAAACTAAACAGTAATCACTAAAAATAATTAAAAGTCATATACGGTGGAAAGGACTGATCATCATCTGAGCCTGACAATCTTAAGAGTTCATTTCAGATTATTCCTCATTAAATATATTTCATCTGTATATCTTTATTTTTTTGCCTTTATAGAAACTGGTTCAGTATAGTTTTACTCTCTTTCAGCTGCTCAGTTTACATCATTTGTCTCCTGATCAAGTTAATTGAGGTTACCCATTTTACCTCTATAATGCTGTATTTTTATCCCTGCACATATTCTTATTTGTTATCCATTTATGGTTGGTGTTTAGCACTACTGTGTAGGTCTAGTACAGTTGACTCGTGATATAAAACATGCTCTTTGTAAATTAGGAATGTATCAACATCAAAGCTGATTTATTTGGAGACATTTTGAGAGGATAAATTGTCTTTATTGAAGGACTTGATGCTGAGGCGACCATTTGCTGCCACTGGAGTTTCTGAAAGTTCTTCATTTATCCAGATTTTCTTTCGAACCCGATTCACTGCTCAGAACAGTGATGTTTTTGCTTGAAGTGTCGACATGGATTTCACAAAGTACGGACTTTTGGTTTTAAATGCTTTAAATACACAGTAAAATTGTCATCTTATATCGGTTCTGATCCCTTGAAATAAAAGCTGCGTGCGGCACTTCTAGACCAAACTGAGACGACACGTTTCTGTCTCTGCAGCAGGAACTGGGTTAGAGGGAGTTTTGCTTGTTTGTTTGTTTTTCTGGGGGGGGGGGTATTTTTGCTCCTAGTCCTCCTTTTCTCTCCAGCATATTGTTGCCCTCCCTTTTTCCACCTCAGTTTCCTGCCTTCTCTCTCTGCTCCCCCTCCCTCCGTTTCTAATTTAGTTTCACCTTCATCTGTTGCTTCGAAACATTAAGCATCTGCAGTCGGAGTCTATTCCGGGATTCCTGCCTCCCTCCTCCTGCTTTCCTCATTCCCTCGGTGGACCGTCCCTCTCTTTGTCCTTTCCAGCCTTCTTTCTTTTCTCTCCCCCCCCCCACCTACCCCCACTCACCTCCATCTTTTTGCCCTTCATGTCTCCTCCGCCTACGTCACATCTCCCCTTCTGTTATCCAGACTCCCCGTGTCGCTGTAGCGCTGTAATAATCACTGCATCGACGCTTTGGGTCTATATGGGGGGTGCTGCTGCTGCTGGTGGTGGTGGGGTGTCTGTGGAGTAGGAGGGCGTTGTCAGGGAGACGTGGGAGGCGGTTGCCGTGGAAACACCAAGACATCGCGAGTGAGGGTTGGAGGGATGGAGAAGGGGTGGACTGGGTGTGACAGGCAGTGAGCTCGGAGGCTAAAAATAGAAACGCTCTGACAAGATCCCCCCCTCCCCCCCATCACCACCACCACCACCCCTCGCTCACTACTCCTCTCTGCCCAGCACCATGGGCAACCAGCTGTAGTGTCTTCCTGTTTGCTCCAGCTGATGTTGTACAATCCGTGACCTTCAAAAGGAGGACGTCTGGTATTTTAGCTGCATTAAAACAGCAGCATTTTGGTTTGGTGCTGTTTTTAGCGATGTGACTCTATTATTTTTTTTCCTTCTTGTTGTTCCTGTGCTCTTTTATGTGCTTTCTCTGTGTGTCTCTGGCTTTTAATTTGTTGCCAAAGTGTTAGTTGAGAGCATTTTGTTGTTGTTGTTGCAGTTTCTGACTTCACATCACTCAGCCTGTCAGACGCTTCTCTTCATTCTGTTTGATAGAGTCAGCAGTGCTTCCATAAGCAAAGTGAAACTTGCCTCATTAGCACAAAAATGAAACAGAAGATTGGAAAGGATCGTTGTGTATAGGAAAATCAAATATATCCAGAGACTTAAGAGATGTCAAAGGTATGTGTAAATGTATTGGTGCAAAAGCAGGTTCTGTTTAAAGTAAGCTGTAAAAAATGAATGGCAGAAATCCATGACAGCCAGAGTTCTGCAGAGCGGCTACGTGTGCGTTAATCTCATCCCTGAGCCATGCTCTGAGCTCTGTGGTGATCTACTTAATGTGGGTGGAGTGATGCTTTGAGCTACAGCACATCAACACGCTAACGCAGTCACAACCCTAACATCCAAATACAGAATCTATACAGAACAAATAAAAGCATGTGAGCATTTGTCGTACTGTTTTTCACTCATTATTGGGTTGAGAATACAGTCTAAGTTTAATTTAGCTTGTTGATCTGGTTACTCTTAAGAGATTTTCTGGGAAAACAAGCTGTTTGGACTCATATGAGAGTTACTTGATAAGGCAGAAGATGCGCTTTAGAAAAATTTTAAATGTCACTCCCGTGCTTCTGTTTTGAAGCAAAGTCACAGCAGCATCAAAGTCAACTTCTTCTGCCCTTTGACCACGTCCAGATGTCTTTGAGATATCCCGGTCTGAACCAAGCTGACATTACTGAACTTCTTTTGACATGTTGACATTTACTACACTAAAATAAATAAATAAATAAAAACAGAAAATGGGCGAATTTTATCTTTTATTTTGTTCATAATCTTCATGCAGTTTAAAGAGTTTTCATGCATATGTCAGGAGTTTTTATCAGAACAGCACAGGGTTGAATCTAGCGGTTCTGACCTTCTCCTGAAATCTTTTTTTGCCATTATGTTATGGGTTTAGATACGCTGAATCTTTGATTTCCAACTTTTCCATCTTTTGACCCACTGAATAAAAGTTGCAGAGACTTGTGAGCTCAACCATTGCTGGTTAAAGTAAAAAAATACTGCCAATTAACAAAGAGCCTCATCAGTGATTGGAATATTTTTATCCATGTATAACTACAGTTTTCCATCCTTTTGTAACAGTTAAGGATAAACATACAAGAAGCAATCTTTCTTAAAGATAATTTGATTTTTGTAGATCTTCTCTTGACTCCCACCTGTTTTTTTACAACCCAACTAGGGGAATCACTGATCTAAGCCACACCATTTGTATTTTAAAGCCTTAATCAGGAAGGAAAGGAACAATACCTAGAGAGTGTTTGATCATAATGGTAGCTGGAATTATGTATATTAATCCAAAAAGAAGAAAATTCACAAGTATTTAAAACTTCTAGGGGGGCTCCGGTTTGGTGTCCTCAGGAATCCATCTCTGCTATTTGCAGGATGATGTGGTCCTGCTGGTGTCATCGATCTCCAGCTCTCATTGGAGCAGCCGAGTGTGAAGCAGCTGGGATGAGGATCAGCAGCTCCAAATCTGAGGCCATGGTCTTCAGTCAGAAAAGGGTGGACTGCTCTCTCTGGGTTGTGAAGGAGGTGCTGCCTCAAGTGGAGGAGTTTAAGTATCTCAGGGTTTTGTTCATGAGCGAGGACAGCTGGGCTCTCCTTTAGGGATGGGGTGAGAAGTTTGGTTATCTGTGAAGGACTCGGAGTAAAGCTGCTGCTCCTCCATACTGAGAGGAGCCAGTTGAGGTGGTTCAGGCATCTGATAATGATGTCCCCTGGACGCCTCCTTAGGAAGATGTTCCGAGCATGTCCAACTAGGAGGAGACCCCAGGGAAGACCCAGGACCGCTGGAGAGACTATGTCTCTCAGCTGGCCTGGAAACACCTTGGAATCCTCCTGGAAGAACTGGAGGAGGTGGCTGTGGGGAGAGATGTCTGGGCCTCCCTGGTACTAAAGCTGCTGCCCCCGTGACCCGACTCTGGAACAAGCGGCAGATAATGGATGGATATCTAAAACTTCATAATACTGAGAATTCATATCGAGCAAATTTAACAAATATACCATTTTTATTTTTCAAAAGAGCAAAATGAAATCTATTTATAGGGCTACAATAAAACTTGGTCTCCTTTCAGACGTGCACTGATTTCTATTAGTCTGATTGTAACCAAACATACTGATTTATTCTAAATTACACCGTGCTGCTTTTCTATCTTAGACGGGGTCAGATGTGGTAATATATTTACACGACACTTTTCAGCTCGGCAGGAGTCCTAACCGCTATAGGCAACCACTCATGAGCGTGATTGGTTCATTTGACATTTAATCAGCCGACAGATTGCATTATAAAATTATTTCTTTAAACTTTTCATCTTTTTGGTTTTATATAAAATAAATTTGCTCCAATGCCTACAGTACATTAAATTTTTACAACTTCTGAGCCACGGAAACAACAGAAAACAGAAACTATGATAAAATATACATTTGATCTGAAAAGCGTTTGTTTGTTCAATGAACGTCATTGTTGAACTTTTCAGCTGCCTTCGTCTCACCCGTGTCTAAATAAAGTAAAAGAAGCAATTGAAGTTGTTTTTCCAGACTGATGAGGCAAACATCATTACATATAAAAAGACTTTAGATCAACAGGACGATTAGCTGAAGGACGCTGCCACAAACTTTCAGACGTGAGTTCTCAGTTTCATCCATCCAATAAGATGTTTACCATCCTTTAATGTCATTCCAGCTTCTGCTCTCAATGCAACACCAGATATCAAACTTAGGACTTTTTCTTCTCTGACCCTTGAACCCTTTTTAATGTTCGCCCCCCCCCTCGCCCGAGCCTGATCCAACGCTTTCCCAGAAGCGCTGCCTGGATTTCTTGCATAATATCCATCCTGTCCTTTGAAACTAAGTAACGGCCTAATGCCTTCCTCTTCCTGCCCGTGGCTCCCTGTCCCTCTGTGATTACAGTAGACAAATTGTTTAGAGAGGATTATGCAATAATATTCATTCATTCTTAGTCGGGCTTGACGCACTGCTGCCCTTGTTATTCTCTGAACAGGCCTGGATGTGTTGGGAGGTGAAGTGGGGTCAGTGCAAGATACGTGAGAGACATGTCAGTAGTTTCTGTGGGGCACTTTTTTATTGTTATTTTGTTTCTCAGGGGCTTTTGACATCCAAAGCCTGCTTTCTGACAGCTGATTCCCAGCAGGTCTCAAGTTACTGAAGACATATTAACAACTGTCTACATATTCACTGGCCCTCTCTGCCTGTAGCTCTGTCTCCTTACACTGAAACCTTTATGCTGACTACAGTACAAGTCATATGAAGCTGAGTAAAAGATTAGCCCTACAATGGCCTGAAATGTTAAGGGTCAAAACAGTCCTGAAACAAAAAGACCTCCGAAGGTGAGAATTCAGTCGCAGATTCTTTAAAAAGGTGAAATTGTGCTGGATGTCAAACTTGTTCCAGTACTTGTTTCCTATTTAGGGTTAATCCTTCCTCAGATCATTGTTGGAATTCAGTCTGAGCTGACCTGAAGCTCCCGCGAGCGTTGCCTTCGTAGAAATGCTCCAACCAAGTGGTCTGAACATAACAGTTTGTTAAAAATCCAGATCAGTCAGGTCAGCTGTACATGTCTCCTGTTTGTGTGACGGCTAGGAGAACTGACTGTTCATCTGCCGTTTAATGTGGCTTAGAACTTCACACACACACATTGTTGGTCACTTCATTCAATGAATTTCGTGGTTCGTTTTGTAGGAGCAAAAAAATCCCCCTTTTAAACACCGCTGTGGTCCTTCCGGAAGGTTGCCTCCTGCCTTAAGCAACAAGAAGAATCTGCAGTGTAGTCTTTAAAGAAAAAATATAAAATTCCACATGGTTGCACGCCTTGAAGCCAATTTATGGTCTCTGCAGAGTGTCTGGTGCAAGTGCTGCACAGAATGTTTTGGTTGGAAACATCAGTAAAATCCCTGTAAAGTAGCTGGATCTTTTTTTTTTTTCAGTTTGTATTTCCTGAGTGTACAAATATTGGTAAATCCATTACCTTCTGTAGCCCCTCTCAGACACACACGCATATGCTTACAGTAATTGTGATAAGACCCGAAAGTCTGCGGTTTGCAAAAACATGGAGATAGGATATACCGGGTAGAGAAAGGAGACAGTTTGCTGTCGAATAGAGCGTTAATCCGTTGTGAAGAGTTGGAGTTTAAATCCCAAGCAGAGTGTTGGGGATTATTGCACTATTCTTTAAAAAAAAAAAAAAACATCCCCAGTTCTTTGAGGTTAGAAGTACCACTGTTCAGTAGTGATGCTTGATGCAAAGAATCAGAAGGAAAATGTCGGACTTGTTGACATGAGAAGAACTTCTTTGCTCGCTGCTCTACGACACGTTTGAGGTAGTTTAACTTTGAGGCAGGCGAGACACCAATGAGCTTATAATTTACGTTTCAATCTCTGATTATTATCACCTCAGGGATGAACATACTGCTGTTCTAATGTTGTTTATTTCCCTTAGCAATAGTGCTAAAATTAAATGTCTGAATCATCTTGCTGTCTGCATAAAAACAACGTAATTTGCAAAGAAAATCCTACTTAAACTTCTGTATTATTTCTTTCGGTGGTTGTATTCAGCCTCCTCCGGTTCACAGCTTACTGCAGAGAAGGTGTCAGGTTTTAAACTTAATCTCTATATTTGTGAACACCTTCTAAAATGCTGTCAAAATGATTAAATGATCTCTTTATGGTAATTAACACAGGTGTTACAACTGTATTGATCGAGTTAAATAAAGTGTAGCAGATAGATGAGGACAAAGAAAGTTGATAACCTTTCTTCAACTTCTTACATATTAAGCTCTCGTTAAAGCAGGGGCACCGGTTCAGACTGACTAAACAGATTAATTTTACCTTATAGGAACTCAATCATTAAATTATTTCATCTATTCACCCTTATTATTATCAGATCTCCACAGCTGAAGCTGAATTCACAAGACACAGGGAACTCTTTACCATAATATTTACACCAAATAAGGAGGAAACTGAATTTTGCCTTTAAGGTTTTATTACAAAAATAAAACTAAATCAAGAATATAGAATCAACAATAAACATTTAACAAAAATAAGACAGACACAAAGAGTTTAGGGAATATTTTGTGTGGAATGACTATAAAGTAATTACTTTAAATGAATATTTATCATCATAAAACACAGCATCAAGTAATACTTTAGTAGTCTAAGACAAAACAGTGATTATTAGGTTATCTAAACCCCAAATAATTCTTTGAATGAATATTTTGATTTTAGGAATAATGTTTCCAGTTTCATATCTGTGCAAGAATTTGGAATACTTTAAATATTTATTTTGGTAAATAGTTCACTTTGGAATTTGATCAGAAGATTTTATTAATTTTGACAGGTTGTCAGGTTAGTTTTGATGAAACATCAGATTGGAAATAGATGTTATTTTTCATTTTGCATCAGTTAAAATGAAATAGCCAGACCCAAAGTGGCTTCTTTTATACTTCTCTCATCATTCAGTTATAGGTGCTTCACCGGTCAGTCGTCACTTCGTTTTTGAGGAACTTGGAGGCTGCTCAGGCTTCAACAGGACCACGACATGGAGGCAGGTTAAGGCCCAGAGCCGTTTGAAGGTCAGAGGTCCAAGGCCACCTTATGTTGTGGTGATGCTTGCAGAGGGTCGGTCAGGAGGCAGGTGATGCAGCAGGAGTTGGACGACAGGCGACACACAAACCTGAGCGATTCTTTCTTAACAGTTTGAAAAGTTATTTCTTAACTTAAGTTTCTCATCATGGTTTCTTCTTTCTGTATCTTTTGTCTGCTGGACTTGAAACACTGAGCAAAAAGGTTTTTTTCGACAAAATGAGGGGAAGAAAGGTCTTCACACGGCGAACACAAAAACGAACTAGAACAAACTGAATTGCAGTCACCCGCCAAGGCTTTCTCTTCAGTTCATCAGACTTTGTTTGATAACAAACTGGGCCATTCAGACCTTGGGGTTCAGCAGAAAGGGGTTATCTCACTCTGTCCAGAGATCCTTTCACCCACAGCTAAGGACAGTTCTCCTATGAGACAAAATAAATAATGTTTGCTAAAACAGATAATAATCTATATATTGAATATTTGCAAGTAATGATCAATAATCATTTCTCAGATTTGAACAGGATTCATAATCAAATAAACGTAATAAACGTAATAAATCATGTTTTTCTTCACAGGCCTTAGGAATGCATGTCAACAATCTGTGAATAACTAATTAGATGTCCACAAGTGTGTACACATGTCCCAAAAGACCAGTTACTGAAAGACGGGAGTAGGTCAGAGGTCACGATAAAGGGGTGCTTCTTTATTCTACGAAAGCAAATGCAACACAGATCATCTAGTAGTACCAGTCTAATAGCAACAAGTCATCAAACCATTCATTTTGTGGCTCTTTTTTCTTCCTTTAAACCTTCTCCAGAAAGTAAAAATAAGCACCATATTTATTCTTCCTTGGTCTTTTCGTTTCATTGAGTCCCTCAGTAGAGTTATCAAGTTTTTTTTAGTTTTTAATACAACTGAAGTGATGTTTAGTAATTTTGGCAAAATAATTTTTTCTCCTCTTACTTTATTTAAGCTTTTCCTAACTCTTTTTTTTAAATTTAAAGTAAAATTACACACTTTGGCATCATCTTGCAATATATTTAAACGTAATTCTGATGAGATGGTACCAAGCTCAGTCTCTAGCTGCTTAATGTAATGTGCATAAAAATCGAGCGTTCGCCATCAAAATGGATCAAAAGCACATCAGTTTGGTTCCAGTGCTCTCTGAAGGAATTTTAAAATCCTTTCTACTGTTTCAGCTGACACCTCTCTTATTGGTTCAGTCCAAAATCACCGCAATTGCTTGGCAAAGTTTGCAAACTTTGACTTTTTTACTGTTGACTCACTTATTTAGACTACTGAAAATATTTTATGTTAGAAATCAAAATGAAATGGTCCCATATTTTCTTCCTTTACCTGATCTTGAAAAATAGCCTTCATAAACAGCAATTTTAGTTTGTTTTTTTTGTGTTAAAAATAATTCAGTGGCAGAAGGTTCAGCTTCTAATAAAAGAAAAAAAAGTTTTATGTCATTTCTCTTTCTTTACTGTGTGCTGAGTTTATATCTTTTCAGGGGTTGTGTAAGATGGAGACAAGTGCAATCAGAGTCAAGATGATTACAGTCTTCAGTCACGTCTTGCTAATCTCTCCTCGTGTCTCTCACTATGTATCAACATGTGAACAGTGGCTGTCACATAGCAGCTGAGCGACTGTGACAACCACTGATCTGCTAGCCTGGCTGTGTGCGTGCGTGCGCGTTCGCCACTGTTGATGTGTGTGCATGCAAGCTTTTCTCTTCATGTGTGTGTGTGCCCGTGCACGTTTGTCACCAAGGGCTGGATGCTGAAATTCTGCTCCAGCGAATGAGGGAATATTCCGGGCTGTCATGTGACTTTCTGATGTCAGAGAGAGAGAGAAGGAGAGAGTAAGGTGCAATTTAGCCCCACAGCTGATCCGCGCAGCGCTCAGAGAGAGGCTGAGGCGACCAGACGCAAACACACACTCGCAGACTCTTGCTCTTTCACTCCCATGCGCTTCGTTCTTTTTGCCCATAAGCACACATGCACTTTACACAGACACATGCGCCTCACTTCAATGCAGATACACACACACTGACAACTGCAAGGCAACACTCTAAGAAAAGGAAAGGATCACTGCTTTTGTCTACTTCTCGAGCTCACAACAGTTTGGTTACTGTGGACTTATCTGCCTCCTGGACAAGAGTAAACGGACACTTGCTGGAGACAGAAAAGAGCCAGAGACAGAAGGAAAAGAGCTGAGGACAGAGAAAGAGGAAGCAGGAAATAACAGCACAAGACGTCAAGCTTTTAAAAAAAACAACAACAACAACAACTATCATTTAGGAGGACTGAGGACAGTGCAGGAGAATGTCTTTCCTTTCTGGCTCACCCTGGCAGCAGCCTGGCATCATTAGTGGAAACAGCGGGTACGGACAACCTTCCAGTGGACATCAGCAGCAGCATCAACAACAGCAACACAAACCTCCCAGTACTCTCTCCAGCGCCAACATTCCTGTGGTTCTGGCCTCCTCGCCACTGCCACCCCCCAGTCCAGCCGCTGCTCAGCACAGTGATCGGCATTGCCAAGGCCAGATGGCACCAGGGGAGGCTGCGTCTGCAACCCAGGCAGGATCCAGAATCATTTTGATGGAAGATGAGGGGAAATTAGGACGACGTACCACTGAGGGGACATCGTCTGGCATGGCGGCGCCAGAAACCCAGAGCTTCAGTATGCCAGTGCTGCAGATAGAAGATGATTGGTCCAAAGGGGAGAGGCCAAAGGTGGATGGACAAAAAGTGGGGGGGGCAGGGGTTTCATTAGGGAGTGCAGGACAGAGCCCCAGCAGCCCCTTGTCAACCCACTCCTCCCCATCCTCGTCGTCACCCTCCCCTTCTCTCTCACCTGGAAGACTGTTTACAAACTCAGACCTTAAACCTACAGCAAGTCCTAATGTTGGACAGAGTAATTTGGAACGAAAAAATGCAGGCAGCAACGATGGATTTTTCAATCAGGGTCCTCAAGTGGCTGCCCAAGGACACAGCTTACTTCCTGCTCCTAATGAGGCCTTAAGACCTCAGGAAAGGACCACACCAAACCCCTGCTTCACTGCAAGTACAGCTTCAAGTTTAGGTAAGGTGGAGGATGAGAAGATAACATCTGGGAAACTGCTCGAAAATCGGAAAAAAGATACTGTTGCCAGAGAATCTGAAAACCAAATGTTCAAGCCATACTTAGGAAAGCAAGGTGTTGATGTATCTGATCCTGCAGCTTGTGACGTAACGGGGAACGGAGCGGGTACTACTGCAGGGCCTACAGCAGCTACACCTGCATCTCCAGCCAACAGAGCTGCCACTGGTGCCGTGGTGGGTGGTGCACGAGGGAACGGGTTAGAGGGAGAAAACTTGAGCCATACTGAAAAGGCGAAAGGAGGCACACGCGTCGTACCAAGCAGCAATGTAGCAGAGAGCAGGGTTACAAGTTCTAGCCTGTCACAGGATTTGAATCGTATCGAAGATGGGAGAACAGGATCATGTGCTACACCAAACAGAGAAACAAAAACAGCCAGTAGTAATGAACCGCCTTATCGGGCTGCAGTGAGACGTGCAATGTCTGACTGTTCACATCTGTCTGTTCCCATGGTAATGGCCGGAGTGTACCCCACCAGTATGGGTATCTCACAAGTGGCGGCACCAAAGGTGCCAGATTTTGCCCTGATGGGGTCACCCTGCCCACCCAGGGCGCCTTACCCACATGTTGCTGTCCGTCGCTCACTCACGGTCACGGACGGCACAGAAGCCGCTGCTACAATGGCAACGATGATTTCATCCCCGTTAATGACGTCACCTATTCTGCCGTCGTCTCCTCCCCCAAAGAGGCATCAAGGGAGCTGCGAGACCAATTTTTTACTTCCTGTTCCTCCTGTAGGAATGCCAGCTAACAACAACCAAGACTGTACACAAAACACAACAGGTAAGACTTTCCTCTTGTGTGCCACGTTGCGAGGACAAACAAATATACACAACCACGTGTCAGACAGTGTCATATACAACCCAAAAGGCTTGGTCCCAAACCTCTGATCTGCTGTTTTTCTTGTTTTTCTTTAGCGTCAGACGATAAAACATTTAATTGCTGCTCTTGCTGGTCATCGACCAATCAGGCCAAAGTTGAAACAGGATTCAAATTGGTTATGTCACTCACTATATAGCTAGCTTGCTTTTACACTACATTTATTAAACTATTACAAATGCCTTTACACTTCTAAGGTGTCCATAAAACATTGAAATTGACGTATTTGTCTTTAAATTTGTTTAAAACACCACAATATCTCTACCTACCAAATTCCTTGGTCATTTTACTGTATGAGAATGAATAGATTTATATGGGCTGCCTACATAATATAAGTTATCAATGTTTTGGTTTGTCTTTGCTAATCATAAGTGTCATTTTGGCTGTTTTGGCATCACTTTTTTTTTAAACTTGAAGCACACTCGACATATACGTTATTTAAAACCAAACTGGAAGAATTAAAAGGAACAATGTGCAAGCAGGTTTTATCTCTACAGGCATTTTTAGGTGACATCAATGCACAGTAAAGTAGTTATTTTAAACCTTGCAAACACTTCAAATACAGCTTAAAAGTCAAACATTGCATATGGAAAGCTGCATTCCTTCCTGTGCTGTCCCTTTTTTGCGACAGCGTCACTTTCTCTGTAGCTGTGTTGAGGATAAAGCTTATGTGTTACTTTGGTTCATGTCAAAATGCTCGTTGAAAGGGCAGTGATCACTCGAGCAATCATGACTGACTCGAGCATAATCCCCGCTTATGAACATTATGTGCATTTTAAACAGGAATAAGCCCAACCCTGATGCTGTTTATCTTAATACATAATCAGGGATTAAATGCCAGTTGCTTGCTAACAACCTAACAAAGCAAAAAAATGCAATGTGTGTACAGCGACGCGAGGGCTATTTCTTGCCCTCTGAAGTTATTTTGACATATAGATGTTATTATTACACAGCTCAGCATGTGAGTGCCACCATTTCTGTTTGTCTCCTTCCTGCTGTTGCACGCTACCTGAGCACGTCATTACAGGTCAGGTGCATCTGGCTAAATATAGGGCGGCTGTGCCTTCTTTTCCAGCATCAGCTAAGACTGGAAAGACGTGTATTTCTGATAATTACTTCCAGTTTTTATAGAAGCCAGTTTTATCTCCAATGTGCATGTAGCAGTAGGTGGGCTGTGCAGCTGTGCAGCATGTCTATATGAGCAGTACCGGTTTAAGTAGTGACTGCACATGAAGTTTATCTGTAGTGTACCTTTAAAATAATAGTTCAGATCATTTGAGCCAGGGTTTTGTCAACAAATATTATCTTTATGGTTGTGGATAGCCCTTTGAATGATCTCAGTTTGGAGACATTCAGACTGGAGCTTTTCCAGGGTGTCGTTAGGCGAAATGGGAGGTACACCAAGTCCATCACAGGGCCGACACCGAGTGAAACCATGTTATTACACTCTCCTGAGGCTCATTTAGAAACCCTTACTAACTTGAAACTTGAAGGCCTGCACAGCTGGGTTTCAAACTGGAGTGTAGGCTGTGAGGTGATGAGATGCCAGCGTTTAGTTTTAGTATTTAGATCAAAAGTTTGGATTTAATCAGTGGGAGTGGGGTGTCTTGGAGAAGCCTTAGGTGGCCATAAATCGTAGATTGTTGCAAGTGGCCTTTTTTAGGCAACCTGTAAGTTTTTAGTTGTAACAAAAATCATAGATTATTTGGATAAATACAGATTAGAATTGGACATATTGGAGGAAGATTTCGAAAGTTTGCTTTTGAAACATTTAAGATACTAAACAAGCTTTTAAATTACTGTTATATTCACAATGGAATAAAAGTCCGAATTGCTGACTTTTTATAAAAAAGAGGTCAGCATAAACGCAGTCATTTTTGTCTCCTGTTATTATGAAGCGTCCCTTCCTTTTTATATTTATCTCTAACCGTGTTAACAGGCCATCGAGCGCTGTGTTCTGCTCTTCAGCCTGCAGTCGACAGGAAAGCCGGGGCATTGATTAGACATTGACTCTGACTGTACTCATTCAAATATAGAGCAGCTATTTCGAGCATTTTGTGCGTGCGTATGTATATGTGTGTGTGTGTGTGTGTGTGTAGGTGAAGAACTTCCACTGACGTGAATCGTACAGATTCTAAAGGCAAACACCCACGGAGGCAGTCTCACAGCAGACAGCATGTCTGCATTTTAAGATGTGCAGTCTTCCTGCACCACAAGTGACAACGAAACATTACACACAAGCAGGATAGACACACAAAGAAGTACACAGCTGTAAACAGGATCCTCAGATAGTGATCACATAGAAACATCTGATTACTCAGCTTCCTCTTTGTACCATTATTAGCAATGGGTTTTTTGTGTGTGATCATTACAGTGTGCATCTAATTTTGCGTAAAGGGCAATGTTCTGCCCTAACCTGCCAATAAAACAGGCTGAATTGTCAAACATAACCTATAAACTGATGACAGGGAGTTCAACTTGTGGCTCTGAGGCCGGCCGGCCGGCAGCTTGAGAGCTGTTCGACTGGAGGAGGATGAGCAGCTTCAGGTGTAGCATCGGAGCAAAAAGGAGGTCAACAGGTGTGGGAGGGGCTCACAGTGTTCCAAAGTCAGTTTTATGCAGTCATTTGTTACAAGACGAGGAAGAAGACAAAATGTGCTTTACTTCGTTTGACAGAAGCATAAAGGGAAGATGTTTTCTTGGTTTAATCTCTGCTGAAGACCGTTGGTTTCAGGACAGACTGGAAAATGTTCCGACTCTCTTTTGACCAGAACTAAATCTACAAAATTAGATTGTTTTGTCTGCTTGTTTGGGTCACATTAATACACGTCATAGTACACAAAAACAGAACACGGGTATTTTACAGCGGACTTTATAATAATAATAATGGCATTATTTGAATTCTAGTGGGTTTTGTTGGAACTGATTTTACTGGTCGTAACTGCAAGATGATTTACAACTAAATCAAATTCTATGTTTTGTCACATACGGAGGGGGGAAAAATAACTATAATTGTCTCAGTTTACAGAGCAGCCAAACAGGATTTTGGTTTGGAATAATGTTCATCCCGTGTGCTTACAACTTTGATTGAATTTTATGTTGCACAATACAAGTAGTTTTCTGCGCAACATAATGGCACAATAATGAGAGTTAGCTTGCTAAACACCCTGGAGATGTTGTTTCTCTCTTTCATATTTCAAACTGAGCCGCTGTCAGAAATGCTGCAATTACTTACTTGACTGTATTCGGCGAGCATTCACAAATAGTGGGTTGTTCATGAAAAAGCTCTCCTGTTTTGTTGAATTTTAGCGGAAAAGTAGCCACAACCAAAAAGGCTGTTTTTTCTACATTGAGACTGAGACTGATTGCACAAGTTGCTTATTTATGCATGTACTGTTTAATGTGGATACCGCAGAAATGATGCAGTCTGCCTCCTTATGCCTATCTGTTGCATGTAGAACATCGTGAATGGAAAACTTGAAGCATAATAACCGATAAGAAGACTAATACAGCTCATGTTTCTCGCCAAAGTGGTCGATCTACGTGCCAGTGGCAGACAGAAGGGCTCTCCATGTCTCTGTCTGTTAGCCGTATTCTGAGTTAATTGGAGATGAGCTTGGTTTTTCTCCCTGTCACAAAGACGCAGTCACACGCCGTGTGTTGCCAGCGGTTGTGTGTTGTAGAGGGATTAGGTGGTTCTCAGCCTGCGGTTTCAGGTTGGATGAGTCATTGTGCCGATGTTAACGGGTGCAGCGATCCGGGGCCACAAACAACTTCTTCACGAGCAATAAAATCACCCGTTTCTTAATTGAAGTGTGTAATAATAAAGCCCCGACTGTTCAAGTGTTCCTATTTTTGTTGTGCATACTGCATCTTGAAATTATTCAAACAGCATTTTCTTAAACGATACATACAATTTTTAGCGCAACACGTATGTTTTTTTATGTTTCATGTGGCTATTGTCTCAGTGTATAGAAATATATGAGCTCTCTTTGCTTAATGTGATTGTAGTAAAATAATATGAAGCATGTTAAGAGTGGGAAAACAAATGTGATCTCGTGCTTATAGGTAGGAGAAGCATTTCATGACATGAAATATAAGCAGTTTCACTGCAGGTCAAAAGAAGACGTTTTAAAAGAACACTTAAGCCAACTCTTTATCTTGATTTTAAATTACTTTGAGTAGTCATTAAAGCTGGCACAAACTAAAGTACTTTCTACTCTGTTAAGAACAATAAGGAACAACTGGGTTCAAAGAACTATAATAACCAGAACTATTCAATTTCTGAGAGTCTCTCTCCAAATTAATACAACCTCTTCATATTGTTGAATCAGCTAAAATAGAAGACACACAGACTTGTCCACTTTGAATTAATATATGCATCTAAACCAGAGGTTTAACATTTTATTTCCAAAGGGCCTTTAATTTGAAAGAATTGAAGGGCCACCTGTAACTATCATATATAACGTCTCATCATCTACAAAGATATTTGTTCACAACAAAAGGCTGGCTTTGTTTTGCTTGTGTGGCAACATGTAGCAAACATTTTGCTTCATGCTTTTAGACTGATGTCTTTGTAAAGGTGTTCAATTGGTCTTTTCTTTTCCCGATGGTGAGAAGCTTGTACCGTAGTTAGCACGCATGGTTGAAATCTAATTTGTAAGCTTGTAAGCTTAACACTTAACACTTGAGAGTAGATTTAGTTTTGGTTCATAAAAATGCAACTTTTTCATTTTTGAAACATACAACACAGTAGTTTTGTTTTACTGTCCTGGCAAAGAAAAGTTTAGACCTATTTTAGTCAAAGGTACACACACTCTATGTTATAAAAAGCCAGAATAGAACCAGCCTCAACTTTTCTTAAGATTTTTAAACCAAATCCTGGTTTTCAGTCATTTCTTTCAAGTTGTTTTGTGTTTGTTTGATGACTTGACAGACTGACTCGGTCAAAGGGCCAATCCTGGTCCTTGTGGTCATATTTTACTCTTCAATGGGCTCAACTCTGACTGGTGCTTACAGCAGGTATACTTATAAAAGGTCATGGTAAAAGGTTTTACACTTTTTTCAGTTCTGAGGTTTTACACATCAGTGAGTAATAATGAAAAATAATTAATCAGATCTTAAAGGTTGGTGACTAGAACCCCAGATGGACAAAAACACAAATACAGATGATAAATATCAGTATGTTTGATTCTCTATAAAAGTGGAAGTTTAAAAAATAAAACACCATTAGTGAGCTCAGAAAAGCAACTATTGTCTTCCATAAATCTGGGAAAGATTATCAGGCTATTCCAGTTTGGGATAAAATATTTTAATATGATCATTTATGCTTTTCCTGATAAACCTTTCACCAGTGGAGAGCCTTCCAGACAGTTTCTTGTCTTCCCCAGCAAGTTCACCACCTGCAGTCAGAAAATACTTCAAAAGGTTTGGGGAAAAAACAAAACAAGAGCTCCATTTTAGACACATATTGGAGCTGAGTTAGTACGTTACATATTAATGTTCATTATAGGAGAATAAAACTGACAGCTTCTCAGCAAAAACGTCTCAAATTAACTTTGACATCACGCACGGTGGTGTTGGGTTCGTAATTGGTTTTTCCATCAACTCCTTTGGACACCAAAGTGTTCTGGAGTCAGATGTGAGTCCGTCCGTCCTGCAGCTCAAACTTGGTCCAAGTTGGGTGGAGCAACAGGTGGACGAACCCAAACGCAGCAGGAACTCTACAACAGAACAGCTCACAAAGGAACGACTGCCTGGACCAGGGCGGCACCTTCAAAGTCCAGATCTGAATGAAGTCTGTCAATTTTGTTTATATAACAAGTGTTTGTCAAAGTCCTGTACAAGTAGTTTTGGTTTTACGAATGTAAAACCAAACTTTAATTTTATAAAAAGGTACTAAATGAAAGCACTATTTAAAAAAAAAACATCTAAAACTCAATCTAAATGAAATGTCATGGTGGGATTTTAAGATATCTGTGCAAAAGCAAATGTCCACAAGTTACAATCAAACTGTTCTAAAACAAAGAGTGGGTCAAAATGCTTCTAAAACAAAATAAAGACTGATGATTATTTCAAGCAATTGCTGCTGAATGTGCTTCTACAAGCTTGTAAATAATGGGGGATGGGTATTTTTCCAGGCACTGCTTCCATATTTGGGCATATATATGTGTGTATGCCCAAATATGGAAAATAAAGAACACAAAGGTTGTTATCTGGGATTCACGTCATTTCAATACCTGATAAGCCAAACTTTCAAATATAGGGATGACACAGACTTTTTCACCATGCTAATGTATTCAGGATGACTAATAGAAGTGAAGTGAGAAGGTGAGATGATGGTTGGTTCTGTTCACAGGTACTGCTCTGTGTTAAACAGGTCTCTGTAGAGAGAACTGCAAAAAAACATCTCCTGAACTGGTTGTCACATGAGCCAGTTTGGGGTGAGGCTGAACACTGAAACTGTGAAGGAATAAAAAAAAAAAACAACCTAACAAATATCTGGCAGTTCTAAGTTAAGACGGAGCTGAGGTTACCAGAGATTTGTCGGCTGCTCGTCTTCCTCTCAGGTCTGAGTGTTCTGTCCGTTTTAGCTGCTCGCCGTCTAGTTGCTGATGCAAGATCTGATTAGGAGAAAGATGTTTTGAATGGAAAAAAAGACACTGGTTCTGTTTTTATTCTAATCATTTTTGTCATATTGTTCAATTTAAGTGAACTGCTAAATTAGCTGCGAAGGTCCGGGGGTGGCCGAGCAGTTCCGTCATTAAAGGCATTTATTTTTCTGTTCCGTAAACGAAACAGATAGAAATGGTGCACGTCGTCTCTGTCAGACATCAGTGTTACACCACCCCAACACACTGCAGGGATTCTTAAACATTAAAATTCATGAAAGTTAAAAACTCCACGGAGAGGCTTCGAGAAACAGCTGCAGAAACCGAGGAGGGTTTTTTTAATATTAACGTTAGTTCAACATTGCAGGGCTGGAGCTGACTTCATTACAGCCACAGAGTGGAGTCAGATATGCAGGAGGAGGAGGACAGGAGTCCAGTTGGACGGACTCGAGATGCTGAGCGTAGTGTGCCTTTCCCTGCCACATGTTGTCTTCATTTTTCCTGCTCGGACCTCACGCAGTCGGATTTGTTCTGCCGTCCGATCCAGTTTGGAGGTTTAGGTTAAATAATACAAATTTTAGAAAAGTCCACATTGTGTAATTAAGGCTGTGGCCTCCTGCCTCTCCCCACATCCTCTGTGACATCTGAGGAAAATGTACCGACGGCAAATTGGCATGAATTCCAAGGAGGCAAAGCAGCTCTCGCACAGAGAGAGACGAGGGAGGGCAGCGGCATACCACCGTCCATCCGGTGTCGCCGTTATGTAAGACATGTCTTAGTGGCAACAAAGAGCCCCTGTCTCTTTCTGCCCCCACCTTTTAATCCCTCAACCCCACCGCCCGTCTGTCCTTTGCCATCAGCTTCAGAAACCCCGTGACCGACCCTGTCTCCCCATATTTCTCCGTTTCCTCTTCCCCTTTACTCACTCCTTTGTGTTTGTGCTCATCTCATTAGTCAGTTATCAGCAGCGCCGGTGCGGCCACACAGCACGGAGGAAGTCACTTGAAGGTGTTTTCCATTGTCCCCGCTCACACTGAGGAGCACAAAAGTTCAAGCGCACATTTTATTTTCCCACAGGCGATCGTGTGTGATGGTCTGATTGTCCGTCTGTTAGGCAAAACTCCCCAAATCAGCTGCCAGGATTCGTACTAAAAAACAAATACTGCGAACAAACTGAGCTCCCAACCACGGCTCTGCATTTGATGAAAGCCTGTTGGCCATAACTTGCCGTAGATTAGCGCCGTCCTACATTTCTCCTTGTTTGCTCAGATCGCAGTGCTGAGCCTCATCCTGAGTATTTGTAGGTTCTCCACTGGTGCATAGTCCTCCGATCGCTCGCTCCACAATTATGGAATAATTCTTGACGCTTCAGAAGCCAAACACTCTTCAGTTATGGCAGCTTTTGGATGCAATTAATTTGGGGTAACCGTAAAATGTGTTCTTGTCAGTTTGCGGATGCTTCTAAGTTTGAGAACAAAAGATAAATTTACATATAACTCAAATTCCTAATTTAAGAAGAGTTTAAAAGGGAACTGGCAAATGAAGGCGTTTTAAAGTTCACATAAACGATGAAGTTGTGTGCTTCTGAAACAGTCGTGCTCACCTCGTCTGTCCGGGCTGGAAGTGACCCCACTGGCTCGGGTTGGAAAGAGACAGCGTGTTACCGCTGCGAGCCCTTACATAATGCAACGCATTAGACTAAATGGGTTGTCCTGTTTACCAAGCAAACCCAGAATCATCTGCTGCCACGACCTACATAGAATCTTCCACTTGGATGTTCAAATCTATAAATAACAGAAGTGTAGATGCAGCTGGCAGCGGATGTGATACATTTTTGTCGGTGAGAACTTGTTAGAACTGCGAGCACCGTGCCTCTTTAGTTGGGTTCTGGACTTTAATCGAGTTTCTCCTTAAGCGTTTGCTGGTCAAGTGCTCCAAAGTTTTGTAAAATAACTTGTATAGTGAAACGGGAGCTGAAGCATAAACAATACAGAGCATATCGTATAATCATGTGACTAAAGCATCTGGTGTGTGCTTGGCTTGTTAGCTAAAAGTAGGACAGCTTTTCATCACCTGCCTCTGAAAGTTGAAGGGGCGATAATGTTTTTGCCCACGTTTGCGCGTTTATTTGTCTGACGTGTTAGCAAAAACCACTGGATGAATTTTAATCCAACTCTCCAAGTAATCAGTGGATGTACATCTATAGGAGGTTAACCTCTGGAGTCAGTCTGTTTCAAGATGGCCACCACAGGAAACTGACCTTAGCAAACATAAAACCGGCTCTGCCTCTGTCAGTTTTACAGATACTGAGTTAAGCTTTGGTGTGGTCGTAGCTGAGAGTCATTCTCAACACATACCCTGAGTGGTAACACATAATGTCCCGTACAAGGTTGACAGAAACAAATAGAACTCTCGCCATTATAAGATGAGCTTAGCTTAAATTTTTGGCTGGGCATTTAGTTTTATGTTTTATTACAAAATCTTGACGCAGAACTTTGTCTGACAGGATGAAACCAGAATGAGTTTTACACCAGCTTAAATGGAACCATATTACCACCAAACTTGAAGTTGTTTCTGTCAAATCGACAAGCAATAATGGCAAAACTTACAAAAGTCCCAACTTTTATGACTATATGTATTTTTTTTTATAATACTGGGGAAATGTGCGCAGTGAGAAAGTTGCCAAAACAAACATCGGTCATGCTCGTTTCCAGCTCTGCCTTGCATTTACAAGACGTATCAGGGGACAAACGGTGTGTTTACAGACAAAATTATTACTTGCTCCTTTCTCAGGCACAGTCCTACAAGAAGATAATGAGCACAGCATGCAAACTCAGGTTTTGAGCCCTACTGGTTATATTCTCTTAATATGCACAGCTTAAATGCACCTTAAGTTGATTTATTTTTGCACTCAACAACTTTCACTTAACAAGCCGTTTGTCTCTTACCTGTCAGCATTATAAAATACAATTTTTTTAAATATTATTTATCTTTAACCAAACCAGACAGGAATAGGAGAATGGAGCAGACTATTTAGGTCACCTGATGTAAATATGTGTCGACTCTGTTGTTGTGTTTGTGGCTCATTTATGGCTCATGTGATAATTACAGGTTCATTAGTCGCACTTTGACAGTATCCACGTTATTTAACATCTGTCGGCGGCATTTGTGGCGATGCAAGGCCCGGTCCAAACTCTGGGCGTGACACAGTTTGCAGTCGTCGAGGTTTTATTCTGTGGCTCTCCTGAAAAGGAGCTGTTTGGTCGGCTATTTTTGGTGCGTTTTAAAATGTCAAACTCATTTGTGTGCTTTCAGACCCCAAAATGAGGCGACAGCGATAAATTAGCGAGCTGATTCAGTCAGGACTCGCCCTCCGCTGCCCACCTGCTTGTAGCTCGTAATCAGCGTGGATTTGTTCAAATCAGGGCCACGGGGTTTCTAAACTGGAGACATTTCTTTGCCTCATAATAAACCTTGAACATTTTTTTTTTTTTTTGCAAATTAGAAAGTAACCATATTGTGCACAAAATGCGAGCAGCTTAAATATTTTCACGTTTGAATTGGCCATTTTAGGTAAAAATCTGGATTATCTTTAAAAAAAACATTTGCTTTGAATCAAAATACAACTTCTTTCAAATTTATTCAATTTATTCTGCTTTACTCATAATTATTTATTTCCTTTTCTACTATGAAACATGAAACTCTACTTTCAACTTTTTCTCCTCTTAACATACACACATATATTTCTCTATATATTCTTATATATTTAATAAATGTTGCTCTGTTCAAAAAAAAAAAAAAAAAACACTTTTTTCTCTCTGGCAGTGAAATCTGACAACAAGGACAAGCAGGAGAAGACAGACGTCGTCTCCGGCAAGACGGACAAGATCGACTCCTCAGACAAGAAAGAAGAGCAGCAGAAGAAGGAAAACAACCAGAAGCCCGAGAAAATCCTCAAAAATGAGGAAAAGGCGGAGATGATAAGCGCGGAGAAGAACGACAAGGCCAACGAGAAGCCGGAGAAGGTGGACAAGCCGGAGAAGACGAACAAAGACGAGAAGAAGGAGGAGGAGGAGAAGAAGAAGGGGGCCGAGAAGAAGGAGGAGAAGGGAGGAAAAGGGACGGCCAAGTCTCCCACAGGCAACGGCAGCAAGGCTGTGGCAAGCCCTGATAGCAAGAGCAAGGTGAGCGTGTGTCAGAAACACACACACACACACATCCTGCACACAGATTCACTCAGACTGTGGCAGAAGATCCAGGGGTTCCACATATGCTGGTATGGCTCCGTGGCTGCTACATCCCACACAGAAAAACTTCATGAACAAACTGCTTCCTGGTATGTACTGTTTGTTTGCTGTGCCTTTTGTTGCCTGCACGAACGGGAACTGATTCCCAGATCTCTGAGCTGCTTCGCACTTCGTTTTGTTTCGCACTTTTATAATGTTCTTCTCATGAGCTATCCAAGGTGCATATAAAGTGCTAATTAAGTTTGAACGTTTATGACCTATTTTATGATTGCCATATGGTTGCTGGCTGTGCTGCCATATCACGCTGCCATTACTCTGATTTTCTCGCTGCTGCTTCTCTCTTTGTCCTCTTTTTTTGTACCCTTCGATGAGTTTTTTTTTTCCCCTGATTATTGCAATTATGGCTTCTTTTATTTTCATTTATCACCAGCCTGATGCGGGTTCAACCAAATCAAACTCGGCCAAATCGCGCCCATCCACCCTCTCCACCAATAATGAGGCCAACTCGGCCAAACGTCCCTCCCCCACTACAGCTAATAAAAAAAGCCCCGCGCCCAAGGCGACCACGCCCACCGCTGCCAAGCGGCCGCCAGCAGCAGCTGCCCCCAACAAGGCTGCCAAGGTGAGTTCAGACCCCACATGGGTCCCCTCTGTGCAAACGAGATGATTGGACAGGTTGAACTGAGGAGCAGTCGGGTGGATGTTCTTGTGAGGACTTGTGTTTGTGTAGACTTGTGGAATATTGAAAGTCAGACCCACGTCCAGATAGCGCATTCCTTTAGTGTATGAATCAGCTGGCAGGAAGCGTTCATGCCTCACTTGTTTTAAAGATCCTTTGGGAGATGAGCAGAAAATCCCATCATGCATTTCTGGTTTCAGATCCTCTAGTATAGAAGCTGAGAGCAGACGTGCCTGCTGTTATCAAGTTTGATGTGATTTTCTTGAAATCACGAGTTGACCACTTGGCCGTTTTGAGATTAAAGCAAGTTTTATCTAAAGAAAGCGTTATCTAATAAAAACGAGCTGTTTTTTTTCTTTTAGGGGTGAATAATAAAATGGTTAGGCTGGAAAAATGAGTCAGTGATTCTTGTGTTAAGCCCTCTTTCATCGTTTAATGCTGCCTCCGTGACAAAATGATCCGTAACGGTGACGCATTGACCCCCGATGGATGCTCTCTAGTTTTGTCATATTTAAAGTAAACAGACAGAAGCAGTTTAGAAGGCAATAAAAATATGACCAACATCTAATGAGGCTCTGCAAAAACAGACTGTAATTCAGTTTAGCAGATGGCCACATTTAGCTCATATTTGTAGAATCCAGTAATTGTGATTGAGGATATAGACCATAATCTGCGTAGGATTTAGCAGAATATTGTTGTCATGTTGATAAGGAGAAAGACAGAGTAAATATTCCACATAAAGCAAGGTGAGGTTTGCCTTTTAGTTTGAGAACCAGCATGAATCTCTGCAGTATTTGACTCGTAGGTGACAGAGGTCTGATCTCAGGAGCCTCTAGGTAGATCACTTACAGCATGTATGTGTCAGTAGGAGTTAATGTTGAGTCTTTAGGGGTGTTACAGCATACCTAAATCACAGCTTCAGTTTTAGGGTCACCGTTCAGTTTGGGTTTGGTACAATAAGAAAAAGAAACAAATGTCATTTTCCCCCCACTTTAAAGTAGACAACCCTCCCAGAAGCAGAGACAGAAAGAAAAAAACACCCTTGCCCTAAGATGAACAGGAAAGTAGGATGTGTTAACAATAAGATAAAACAGAAAAATCACATTGCACTATGTTACCCGTCCAGTTTGAACTTTAAACAGAGTCCAAGTTTCCACCAAAAGGTTTGTGTTTGTTTAAAACTGACATAAACTTGATGCAAAACAAAAAGAATACGTTTGGCGTGAATACATGACGTGTAGTCACAGCTTTAAACTGAGGACTGAGTGTCTTGTCGAACTTTTTTGGAGCTTAATTTTCTAAAGATATTTTCCAAGAAAAAAACAAAACAAATGGAATGTGACTTTCAGCCACTGCTTCCTGAAACCCATAGAAGGTGTTTATTTTCCCTCCTAAATCTCTTGACTAATAGAGCTTTAAATCCCCCTTCTGGTCCTGAATGACATCACTGACCATCCCTCCATCCCAAATCAAATTTTAAATCTCACTATATTAAAAACCTCAGCACACCTTCATTCCCTCGTGATTTACAAGAATTTGTCGGCGCTTTCATTCATTTATTCAGTTTCATTCTCAAATTTTTGTCACGGTTGCATAATTAGCCTTTTTTTTTTTTCTTTACACACACAGCAGTGCCAAGTACACACATAATACACACACCTAAAAGCAGGAGTACACACATTAATGCTCACATTATCACAGCTGCTTATCTCTTTTATTTGTTTGAGTTTCAGACTCCAGAAAACGGTACAACTGAGAAACGCCCACCTGTGCCAAAGACCACCACCCGCTCAGCAGCCAGTAAGAATGGCTCCTCTGCAGCAGCTGCAAATAAAGCTGCAGGTACGTGCGCACACAGCAGCAGCACCACCTCCGGTGCACCGGCGCCGTCTGAAAGCATGGCGCTTGTCTCAGGAAGTGGCTTCATTCATCCCAGCGCCATTGCAGCTACTTAAACACCGTACAACAGCGGAACAATGAGTCACACCAGCACCACTTCAGGCTAAAAGCTCGCTGAACCGCGATCATACGCGGCTCTTTATCAGAATCAAGAGGAAGCATTAGAGGACATCACACCAGTATTTTTATCTGCACTTCACAAAACAGTGTCTCACCTCTCAATGAAATGCAGCTATGAGTCAACCTGTTTCAGTCAAAGAGCCTTTTGTGTTTTTAGCGCTCACAGGGAATATGATTCATTCACCAAGTTTGCAGTAATATATATATTTTGGGGCTGCGGTGGCTCGGTGGTCAGTGCCGCGGTCTTGTAATCCTGCGGCTGCAGGTTTGAGCCCAGGTTGCGGCAGGAAGGGCATCCGGCGTAAAACAATCGACACAAGTCGATTGTGTGAGTTTGCTCACTGTGGCAACTCCTGAAGAAAGGAGCAGCCAAAAGAACAACACTCTCTCTCACAGTAATATGTATTTTATACTGCAAAAGTTCAGATTTGTTTGAGTGAAGTCTACTTCTCAGACAGCTCACACCCAGAGTCAGTTTCAGAGTTTTAGACATAAAGATGTTTACAGGCCAGTGGAGATAATGTTAGCATTTAATCACCTTTGCTGCTCTGGTTTGATGTCCACAGGTTGTTCAGGGAAAGTCTTTCTTATGTTCGAATATATCAGTGCTTGTTCTAAATAAAAGGCCTGTCTATACAGTTGTAATCAGCGGATAGACAAAAGGCTTGAAATACTTTAAATACTCCGTTTAACCCATAAGCAAACTTACCTCAGCCTCCTCGATGCTTAGCCTACTGTTGCATAAAAATACAGACTGTGCTTTATCTTAAAACATGATGCAGTGCCATAAGAAAAAGGCTAAAAAGGGGTTTTAAAATGTCAGTAGGGACTCAGAGCCAAGCGCAGCAGTTCTCCAAATTTCATCTGGTCATTTTATTTGAAATGAACTTGAAGTCTGAACACACCAGGAGAAGTAATAAAAATCCACTCCGCTTCTTATGCTGTAAACACGCACTTAAATAACCTCGATCATCCATTAACCACTTAAATAATAGTGATTTAAAAGGGAAAAGCATTGTCCACGAAGCTGTTATTAAACATATTTACAGTGGAAGAATGACAGTAGAAGTATAGAAGTGTTTAACGAGCTCCCAGTGTTATGACTTTGTTGTCAACACTTGCCTTTAATCAAATGTGTTTTTCTTCCACTCAGGAAATAAGAATGACAAGACTGAAAACAAGACAGGAGAGGCCAAGAAACCCAAGACTACAGGTACGAAAAGTAAAGCACGCAATCAGGGAGAGGATAAGAAAGATAAGAAAGCATCAACAATTTCTTTTTTGCATTAATCCGGATTGTTTACGAGAGTCGTGAAGATTCCTGTATATTTCAGATTTCGCAAAAAAATAATGACAACTAAAATGTGTCCCTGTTGCCCCCCTCCACAGCACGCCCTCGTCCAGCTTCCACAGCTGGCCCCGCCGCCCCGGCTGCCTCCACCAACGGCGACGGCTCCGCCGCCCATCGCCGCCGAGTCATCACGAAACCCCCCGTGCCCAAGCAGACCCCGCTGGAGAAGAAGGCGGCGGCGCCGCCCCGTCCTCCCCGGACCCCGAGGCCCATCAACGCTCCGACACCGGACCTGAAGAACGTGCGCTCCAAGATCGGATCCACCGACAACATCAAGTACCAGCCGGGAGGGGGGAAGGTGAGACGGGGCAGTCAGAACCGCGGAGGCCCATGAATAATTCAGAGCCTGTCAGGAGTCCTGAAATCAATGCAAAATGTTTTCTCGTACCAGCAGAGCAGCTGTTTTGTAATTTAGATAAATGAGCGCTCCACCGTAGTAACGTTTCATTCTGAATGCTTCCTTCACACTGAACCGGGCCGGCTGTGAGAAGAAACATACTCCTCTTAAATGCAGCTTGTTTCTGCCAGGTAGAAATACAAACAAAGCTGTTTTTTCAAAGCAGCAAATCTTGAAAACAGAAGAGTTTTTCAGTGTCACGGGTCACATACTGTAGAAAATAATAGGGGCTGCTGAGTTTCATGCGCTCTGCTTGGTGCCGGTATTTTCTAACCCGAAGGGAGCGCCAATTAACTGGCACTAATTAGCAGAGCTGGCCAGATTTCTTCCTTTTCAGAAAACTTTGTAAATATCCAGGCTGCTCTCAGCTGAACCTCACAGACGGTCGGCTCGCCTCTGCTCTGCTCTCCATTTTATTGTAGCACAAAGGAATTACATGACAACACAAAAAGCTCACAGCGAAAGAAAACAAACTAATTTAGCCTGTGGTTCTATTTATTCTTTGTGACTGGGACTGCTTAGATAGAAATGCCAAAAGAAATATTTAAATTGTGTTCATTTAAATGTTAGGTTCAAAAAGATAAATGAAAGAAAAAAAACTTTCAGAAAGTTTACTTCAGTGTGTTTATATGAGTAGAACGGGTCAGAGTAATCATTGTATGTTGAAGTTTTTCTATAGCGTACCTTAAAGTGGACTGGTTAGATCTGTTGAAGTGGGGCTACAAACAGTTCTTATCTTACCTGCTGTAGATAGCTCTTTGGACGACTTCAGTTTGGAGAAATAGAGTTTAATTTGGACCAGACCTGACAAGCTAACAAGTAGAAACTAACTCCAGTCTCCAAACATTCATACAGATTCTTGCAAACCTTCCTTTACGCCACAGATGTGTTTTTATCACACCGTTATTCAAGCAGGAGGTGCTACAGCTAGCTGCTGTTGTGTCAGTTTACACTTAAAAATAACCATAGAGTGTAAAGGTTTATAAAATAACAATTTCTGTGAAATCCAGTTTGGCCTTTGCTGCATTTGAACTGGATTTTAGTCTGGTTCTTTTTTTAATTACTCCAAACTGAGTTTGTTCAAAGAGCCATCTACAACAGGTAAGATATTTGTTTATAACGTTTCACTGAACCCCACTTCAACAGGTCTGAACTATCTCTGTAATGTGCTTTCCTGCACAAATAAATAAATGCAACATGTTTCTTTAATTGCATGTAAATCATAAATTCTTCAAAACGTTGAGGTAAATTATGATTTCACTTTCAGTTCTGTGGTGAATCACTATCGAAGCAGCAAAGCTAACTGAAGTGAAATCAGATTTTATGAAACATTTATCATAATTGTTTTTTTATGATAAAGAGGAATGGCTGCTGTGCATCTCTGATTAAATCTTTCCCTTTTTGCGGCGTCCGTCCGTCATCCAGCTTTGATTATTTCATCTTTCTGCTCGCTCCATCTGTCCGTTAGCGCACTCGATCTTGTTAGCGTTATCGGTATTCATCATTGTCTAATGCGTTGATGAAACTTACTTTCCTCGCACATCTGTCTCACGCCTTCGGAGCGCCCCCTGCTCTGCCACACACATCCATCAACACTTGGCAGGAAGTGAAAAAGTGCACGTGTGCATTAACGGTAACGTTGACGTTTCTCAAAGCAGCGGCCCGGCATGTCACGGGCTGTAATGTCTCTGTGACCCGACTGCGTTGTCTGTCTCTGTCTCTGTCCCATCGATGTTTGTGCGAAGAGGATTGTGCTGTCGCTTTGAATCACAGACGTGATCCTCGCTCCGCCTGCCCTGCTTTGTAATACCGTGTCTGTCCAGCTCAGCATCATTTGTCCATCTCTGCTGTGTTGTCTGTCACAAAGTCGGATTTCCTCCTGACTGAGGCCTCCTATTGACAGCCGGAGTGCTGCACCAATAACTACAGCGTTTGTCCCTGTGGGAGAGTGTGACGTAAATCTAGAAAAAAGTTACTTTCTAGGTCAGAGATTACTCTCTCTCTTCTCCCAAGTGGTTTTTACTGGATTGCCAACTTTTAACTAGAACGTCTTCTGTCAAGTATAAACCTCCCACTGTCCAAAAACATACCAGCTCGTTAATAAAAAACGTATTTATATATCAGTATGTCTTATTTTATTAGCTCATAATACTGAAAACAAAGGTTTCTTAGTATGAGTGATTAATTATCGCTCAGATTGTTAATTCCCTGTTGCCGTTTTTCTATTTTTAAATTTAGAAAGTGTCTGCAGGTCATACCAAAGCTAGGTTCCCTTGATATAGAAAACTGAAAGCAAATTTCTAACTTTATTGACTTAAATCTGTCACATTAATGTTTGTGGAGTCCCTCTGGTGGAGTCCACTGGGAGGTTTATGGCCCAACGTTAGACTCGTGTTTTGGTTTGCAGTTCCAATTTTTTTATCGTGTTAAATTAAAAACAGTCGTGTTTTATCACCGGCACGAGCAGTTACTTAATTGTAGTTTGCAGATTGCGCCACTAGATGACATTAAACCCCACAGTCTGCTTCGTATTTGGCCGGAAATGTGTTTTTGCATGAAGTGAAAGAATGAGACTGAAGCTTGGTGACTGTTATTGTTGTTATTGTAGCCCTGGTTTTTATCTACAGTAAAACTACAGGCGGGTAGCAACGTTTAACACAGCAACAGGGTTAGCCCCTTTTCTGTCTGGTGATGCTTTATGATGCTATAGAGCTCCAGACTGAGATGGCTCCTGCATGTCTTACAAACCGTCTAAAGTTTGCCGTACCCATCACAGATGCACCCAGACGCCATCTGTGCTCTACATTTATCCAGGACAACAGCAGCTATTTTCGCAACATCCAGCATCTGCAGTGTTTGGATGCAATCGCAGTTAAAGGTTCGATTCGTTGCTGAGAAGGAGCCGTTTCTTTCCGCCAGGTTCTGTGAAAGTAGCAAATAACGTGTTCAAACTTCTTTTTATATTAAAAGAAAGGAAAATCTAAAAAAAAAAGGGGTTTGAACGTCGCTTCACCAAACTGCAGGTTTGTTCGTCGTGTGCTGTCTTTATTTTCTGTTTGAACAACATGCTGAAGTCTCTGGCCCGAGCTGCTCAGACTGAGAGTTTCCTGGAAATGTTGGTTTAACTGTTATGTGTTTTTAAAAAAATGACAACCTAAAAGGAGTCTATTTGTCTAACAACCTTTCCATCCTCTGTGTTTCGGGGTACGGCACTGAATATGATTTACTGTTGTTTAATGTCATAAATCTGATGGGTTTTTTTGTCCTGATGTTTAATTGTTTTTCTGCGACTTACATAATGCAGTTTTAATCTGTTGGAACTAATCCACTCCAATCATTGTTATGTTGTTGTTGGTTTTTTTTTCAAAGTGCTCCATCTGTTGCAGCCTCTTGCCATTTGAGTGGCTGCCTCCATCCATCTGATACACCACATCTGATCTTTTTTTTTTTTTCTAAATTGGCTTTTACACGACATTCAATTAACGCTGCTGCGATCCTTTTGTTATACGTTTTTTTTTTTCACCCACACGTTTGCCTAAAGGAGTTGGTTCTCTTTGCTTCCTTTTGAAATCATAATGTTTTTGCCCCATGTGCAACTTTCCATTCCGACTGGCCGTAAAAAGCCCCGACCTTCCTTCATCCGACTGACCCAGCCGTTCTCCTGTTGATCGGCCTCATGCCTCCTCTTCCTCCCCCTCACCCCCCTCACCCCTCCACTGTGCTGTGGTTGGTTGGAGGTTGTATTGATCAGGGGCCTGGTTGTCTCCCCAGGTCTCCTCCGCCCCGAACAACAAGACCTCCGACCCCTCCACCCCTGCCACCAAGGCCAGAGTGAGTCCGTGCCGCGTCACACACACCGGTGCATCACCCCGTCCTGTCTGCATTCTCCACCAACACCGCCCATTCTACAGCCACCCACGACACACATTTCGCTGCCCGTGCCTACATGCAGATGAACATGACAAGCATCGGTCCACACTGCAGTTTCCACCTGTTCGTTTCAAAACAACAGTTGTCTTGAAAAAATATCCCATCAGCTACGTAAAGTGATCGTAATGCTTCACGTTGTAGTCAAAACTTTAGATTACAGTAACTCTTACTGACATCTTCTTACCAAGTATTGTGTGTTTTTTATATCTTGTGATAAAACTAGTTAAAAATTATTCTGTATATGTTGCAGAAAATAAGAATTTAAGATATTTTAACTGTGTGCTCGTGCTCATGTGAGCCACTGGTGAGCCTTTTCTTTTCAAGTAATGAAGTTTCTCAGCAGAGTATGAAATGAAGTGAAATGATATCCTGAACTATATCAAATGGTACAATTTGGAAGGGCTTACTCCTCTAGTTTTCCAGATATTTTGATATGCAGTTTTGAAATGCGAGTTTACATTTAATGTGAATTAAGAACTCTGCAGAATCTGGAAGCTTAAGTCACGTGATTGCCCCACATCAGGCTGGTCAAAGTCTGTGCAGGTAAACAATCGGACGAGCCTAGAGTCGAGGAGAAGACGTTTAGGTGGAAATACGAGAGCGAATCTGCTGCTAAACGAGAAAGAACAGAGAAGGAACGAGAGAGACAGCTGTCGAGATTAAATATTGGGGACGGAGTGCCATAAAGACAGAGCTCGGCACTCAGTCACTTCTGCAAAACTCTTCTAGACCAGGAAGTTTACCGTTTCAACCTAACCTGTCTTTTTATCTGCAACAGATCTGAGCGTCAGTACTCTCTTGGTTCCGCAATGCCAGCTTTAGTTGTGAAAGCTCACATCGTCACAGGACAGCTCAGCTGGTGATTTTAAAACAGAAGCAGATTAACGAGGGCCTCGTGTTTGTGGTCAGGCAGCAGTTTTGTGAAAAGCTTGAAAACGGTTTCTGTGAGCGATCGTATTCTTGTTGCTGCTCTGGTGACTGTGGAGTTTGACAAAGGTACATTTGAGAAGATCATCTTGTTTTCTGTTGTTTTTTTTTTTTCATTTCCACCACTTTATTTCATAAAATATAAAGTACATCTTCTGTCCAAGTTGTCCAATATCATTATTCACACCTCCATATCCGCACACACTTTTTTATGGTCCTTCCTGGATAAAACTGAGGAGAGTTCTTCAACATGCTGGCTGTGAGTCTTGTCGTCCTGAGCTTAATATAGCAAAACAAACAAACAAAAAAATAAAACTAAGAAACACTCTTCAAGCATCTGACAGCTCGCTAAGCTGCAAACGTGTAATATTGTTTGCTCCCCGGTAGCATGTGCTTTCACAGCGCCGATTCTTTCAACTCCCAATTAGCGACAACAGAAATAATGTAGAGAAATATGTTATGAAGGTAAGAAATGGTGCTTTTTTTTTTGTAAAATGGACCACTGTACTAAACATAGTGCATTGACAGAATCCTAGAGTTGTATTTGTACAATATGCTTCAGTAGTTTTGATATTCAGGTTGATTTCCTCTCATAGTAATGCAGCAGAAAATTGCTTGTTAGCTGGAGTTGAAGTTATTTCACACAAATATTAAGAAGACATGAAGAACCGGAACCGTTTAATATCAATCAGGATGATTACGATGCGCTATTAAAGCGAACGGATCCACAAAGGAAAACTGTTTACAGGCAGCTGCGCTTTCTGTATGTATGTGTGTGTGTGTGTGTGTGTGTCTGCTCACGTGTTGAATGTTTGTGTTCAAACCGCTCAGTGAGTCATCCTTTGCTGCTGCTACCTGCGTCATCATGCCCATTTTCATCCAGAAAAAAGAGACTTCGACACAAAGAGATTGGAGGAGGAAGGCGTCGTGCGTCTGCCGCCGAGCTTTTTTTTTTTCACAACACAGCCACAGACGCAAACTGGTCCCACAACAACAAAGGAAGGGCTTACCTTCCAGCAGGACCGAGAAATGAGATACTTGTGATTCCTCGCTGATTTGACCACAATAACAATGAGTTATTCCGAGTAAAAAAAAATAAATAAATAAACATAATAAATAATAAATGGTCATCTGCATCTTTAAATACCAATTGTTTAAATAATTGGACATTAACTCTCAGTCCACTACATGCTGCAAGCATCATATCGACAAAAAGAAATGTCATGTGACTGAAATTAAAATAAACACAAGCTTTTCACTTATTGACCAATCTGGACCAATAGGTCTGTTTATATTTCTAATGTTTTTGTGCAAATATTACTGCACAAACAGGCAACAAATTCAGTTTGATGAACTTCCGAGGTCAGAAAAGACACGTTTAGGTCGAGTATTGAAGTGATAGTTTGGATCTGTTGAAGTGAGGAGAACAAACCTGTTGGTAGATGGCTCCTAAATGGCCTCAGTTTGGGGAAAAAACAGAGTTTAATTCTCACTGAACTGATGTGCCAACGGCTAGTCTGAGCAGAACCGAGACCAAGGTGGGTTTCTGCTGTGTAAGACCAACTCCAGTCTGAAATATTTCATAGCTGTTTATACAAGTGCTGTTTTTGAAACCATCAGTCTTGCAACACACAGTTATTTATTTTGACCTCTGTGGTCATTTGGTAGCATCAACGGTAGCTAACTTTAGCACCAGTATGATGATTCCTGCCTGAATAACTGTGTAATGTGATATTGACACTGATGTAAAGGTTTATAACACAGTGAGCTGTTATTATTATTATTTTTAGATTAGAGTTGTTTTGAGACAATAGTAAATCCCTTCGGTCCTGGCACCTCTTGGACTAGCCACCAGCTTGTCAATTTGGTCAGAATTTGACCCCGTTTTTCCAGACTGAGCTCGTTCACAGAGTTTTCTACAGCAACTAATCTCTACAGCAAGTAGATATTAATTGTTCCTATTGTATCCACAGAACCCCACTTCAGAAGTTTTAAACTATTGCTTTAAATTACTCATTTTATTTTAGGGGGTTTATGTCAGGATTTGTGTCAGTTTTTAACCGTCACTTCCTTGTTTTCTGGTAGCGATCCAGAGAAAGTAGCTGTCAGTTAGTTTATATCAGTGGCCATAAGCAGTAACCTGGGAAAGGAAAAAAAAAAAGTCAGTGCAGCCAAATTACAAATATCATTACAAAACAATTAGATTCATCTCAAAATTTACTTGCGATGTTCCTTCTAAATGTAAAAGTACACATGCCAATGAAGAAGCTCAAGACGAGCCTGCTGTTGGCCTGGTTTTTATTAAACCGAGTCCGTGTTCGATGCCCGTCCACAAATGGAACTGCATTTATTCGGATTTCTCCAGTGTAAACAGCACTCGGTCTCGACTGATCGTCATTGGGACTTTTACGATGGCGCGACCATAAAAGATCGACGCCTGTCAAATGATTTGACCTACCTGTGTAATTACCAGAGATGTGGAGGAGACTGGCTTTCGTTGTGGATTTTTACATCGACTCATAAAAGCAGCCTTATCATCCCAGCACTCCAGATAAGATCTATATAGCTGGCTGCAAAACAGTTTTTGGGGGCAAAACGATCTCTTTAATAAACAGTTTACCATCATCTTTAAAAGGAAACAGAAAAAGAAAAGCATCTTGTGTCACTTTTGAGAAGCACATGTTAACACAAAATCACTGGCTGACCCTTTGGGTTATCTTGTTGCATGTGCTGTTTCATCTCACACTATTTGTCCTGTGCTGTTTTAACTGTTGTTACTGTAGTTTATAAAGGCACTCTGTTATTCCTCCAGTAGACTCGTGTTTTGGCACTTCGGATGAGTTTACCAGTTCCAAATATCTCCCGTTAGCACTTTTATTTGCAACCCCAGTTGCTTTGCTATGTAACACACTTAATGCGTTTGTGTTTTTACCGTTGATTGTCACATAACGACCACTCACTGAGTTAATACATAGAAGAAACTATGGATGGACTAAAAACATTCTCCTAAACTGTTTTCTGTCAACTAAAGCTGCCAGCTGATCTGCTCTTTCTTTCGTTCTGTCTTTCCTCCTTTCTGTTTCTTTCCGTCTTCCGTTCCTGTCTTTCTTCCTTTCATTCTGTCTCCTTGCGTGTCTGCCTGCCTGTCTTTAGGTTCAGATAGTGCACAAAAAGCTGGACTTCAGCCACATCACCTCTCGCTGTGGCTCCAAGGACAATATCAAACATGTCCCTGGAGGTGGTAATGTAAGTACCGCTGGAGCTGAAGGCAGACTCTGGTCAGGGTGGACACATTTAGATCAGTTTTTTAATTATTTATATATATATATATATATATATATATATATATCCCGCCTAGCAGTCACAGTTTGCATTCCTGCATGGAAATGTGTGTTCTTGGCCTGGTTTTGTGCCATTTCCCTCGGCTGTATGTGTGCATGTCTCATACATCTGTAGCCCCACGGTATGGAACTTTTGTTCCTTTAAAGCACATCAGACCATCTGTGCTTTTTGCCCTTGTCTAAACAATTATGAGATAATTTGCCACATTTCAAATCAAGTCAAGTCAAATCAAGTCACTCTGATGTCAAATCGGCGTACTGTAGCTTTAAATTTCCCTCCGATTGGACGTCTGCGGGCAGATTTAGAGAATCTGAGCTTTCATCAAGGCGGGAGAAAATTAGATTCAACTATAAAGGCCTCACTTCTTGTATGAAATGGTTAATTGAAACCGGACCGTTTTCAAAGTAACTCGAAATGAATGCATTGTAATTAGCACATCAGTGACACCCCCTGTTTGCACTCTTGATTGATTTCACTTGTGTGTGTCCACCCCTCCAGATGTTATTTCCATCTGCTCTTAACACCTGCTGCACTATCTGTTTGCATCTTTTGGCTGCTCTCACTTCCACCATTTTACCATCTAAGGTCATTTAATGAAACACAGAAGGTGTGCTCTGAAATCCAAAGCAACTAACTGAATTTCTGTGCGTCGACAAACAAGCCCGATCCATTTATATTTCTTCGCGTCCCTGATTGTCTCGGACAGCTTCAGATATAGAAAAGTAACGGAGCGAATTAGTCAGCTTCCTGTTGATATCAGTCACCGTTTTAATTTCTCACACAACACAAAAATGCAAAGCAGGTTGTCCTGAAGTGAGCGTAATCTGGTCATGTGACCAGTTTCAAGGGATGAAATCAAAGCTCCGCTCTAATCTCAGCAGTCCCTTTTATTTTCTACACTGTTATTAGTAAACTCCTCATTTCTTTGCCTCAGTGATTATAATACATGCTTTTTATGTATTTTTGTTTGACATGTGCAGTAAATATAAAACTAAACCAAACAAATTGCATATAAAAAACTAATATGATGTGGATTAACATGATTATATATTTATTGCAGCCTCATTAAGGTTAATTCCACTTCAAGTGATCAAACGCAGTAATATGTTACAATATTTGTACCACAACTTCTCAAGCTGTCTGCGTTTACAAAAGCTGATGGTAGATTTTCACAGTTTGATTAATTGAAACGAGCTGTGAAGTGTCTATTATGTTATTTTCATTTGGACACCAGCTTGAGGAGCTGTTGGGCTCCGGGTCAGGACGTCAGTCAGGAGTAAAGATGATGATGGACACGATCTGCTCTCTTTTTTAAAAATCCTCCAATCATTTTAAATGTGACTCATTTTGGGACAAGTCACCAGCTATTAAAATCGATGCCCTCTGCTCCTGATTAGGATTAAAACCTCTCAAGTTATGAAAATGGTTGAATAACTGTCTGCTTTTATGTATAAATTATGGTATTCTTCGGTATGTTTGCAAAAAGAAGTATCTTTTCTCCACCTCACAAAATAAAAACAACTTTCTGTGACAACGAAGCTGGTCAAAAAGCTAGGAGAGCATGCTTAGTTAACAAAGCTTGTGTTGTGTTGCATACATTTTCTTTCATGATGCATTATTAATGAAACGAATGCTTCAGTTGCCCGATAATAAATGAATCCGTTTTAAAGTGGACCGAGTGGCTGCGGAAATGCACATCCATAAATCTGACGTCTCATGAAGCTACTTTATCATCTCTCCCCAGGTGCAAATCTTGAACAAGAAGGTCGACCTGAGCAAAGTGACGTCCAAATGTGGCTCCAAGGACAACATCAAACACAAGCCAGGTCCAACTTTACACTCCGGCCTTCCTGTGCGTTTTTTTTCCTTCCTCAAAACTCTGCGTTTTTCACGTTTACTCTTCGCTGTCACCACAGGCGGTGGCGACGTGAAGATCGAGTACCATAAGCTGAACATCAAGGCTAAGTCTAAGATCGGGTCCCTGGACAACGTAGGGCAAGGCAACGGGCAGACCAACGGGCACAAGGTCAAACTTAAAGACCATTTTCAGCTCAAAGACCGTGACCTAATCTGTTTCTGCTGATTCACTGTGCTGTTACCGTCTGGCACCACTAGATGGTGTGGGGAGTTTGAGAGAGTGATGTAAAAAAAACAAAAAACAAATGTTGTTCTTTTTCTGCCCACCTGTCTGTGTGTGTGTCCTTGTCTTTATCTATATTTGGCTCCAGGAGGAGAAAACGGGAGAGAAGACATCTCCACCCCCAAGTGGTGCTCCAACAACAGGACCAGCAGACGTTGCCAAGGCAACAGCACCGGGAGGCGTCGTGAAGGAGAACGGCATGAAGGAGCCCACACCCACTCCCTTTGGGGGAGACGGACTGAGGGAGCCCATTAGCATAGACAAGCGCATTACTGAGACAAGTGGGTGCAAACACACACGCCGCTTTTATTTTGACGGAATCAAAGGGCCGTCTTTTGATGTTTAACTCACAGTTTGCCGAGGAATGCTCTTCCTGCTTGCTGTCGCCTCACCGGTCAAACCGTCTTCTTGCACAGCACAGTTATAATTATGACACAGGAGCCGAGAATAAGAAATAAAAGCACAAAAACCCTGGAGGTGGAAAGGAAAGAAAAGCTGTGTTCTCGTTTCAAGTCATCAACCCCTGAGCAGAATGGTCCAATGACCAGGAGGGGCTAAATAATGACTTCATATATCCTGCTTCAGACCGGAGAGGAGTCCTCAGCTTCACAGCTTTACTGAGTACTTACGATGACTAAGATTTGATTTTTGTCATTGCTTTCAGGTCAAAAGACAGCAGCTTTTATTTGCTGAAGTATACTTGAGTAAAACACTTTAACCTCCCTCCCCCTGACACTGCCACCAATATGCTTACAGGTGTATGACTGAGAATATATCTATACATAAAGAGGGTGAAATGTGGGTTTGTGTGAATGAGAAACATTTTAAAGTGCTGTGGAGAACCTGGGTGAGGTCGAAAAGGCACAAATGTTTGAAACTGTCTTGCTTTTACATTTCCTAAAAGTCAAACGGTAGAAAACACTGCATCTTATTCAAATAATGTTTCACTTTCCGATGTGATGTCAGCGACTGCAGCTCGTGAGATTAAATCGCCCTCACAAAAATTGACGAGTAAACGCTTGTTTCTCTGCTTTTATCAAGCTGTAACAAAAGAAAATGATTTAAAGTGCCTGTTTATTCAACCTTAATGAAAAATTAAAAAAACAAAATCAATTATCCATTGTGTTTTTAAATCAAACCCAAATTGTTACATCTCCATATACAAAATAGGCAAATTTTGATATTTAGCAAAACATGTTCCAGCCTTTTAAAACTGATCAAGTCACAGGTGCAAAACCATGTCAGCAATAATGTCTACCGGTTTACTTTGTTAATATTGTCTGAGTTGATTATAGCTGAATTATTAACTTATTTGTAAGAGACGACTAACTAACAGGATACTTAATTACTCATTAGTAATCTGCCGCTGTGTGCGTGCACTCATGTGAATACGCCCCTACTCTACATGTCTGCTGCAGTGATAAAAATAGGCATTAAATGAAATTCTGAGGAGACCTACAGAGTGAAGATTAACTAGTCTTACAGGATAAATTAATCTCCTGCACTGCAGCAGGCTTCCAGACTCTCGGAGTTCAAAGGAACAGCAGCCGCCCTCCACCTAACAGCGCTGTCAGACTCAGCCTAATTGATGGATGGCCGCAGCGCCAATAAAACACAGAAACCGTTCGGCCTGCGATTCAAAATAAACCCGCACGAGACGCTGACAGCCAGAGGCCACCTGGCTGATACGATTTAAAGCCTAAACGTTTCCAACCCCAGCGCGTCCGTGTGTCAGATATCTGCTCTTTGTTTCGTGCTGTCTGACGTCGGTTCTCCTGCCCTCCACAGACTGATTCCCCCCAGTGACCCGCAGATTTTGGCAGGACGTGCATGACGCCCGCCGGCCTGCCAGTCGACAGAACAACCAACCAACCCAACACGGCGCAGTCACCCTCCCTTTGGCCTTCTCCTTCAGTTCTCCCACTGCAGCATCGAACTCACCGATTGCCTCTCAGTGTTTCTCTGAGGTCCGCCCACCAGCTTCCTGCTACCAACCCTGACCTTTGACCTCGCAACGACCCCGAGTTGACTTTGACCCTGCTAACTACAGAGAAGACCACTTGGTGTTTGTCCTTATGTCTCTGTGTGGGGGTTACCGCAGCCTCTTACCTGATAAATAAGATCCTAGTTACTACTGATATAGTTGACTTCACCTCTAACCACAAAACCTAACAAAAACTTACCAACCCAAACACAAAAAACACTACTGAGTATATCGAATAGAACCACTTATATTACAGATTGTTCAACCTATGACTCTAAGTACTGCGTAAACACTTTGTTCCGGTCTCTGAGAAAGGCCTTCACATTCCAAAAACCCCTTTATTTCCCAATCTTGTTGGTAGAACTGCTTTTTGTCTCTCGTTCAGTCCATCGGACATCGGTCAGTCTCCCCATGTCACTTTTATTGCCGTTCTGCACCTCAGTGCACATTTCAAAACACCTCTCATGGTATTGCTGCTCCGGTTTCCCCCCCCCCCCCTTAAAATTCAGCACATTAATGACTTTTTTTTTTTTTTTTGGAGTTGTTTCTAATCTCTGCTTTTTTGCTGTCATGATGCTCGCAGTTAGTCGACGAGAACTCAGACTTGAGGTGAATTGCAGCTGCTAAAAAAATTGGTAGTTTTTGTAAAAAAGAAAACGATTATAACGGAGTGAAATTGAACGCAAAAGGTATATCGAGGCGGATGACGGCGGTTAGCGAAGCTCTTCGGCTTCTGATTGGCTTTGAGGTGGTCGAAGTCAGCGCCAAGTGTTTCCCACTAACTCAAGATCACGCTTCTTCAGTCTGAAGAAACGATCTGTTAAGGAAGGTTTAACTTCTAAGTATTAAACTCCTACAAGTGAAACAGTCACTGTTGCACCTTTTTGATCATGAATGGATCGATGCATCATAGTGTGTAGTAGCGTGCATGAAGCACTTGTTGCAAATAGTGTTCACTATTTGGTCAAAAATTGACAAATCTTTGAATATAAACATTAGTGGATGTACCGTTGTCTTTAGTTAATGCCAAAAAAGTAACACCGGCCAGGTGGTTTGTGTCTTTTAACTTATTAACATGTTGGATTTGGTGTTGAGCCGGTGTTTACAGGGCAGTAATAAAGCTTATTAGCACACTTGTCAGTACAAAACACATACTCAGATTGTAAGTCACAAATAACGAGGGAATAGCTGCTCGAAAAGCTTGATGATGTCTAGTATTTGCAAGCATTTATCTAAAATATTCCCTAACCAGAATCTAAATCCAGTACATAAGTCTGAGTGTGAAGCAGCTCTGTGTCTAACAGCTGTTTCCTGTTCACAGTCTGCACAGAAAGCAAGAAGTAGAAAACTTTGACCTAGATCGCTAAAGGTGACACGATCTTAGCACAAGCCTGCACGCTGCTGTAGAAGTTGAAGCACGGTGTTCTTGGGGCTAATGAAAGTATTTGAAAACTACTAATTGTCTTTTTGCTAAACAGAGAGTCCGTGTTTTTCGTTCTGAAAACTAACCTTTCGTGGCGTTTTCTCTTGCACTCAAACCTCCTGAGAGGGACCTCAGCAGTTTCCCGGAGACGTTTCTATTATTACGGTTATTACAGGCAGACGGGTCCTTCGTTCTCGTGCGCTCGAGGCGCGCTTTCTGTGTCAGCAGAAGGTCTGCAGAGCCTCGCCGTCTTGTTAACCCCCCCCCGGGCAGCGCATCAAATAACCCTCTCTGTAAAACTTAATCACACACACACACACGTAAGCACAGAAATATATAAATTTATATATATAAAAATATATTAAAGTAAGCACACACAAACCTGTTGGTGTGCATGAACCTACACACACTCACACAAACAGTATGATGCACACAATCAGCGCCCTGAAGGAAAAGCGAGATCACGAGAAATTTTTCCGAGTAGGACACTGAAACCAGTGCTTTTTGCTTGAATTTGGTGGTCCACGCTGGTACGTTTAAAAACGACGTCGAACTCCGCTCGTTTCCCACCTCCTTCTTCACCTCTGTCCACGTTGCGTATCTTTCTCCAGCTTTTTGACAGCAATACAGTGCGATTGTTCCGGCATGCCTTCTTGTTACCTGCACGGCTCCACAACAACAGACAGATGAAAACAAAAAAGGACAGACAACCACTGAAGTAAACAACAGCAGAGGGAGAGCAAGAGGTAGCTGCCAGTTAAAGGGAATGATGTTACATTCATGGCCAGTCCGAAGTTGGAACTTTGTGGCGACTTACTTCCACTATATTAAACATTATCTTGTAAACTGAACCTACTAATATCAAGCTTCTTATAGTGAGTATTCAAAGTATCAGATTAATAATCCTCTAGTTGTCTGCTGCTCCGTCAGGCACATATTTTACCCCACAAATGTAGTGTAAATAGATGAAGTAAATAGTTTTTTAAATGTTGTCATGTTTTTTTATTTTATTGCATCTTTGTGCATGGTTATTTAATTCGTATAGGATGCCATTTAATACACAGAATGTTAAAAAAACAAAACGAGAGTCATACTACACTGGACAGCGGGAACTGCCCAGCTCCAAAATGCCATGAATGCAGCAGTATTTAGGTGAAGCAGATCCAAGAACGGCCTGCGAATCAGATGTCTTTCTAGTGAAGAGATGCGTTTGGTTTTTTTTGTTTGGTTTTGTCTTTTTTGTAGAACGGGAAGAAGTTTTGAAGTCTCTTTCTGTTTCTTTCAAGTTTTAACATTTATTAAACACTGAAAAGTGAGCCGCTCTGGAGGAAAATAATAATAATAATAAAAAAAAGGCTGGGTTATGTTTTCAGAGATCACCTAAATTCAGTTTCACATTTTCTACCCAACACTGCGATGTGGCTTCGATTCAGACCAAAATGATGATGTATCACAACAATAACCCCAGTAGGAAAGGGCCCTCCCCCGCTCGCGGTGCGTTGGAGGCTGGGATGGATGGCCTCGGCTGGAAACACTGAGGGATCCGTGTCCGTGGCGCGCTGCCGTAGTTGTCAGATGTGTGAAGTGTTGCTACTGCATCCATCCTGTAGAGAGAGCTGTTTAGCCTCTGAAACACTGATAGTCTGGCTCTGTGACTTCACAAAAGCTGACTGGAAAATATCCCCACCACAGAAGTAGACGTCCGTACTGTCCTTATTTAAACTAGCGCTGTGTTATTGTGTCTGGAACACTTGATCGGAATCATACGGACCGTGTGCAGCTCCGCGGAAAGGTCCTGCGCACTTTGAACGCGTTTCTCGACGCACTCAAGTGAAATAACTGTGCTCAAGTTGCTTTACTGTATATTGGTACAACCTCGTCGGCTGTGTACTGTGCGTGTGTGCTTCTGGGAACTAAACAGTCTTGGTAGTTAGTGAAACTTCTGGTAATCAAAAATAAAAAAGTGATCAGCTGTTCAATAAATAAAACTAGACACTCGCAAGAACCATATAACCATATTTATTACTGTAGTGCTCCCTCTGAACCATTCCCATGAGTTGCCTGAAAGTAACACACGACACATGACACATGCGTGGATCATATGTGAAAACTAATAATAATAATAATAACAATAATGTGAACCTTTTTTTTTTCAGGAACAGAGTAAGAAAGGTATGGAAGCACTTTGATAGATGTAGGTGCTGGTTCGTGTATAGGCGAATAGGAGTAAGTTGTAGTCTCATTGTGTTTAAGAAGCTCACTGTAAGAGTGCGTCACCGTGTGAGGGGATGAGCTGCTGTGTGTCTCGGATTAACATGTTGGTACCCCCTTTTTTAGCTTAGTGGGCTTTAGTGGAGCTTGGGTCATCGGTGTTGTGCTGTCGGCTTTAATGGTTAACCACTCAGCTCCCTCGTGTCGTTCTCCTTTCACTGGGTTTTTACGTTTCAACCAAGCTGCAAGGTCACATTTACCACCTATTGTTAGGACTTCCAGTCATCTTATTTATGTCCTGTTCGCACGAGTTACGTCAAAAAGGGTCGTCACGTCATTTAGGAAAATGACTGAGCTTTAACAAAACTCCACTGTAAGGTTGGGTTGTTTTAGGTTTTTTGGTGTTTAACTCAGCTTTTTGTTAGAAAATCAACTTTTTTTTAGGGTAAAATCCAAGAAAAATCTAAAACAGTGCCCCCTCTGTTTACAGGAGAGGTCAGCCCGACTTGCTAATCTTGTCTTTTATGACTCGGTTCACAGTTCAGTAACGAGTCCCAGTGGTTAAAACAGACGCTTCGCTGTCTTGAATTCGTTCACATATGACAAGCAAAGTTCAATGTTAACGTGAAGTTTCTAACACAGTTGTATTTCATGCTTTGATTTTGAATTTCTTTAAGAAAAACGACCCCACCCTTAAACATTAATGAAAGTCAGAGAAAGAAAGGTTTCATATGGAGCTAAATCAAAACTTACTTTACCAAAAGACAAACAAAAAAAGCTTAAGTTAGTCATAATATAAATATATTTTAATTGTCTCTACTTCTCCTTGCTCCTCTGACAGATCCAGTTGTGATGAACACCTCAAACCAATAAAAATAATTCAAAATAAAACTCAAAGTATTCTGTTCAAAACGTTGGAGTCCTTTTCTTTTTTATCGAAAAAGACAAACTATATAAATAACTTGTAACAAAAGTCACTGATCACAGTTAATATTAATAATAATACAACAACAGACAACAGTTAATAATTAAAAATGTGTCAAAGATTTATTGTGGATGTGCAAAAAATAAGTCAACCTTTTCAACCTATAGCAGCTATAAAGTTCTTAAAGTGTTTGTTGGCTGACAACTAATGACAAACTATGGTTACTGTGCATGATTTCATCATTCATTCTTACTTAAAATTTAAAGTACTTTTACTATTTTGGTAGAAATCAGTGCTTTGTGTGCTGAATACATAATGTCCAGCATTAACACCTCTCTCTTATTAGTAACATAGACCATTTTAATGTTAAATATGATAGATTTAATATGATTAAAATGATATGATTTAAGTCTAAGACTACGTTATTGGTTTACTACTCAGCATTGTAAGTGTGGGAGGATGTGAGAAGGTAATGTTATTTTGCAGCTTGGGCAAAAGTAACAACCAGACGGTTTTATTCACCAGTTCTAGCCGGTTAACAACACCCCTCCACTGGTTTCTCACACTGACCCTTGTATATAGACGCCACTGTGTTTTTATCACTCCAAAAGTATTTGATTAAAATCAAAAAGAAAAAAAAAAACTTACTTTTTAACAGGATGTTGTGGATGTTGCCAGTTGAGCGTTCATGAACCTGTTTCTGTTTCTCGTAATGATGGTGTTACTGTAGGACTGAGAGCGTAAGAGAAGCGAAGCGTGTACTTTTTTTCTTTTTCTTTTTTTTTTCAGAGTCTGCCTTTTTTCCACACCAAGAAAAGGGCTGCTGAAGTTTCAAGAATGTTTTTAAAATTGTGTTTAAGATGCAAGGCGACGAATACATGTATGAGGTTTGTCTCTGTCTCGTTTCAGAAGGTGGATGAGACGTGATATCGACTTTTACTGAGTTCAAACTGCAGAGCAGGAAGGAAAGGGAGGCGGTGTGTGTCACGATTACCTGCAGAGCAAAAGAATAAACCAGCTTTGGTCCATCAAAGCAGGAAGTAGAGATCTGATAGATGTGAGATGTGCATTGACACACACCAGCCAGTGCTCTCTTATGCCTACCACCACTCCCAGTTAGTCTAACAATAACTAGAATATGTCTTTTGGCATGTGGTTTGAAGTCATGTCTTGTATTAGACAGCTCCTATGTTGACACCTTGACGTACCTACCAACACTGAACTGAACTTAAAAAAGTCTCGGACCAGTTTTTTTTTTGTTTTGTTTTCTTCTCAATGTTAAAGACAGAACCAGTTTTTGTTCAAGGTTTGACAAAAAAAAAAAGTCCTAAACTGTGGGACTTTGTTGGAAAGCATCTGAATAAAGTGTGTGTTGGTAGATATGCACCTGGAGTCCCTACGCGTGTCTCCCCACGACAGAGGCTCTTCTGCACTACGGCGCTGAAAAGGCCGCAGATAATAAATGTGTGTACACGGCAATTAGTGGCTTAAATGTCAGGAGGAGCGGAAAATAAAATCGCTGACGAATTATACACGGCGAGCTGCCGTACACCCCCCCCCCCTTACACGCCACCTGTTAAATGAGAAACCCAAGATGGCGGACAAAAGGTGGCCTTTTTTAGTGGCGTTGGGCGGATCCTCTGTGGTGTGTGCTGCATTATTGTGTAGGGCACAACACCATCGCAAGAGCATGCAGGAGACAACAAGCTGGTTGTTAAAGGCATCCATCCTATTAGGTAGTGCTCATCTTCCCCTTTCGATTCTGACTATTTGGTATGAAAGAGATGTTCATTGTGATTAATTGTTAACTAGTGACGTGGATATTAATCATGAAATAAAAAAAATGAGCAAAACACTGGACGGTGTCTCTGCTTGATCGTTTCTCCACATGAGTTGTGTTTTTACTTATTGGTTGACATGGTTTTTAACCAGCATAGGACAATACTGTAAAGTTCAAATGCTACTATATATAAGTAAATGTTGCATTGGAAGCACAAGTATGAGGGTTGAATTGACATACTTAAATTTCCACGTTGATGAAATTAAGTTCGAAGCCACAAACTCAAAATTAAAGCAGCATTCTTTGACGTAATGCCGCCTTGCATGTTCAGCTTTTAAACAAAGGTTTCACACCATCTGTTAGTGTGGGATGATTTTCAGCTACTACCACACCAAATTGTTGCTTAATATCTATAAAACTGACTTCTAGTTGCAATTTACAGTGAACTTTGTTGAACTAGGTCAGTCATTGACTCATATAAATGTCTATATAGTGTTAAAACTGCTAAAAAGTTAGACCATACCATTTTTTCGGGTTAATTGTGTTCCTTGGCACTTAATTCAAAATATAATAGACAGGGTTAATTCAAACATGCCAAGTTGTGTTCAAAATGTTCTGTCAGAGTCTAAGGAAGTGCACTTTATGCATTTTAGTGAAAGAAAAGTTAGTGTCTGTATTTAGCATTAGTTTTTGTTAAATGATATTCCCTTTAATCACAATAAATAATTAAGTTTTACCTGTTAAAATAAGAAGTACATTGCAATAATGTAAAATTAAAAAAACTTTAAAAAACAACTCTTTTTTTTAATGTTTTGATACCAGGATAACCAATGACTTATATCCATATAAGTCATTGAGGATAACAGTTTTATTTTAGCATGCTAGGCTGCTAAGGTGACGTAACTGGCGGCCATCTTGAGGCAGCTGGACTCCAAAGTCAATCAGCTATAGATGTGCATTCAGTGCTTTCTACAAGTTTTATTAACATCCATCCAGAGGTTCGTGAGATATTTTGCTGACAGACAAGGTAATTACATCATCGCCCGCCTTCTCATGGCGGCGGGAGATGATCATAAAACTAGTAAAGTTTGTGAAGGAACAGATGAAAACCGGACGTATGAGTTGATTAGAAACAGGTGTTTCCTGCAGCAGAGGAGAGAATCAGGTGACGTGACGAAAAAATACTAAGTTTACAGACAGAAGAAGACTACTTATGAATGTTGGGAAGCTGCTTTAATCCGAAGGAAAGAGTATTCAGCTGTAAGTACATTACTTAAGGCAAAGAGGTGGAGGCAAAGATATTACGAATGAGATGCCAACAGTGGTTAGCTAGCTAGCTAACGCTTGATTTGATTTGGCTGGTAACAAAAATATACAGTAAATATTTAGAGATAATCTGTGCATTTCGGCAGACACCTATTTGTATTTTACTCGAGTAAAACTAAATGTATGTTTTAATAACAACACAAAAACTATGATTGGTGTTCCGTAAAGCTAATATGTTTTAAGAATAAGTGTGTGTTGCTCTAAAGATGTTTCTTAAAATTCATTTGTTTGTTTCTTAAAAACAAACAAACAAACAAGCCAGTGTATTATAGACAAACATTTGTATAATTTTGACACTTGTTCATTTGATTGGGCTGTGTTTTTGACAACAACTCTCCAAGCAAAAATATGTCAACTACCTTACACATCCAGATGTTATATTTTTAAGATAATTAAAGGGCAAAATGTCACTCAACATGGAAGCAAGGGAAAACGATTTAATTTTATATACAGCTTTTTCCCCCCAGGACATTAAGAAAAGTCTGAGAAAAGGTAAGTTTAAACAACTTTCTAGGTTTTTCACACAGGTACTTAAATAAAACACTAATTGTTTTTAAATAAATATACAGTGGGTGTAATCAAAGTTAGTAAAACTCTGACAGGATAGAAAAATAAAGGCACTTATTTAGTGTCTATATATTTAGATCTATCTAGATATTTAGATAGATAGATACTGTAGATATAGTACTTTATTGATGCCTGGGGGAAATTCAAAAGTTCAGTCTAAAAAAGTTTAAAGTCTAGTTATGTATTTTCCTTTGGTTGTATAAGAGACTGAAGGTTGGACTTTATTTTTAGAGGATTTTAAAGACAGATGCTAATCTCTGTTCACACATTCATATTTACTCTTTGTCAACAAGTCCAGTTTTATTAATCACTCTGTTATTATAATAGATTTTTAACTGAGACATGAAGACAGTGGAATTTAAGTGTGTAGTGTACAATGATAGTTGACAAAATTGATTAAATATTTGGTATAAAAATTAGAAACTAAGCAGCTGCAGCTTTCTCTTCTTTTGGTTGAAAGACACGGTCTAACACCAGTAGTAAAGAGCATGAGTTAACGGTAGGTTGGTAATCTTCAAGATGTCCTCCTGCCCTCGTTCCTGAGGGCTGGTCTTGCATTGTGTCCTCGGGCACAAAGATAACTTGTGAAATTCTTGCTGGCTGCCTTTACACCACTCCTGATGTAGTTGACAGCTGAGGGTCAGCTTCTAACGCACAACAGAAGGGGGCAAAAAATAAAAAGTCCTCCTGCATGTGGAGTAGCAGCAACAGGTGACTTTTTTAAGAAACTGAGAACAGCACATAGAATAGTTTGTTCAATAACATTTCATAGGTTAAAAAGTAAAACTGTGTCGTTAGATAACATTTAATTAGGCAAAGCTGCTTCTAATAAGATATTGTTTTAAAGTGTTTTATAGCTGTTTTATTCAGGTAGGAGACTTTATTCTGAGCAACATTCATGACATCAGATAGGTTAGCACAGGCGCTACATTGATGTTAAAGTGGAGTACAAAATAGCACAGAATCTTTACATCTTCAAAAAAAGTGACAGTATTTAAATCAGCATATAACTGTTGTTCTTTAAGAGCTGAGTTGGCTAAATTCACTTTGGTTCTTTTGTTGTTTTACATAAAATTGTTACAAAGATTTTTTCTTTATCTGGAAATAGAGACGAGAGAGAACGGTAATCTTTCTTCGTCTGTTGGATGACAGAAGGAACAAAAGGCTGAATATGATAAAATGAAGATTTTTATGAAAAGGACACCCTTACCCTCATGCTGCAGCTAATGACACAAGGAAGTCTTGACAAGAGTGGGGAAAGTTGAATAAATTAAATATTAGCAGCATTTAGAAGCAGTCAACTGTTACAAAAGCTTGTTAATAATGTGAATCTGCCTGGGATGGATTCAAACTTTGGGTCTTTTTCTTTTTTCTGTAAATCTGAAACTTAAATACTTTGATCAGACTATACTTGTTTAGCTTTGTATGTTTATAGACTTTGGACCAGCAGCATCCAAACTTTTGCATGTCGCTGTATCAGTTTGTGAAGCCCTGTACAAATCTACAGAAGAACAATAAGACTATTTAAGATGTTTTTAGTCTAAAATACTTTTTACAGTTCCTATTTCCTTGACCTTTTTTTTTTTTATTGTGAAACTGTTTTTGTTGTATCTCGCAACAGCTTGTAATTTTGACGACTCTATTTAGGTTCTTCAAGCCTCTCATCTGTTTAAATTTGTTGTTTTAATTTAGATGTAGCTTAAACCGGCTGGTTCTCCCTCTTATGAAATTACAGAACACATCCTGTAACACCCAGCACCCGCTGGACCAGTCAGGTCAAGTTTCGAGGTCAGCTGTTGGAAACATTTCGTGCATTTTTGTCGACCAAAGCTGCCCGATGGAACAGAGGTAGAAATGCAGATTGAAATCTACAGATATGTATGATTCTCAAGCAGTCCGACAGAATCAGAGGAAGCTGGACCGCCTCTGTGGAGCTACTATTAACTGGACTTCTTGTATCACGGTGTAATACAGTGGTGTCCAATCCTGGTCCTGGAGGGCCTCTAACCTGCGGGTTTTAGATGTTTCCCTGCTCTTCAGCAGGTTTTAGAGGTGAATGATTGTTATTTAGTCAAACACATCCACACAACATTCCAGGGACCCATTTTTCTGACGTAAAAGTTAAATAAACTACTTAATTTCCGAAGTGGGTGATTTGTGGGGCCGAGTTTATGAAGAGCGCTGTGCCCCGGCAGGCCAAGAAGGCTGCTACTGTCTGATTGTTTACTAGTGGAAATGGAAGAAGAAGCCATTTTTGAATACGAAGAAACGCAGGAAGATTCGGCAGGAGTATTGTATATAGAACCACACCTGTATGAACCTGAACTGACGGCTGGATCTCCGGAATCAGATGAAAACTCTTCAGGTTCGGATGCTGATGATCACCAGCACCGGTCAGGCTTCTGCAGCAGCCTGTTAATCACTCAGTCATTCCAATCAGGTGTCGAAGCTGAAAAACAACTAAAACGTGCAGGATAGTGGCCCTCCAGGACCAGGATGGGACACCACAGGTGAAAAAGAAGTGAATAGATGATCTAAAACATTAAACAGGCCTTAATGTAGCAGTGTTTTATCATTAAAACCATGCTGAGCTTCAGTTCTAACAATAAGTTATTTGATTCCTCCACTATACTGTAGACTTACTGTACATACTCTGCTGGCCTGGAGCCATCAGACCAGACGTCTGCACTTCTTCTTCACTCAGCTCTGACCTATTTCAGGCCTCACCAGCACGGTTTGGTCCCATTCTCAGCTGTCCGCTGTCCTTGCATCTCTGACTTCTACATTCACGTCTTCACAAGGGGAGATGTAAAGCACCTTGGGCCTCCCGAAGTATAAATTTCTTGAAGGTTGTGGTTTCGGATTAAGTTGCTATTGTTAGAGTGCTTGCTATTTACTGATGGTCACTTGAGGAGGTGTTGAATATGTGTCCCTGCCTCTGCATGTCCTCCTCTTGTCTTGCCCTTCTCCTTGCCTCCATTCAAACCCTGAAGTAGTCACAGGTTGCTGCATTGCTGCGTAGACTCAGACCCATGAACCATCTGCACACTGAAAGAGCTGTTTGCTACTTGAGACTTAACTCTGCATGAACCCATAATAAGGACAAGGTAGGTTTGAGTTGCTTTACTTCATGAATTTACTCATATAGGAAATTTCTTAGATACATATTAAAATGAACCAGCTGCCATAAAATGATTTTATAATGGATTTGATTGGAATTTTAGCAAGTAGAATGAAACAGTATGTAAAACACTTGATGCTACAATAATGATGTTTCTATAATTTCACCATATTTGGCTTTTTTAAAATATAACACCCTTCAGATTTCTGATTTGACACGAGGAGAATCTGCAGCGTTAAATATCTGAATGACATTTGAAAGAAAGCCGATAAGCCCTCAGCCCGAATGTCCTTACTGTTTTAAGTTTTTCTTTTCTCTATTCAGAATCATCACAGACTGGGATTTGTGAAGCGTCATAAATCAGAAGCTTGAGAATCCCTCCAGACAACCGTCTTACAACAAGAGGTGAGCTTTTCAGATCATTGTTGTTAATATATCGAATTCTGCTGATTATCACAACACTTCTAAACCTTCGTACTCACATTATGCTCCCGTCTTAATCTGGTAAAACTGTTTAATCATCATCATCTTGCAAAGTTTTAAACAGACAAATCAAATCAGGTAGGACCTTAGCTCGATGTGGACTGGTTAAAGGCATTATTTATCATTTTAGATCTCACCTGTGATGGTTTCAGTTCAACATTTGTGTCCCTATGCTGGTGTAGAGTCTCAGTCATCCAGGACATGGCATGTTTTTGAGGTCGTCTTGGGGGATTTGAATTCCTATATTTATATTGACAGACTCTGTAATCAAATTGTATCCAAATAATGATTTCTGAAAGTGTTTTTATAAACTCCTGCGGTCATCAGTTACATAGCCTACATTTATTTTTAACCACGGTTCAGTAGAGGTCGTAATGTCCTATAATGTGGCATTGTTGTGGTAATTATTTAGATTATAGTCACACTTTTTATCAAGCATTTCAAAATGAAACTTAAATTGTGTTTAAAAAAAGGATCGATGGGTTCTTAGTATGATTATATAACAGAGCTGTAAAATAGATTTAGTTTATAGCTGTATGTATTTTTAGACTTTTTATAACATTCGTGGCTAAAATGTGATTGTGAAATTAGTCACAACCTTTACTAAATAAAAGCGTGTTTTACGACACATAAAGCAGATATGACAGTGGTACATGTTTGTTCCCACCGCCATGAATGTTAGGCAACCCTGTAATTGCTTGTGTGCAGGTGTGTAAGAGCTCTTTTCTGTCAAAATATCTCCAAACCTCTGAACAGATTTAATGAAACGTTCAGACAGTAATCATTGGGTGTACGTCTACAACTGAATAACTTTTACAGCCAGCCTGAGTTTAAGATGGCTTCCACAGCTAATCAAGCTGAACAAACACAGAAATGGCTAGTTTGTTCTCAACATAAACTAACAGATTATAAGATCTTTGTTTAAAGCATTTCTTCAAGGAATGTTAGTTTCATTTGTTCAATCAAACAGTAATTATTAATTCATCCACATCAGTTCACTAATTTTCAGAATAAACTTGTAGGACACATTTTTAAAAACATTTAAAAGTATTTAGATTTTTTTTTTAAGTTTGTCTTGAGGAATGTTACAGATGGTAGAGGAAAGTATTGACATACTACAGTACAAAATATGTCTAATATATATAATTGTACTGTACATATAATATTTTAAAGTACAAACTGCTGCAGCTACTATTTTAAGACCTATTTGTGTAACTAAATACTACTAATAATATAGAAAAAAGACTAAAGTTATAATTCATATTTAATTTTTGTTAAGTCCCTATATGAGTCTCAACTCCTATAATAAATAAAAAGCTTGTTTAACACAAGAATTCTTACTTTTAGTGGTAATAAAAAATGACTACAGTTGGCTTTACTGAAGCCTTGATTCTGACATTTTCTTTTATTTCCAACAAACTTCTAATAAAGTGAAGCAGCAATAAACAGTCCAGGCCCAGTTTGAGATGCAGATTCATTTTATTCTACGAAACAACCTACATGCATAAGGAGACACCATGATGAAGACATTGGGTGCCTCAGAAACAGCGTCACTCCTTGTGCGTCACTCCTCATCATGACCTTTCTGAAATTAAAAAGACAAACACAAATAATTAACAATGACGCATTTTATTGAACTGTTCCATCTCTTACACTGCATGTTTTAAGAATTTCTGTAAATGTTGGTGAGTTTCTGTCCGTTGTTTTAGTTTGAAGACGCGGTTCTGTTTTCCAGGTTTCCAGGTGGAACCGATCAATTTTAGCGCGACAGTAATGATAAACCTGACTTTTGTAACTGACCTTTGACCCCACATCACGGCTCTTGGCCCGCAGCTTGTTGACCTGAGACTCGGCGATGTCGGCTCTCTCTTCAGCCTCATCAAGCTCGTGTTGAATCTTGCGGAACTTGGTGAGATTATTGTTGGCCTGTTCCTCCTGTAGAGTAAATGGAATATATCAGATATGGTAGATAAGTGACCATAAGTTGGTCACACAGTTCTCTGCAAACATTTTTAACCACTTCTTATTTCTTTATATTTTGCTTTCAAGAAGCCAGACTTTTGCGTAATCTTTTAAAGTGATTTTGATGATTAGATCCTCAAGCTTTCTGAAGATTTTACATTTTTTCTTTACATTTTGGCTGCATTTATACTCATGTCCAGTCCTTCTAGTTGAATATGAAAACATATTTTGCAGTGTTTCTTTAATAAAAATGAGGAAAGTAGACAAATGAATATGAATATTGCCTGTCACCACAGAATGTAGGCAATCATGTAATTGCCTCTGTGACTGTGTGTTTGTCTGACTGTTATCAAAATATATCATGCACCACTGGATCCCTAATGAGTCAGAAGTCAGAGTTCAAATCTCAAGAACAGTCGGGTCCTGAACTGAAGGTGACTAAGAAAGAAACTGAATAAATATTCAAACTCAGAAGGCCCAAAGAAATGATTAAAAGAAATATTGGATTCCTTTGGAGATGGCCTCAAACTTTTGCACGATACTGTACTTAAAGAAGTGATTTAAAGTCAAATCTACTTACAGCCTCCTCTGCAGCTTTCTTATAGGATTTGACTTTAAGCTGTAGCTTGTCCACCAAATCCTGAAGACGAGCTAGATTTTTGCGGTCTTCTTCAGTCTACATTGAAACAGATAAAGACAAAGAAAACAAGAGAGAATATGTTTTGATTTTTATATGTATATTTTTCACAGCATAAAGATAACTGTGCTCGGAACTAATTGTTACCTGATAGGTAAGTTCCTTGATGCGTCTCTCATACTTCCTTACTCCTTTAATTGCATCACTGACTTTTTTCTGTTCACTTTCCACTTCATTTTCAAGCTCCCTGACCTGCAAGATGTTATAAAAAAGTCATTGAATATAATACTTTATCAGGTTTAGCAAATACAGTATTACTTTTATTGTTTCAATGGACAAAGTTAGAGAAACAGCTGATATTTACCCTGGCCTCGAGCTTCTGCACCTGCTTCTTGCCTCCCTTCATGGCGATCTGTTCAGCTTCATCCAGACGGTGCTGCAGGTCTTTGATGGTTTGCTCCATGTTCTTCTTCATGCGCTCCAGGTGAGCGCTGGTGTCCTGCTCCTTCTTCAGCTCCTCCGCCATCATGGCAGCATCGGTGATGGCCTTCTTGGCCTTCTCTTCAGCATTTCTGCACTCCTGCACCGCCTCCTCCACCTCAGTCTGAAGTTGGACCGTATCCCCCTCCAGCTTCTTCTTCTGGTTTAGCAGGCTGGTGTTCTGTTCACATGGAAGGTGTAGCTCTGAAAACTCCCCAGTAAATCAGCAAAAATATGAAAGTATCAAAGAAAATTGGATCTTACCTGCGAGTGCAGCAGCTGCACCCTCTCACTAACATCCAGCAGCTCTTGCTCAGCAAGTTTACGGCTTCGTTCAGTTTGCTCTAAAGCTCCTCTCAGTTCCTCGACCTCAGCCTGAAGCAGGTTGTTGCGTCTCTCAACAATAGCATTGTTTTCCTTCATATCATCGTTGGCTCGCAGAGCTTCATCAAGCTGCAGCTGAGCATCCTGAAAAGTAAACCATGGGGTTTCTCTATCAGTTATATATACAGTATTTATTAAAGAATGGGTTTGGGGTTTTTTTCCAATTTAATTTCCAACCTTAAGATGTGCATGAACAGACTTGAGTTGTTTCTGAGCCTCAGCTGCCTGCCTGTTGGCTTGGCTAAGCTGGATCTCCATCTCGTTGAGGTCTCCCTCCATCTTCTTTTTCAAACGGAGGGCTTCGTTCCTGCTGCGAGTTTCAGCCTCAAGGGAGCTCTGCAGGGTGTCCACGATCCGCTGCTGGTTCCTCTTGGCCTGCTCCATTTCTTCATCTTTCTCAGCCAGCTTACGCTCAAATTCAGCCTTTATTTGGTTCAGTTCAAGCTGGACTCTGAGAATCTTCCCTTCCTCGTGCTCCAGTGAGGCCTTAATAAGATCAAATAAATAAGATGCCAATTACTCTCAGTTGCTAAAAGGTTTTCATATTCAACCTGTAGACTTTGCAGCCCACCTCAGCTTCCTCCAGAGCTGTCTGTATCTCAGACTTTTCCTGTTCCAGCTGCTTTCGAATCTTCTCGAGCTCATGGATGCTCTTTGCACCCTCCCCAATTTGTTCGGTCAGGTCAGCGATTTCCTCTAAAACCCACATTTTTTGATTAAATATAACTTTTACATCGTAAAAAACTTTTATAGATGAGTTTTAAATGATACCCTGGCTGACCTTGTAAGTTTTTGTTCTCCCTCTTCATGGTCTCCAGATGCTCAAGAGACTCTTCATAGGAGTTTTTAAGTTTGAAGAGCTCTGTGCTCAGAGACCGAGCTTCCTTCTGTGAGCTCTCCAACTCTGACTGAGACTCTTCATATTTCTGTTTCCACTCTGACAAGACCTGAAAGAGATGAGAAGAGAAGAAGGAAGATTTCAGAAGAAGGATTAACTTTATGTCTGTGGTAAAATTACACATCAGGCACTGAATGTAAACCTTATCAAAGTTTCTTTGCTTCTTGTCCAGAGCAGCAGCAGCAGCATTAGACCTCTCCACATCCACCATGAGATCTTCAATCTCATTTTGCAGCCTGTGTTTGGTCTTCTCCAGAGAGGAACATTTAGCATTCACTGCTTCAACAGCCTCCTCAGCCTCCTGCAGACGCTGAGCCAGCTTCTTTCTGGAATATGGAACAATTTATTCAGGGTTAGATGCTTTGAAACTTCACTGACTTGCTCAAGTTAAAGACGTTTGACTCACTTTGCTTCTTCCAGCTCCTCGGTCCTCTGGATGGCATCAGTTTCATACTTGGTTCTCCACTGAGCCACCTCAGAGTTGGCCTTGGACATGCCACGCTGCAGTTCACCCTTGGCCTCCTGCTCCTCCTCATACTGCTCCCTGAGGAGATCACAGTCGTGACGAGCAGACTGCACAGCGTGGGCTAATGCGTTCTTGGCCTAATAAGAAAACAAATCAAATTATTTTGCATGCATGAACATATAGTCCATATTGATTTAGTCTCAATAATTGTTTGCTACCTTAATTTCCTCCTCCAGTTGCCTCTTGAGATCTTCCATTTGTTGCGTATACGACTGTTTTCCTCTGGTGAGCTGAGACACCAGGGAGTCCTTTTCTTCCAGAATTCGAGTGAGTTCACCTGATTTAATCAGGAAGTTAACAATAAGGTTTTATAATGCCATAAAAAAGATGTACTTTTGGAAAGAAGTGTGTACCATTTTCAGTTTGAAGCTTTGCTTTTTGCATGGTGAAGTCATTGATAGTGCGCTGTCCCTCATCTGCTTTAGTTTTATATTCGTTCAGCTGGTCCTCCAGAGACCTACACATTTTCTCCAAATTGTTCTGGAGAACAAACACATTTTTAAAATATTGACCCTTACTAAGATGCTAATCAAGAAATCAGAAAGCTTCACACATAGAGGTCATTTACCTTGGTCTTCACAATATGTTCCATATTGGAGACCACATCATCAAGCTCTAGTTTGAGCTCACTCTTCTCCTTCTCCAGCTTCTGCTTGACTCTCTGCAGGTTGTCGATCTGCTCTCCCAGGTCAGCAACAGTGTCGGCTTGTTTCTTCCTGAGTGTAGCGGTGGTAGATTCATGATGCAGAGTGGCCTCTTCGAGGTCTCTGCGGAGTTTTTGAAGCTCGGCCTCCCTCTTCTTGTTCATCTCGATCTGTGCGGCCGTGGCTCCTCCAGCCTCCTCCAGCCTCTCACTGATCTCCTCCAGCTCTCGGGCCAAGTCTGCTCTCTGCTTCTCCACCTTGGCTCGAGCAGCTCGCTCTGCTTCGAGCTCTTCCTCCAGTTCTTCAATGCGGGCCTGTAACAGATTTGTTGCAAAACTTTATCTAGATTTTGTTGGTCTTCCAATAATTTTTGTAAATGTCATTTTAATCATTTCTTTCTTAGTTTCTCCTGTAAAGTTTCACCTGCAGCTCCTTGAGTTTTTTCTGGAGTTGGGCACTCATAGATTGTTCATCCTCTATTTTACCGTTGAGCTGACTGATTTCAAAATCTTTCCTGTTGATGAGAATACATGTGAAATCCATAAAATGATAACTGTGTAAAAAAAAAAAAAAAAAAAAAA
>NC_051449.1:15513381-15516413 GCF_001649575.2 Kryptolebias marmoratus | reverse complement strand
AAAAAAAAAAAAAAAAAAAAAAAATTATTGCTTTGACATGTGAAAAATGTTACTTTTTCAGCCTCTCTTCAAGCTGCTGTTTGTCATTTTCCAGGTCCATGATACTTTCTTGGGCCAACTTTAGGTCTCCTTCAAGCTTCCGCTTTGCTCTCTCGAGATCCATACGTATTTTCTTCTCTTGTTCTAAGGACCCCTCCAGCTGGAGAATAAAAGCAATGCTTTAATGGTGAAAGCATTTAGGTTTTTATAGTCTGCCTAATTTCACAAACTCTTACATCATCCACTTGTTGCTCCAGTTTGGCCTTGGCCTTGGTCAGAGTATTGACTTTGTCTTCCTCACTCTGCAGGTCATCCAGTGTTTGTTGATGAGCTTCCTGTAAGGCTTTCTTTTCCTTGGTCAGCTTGGCAATGATTTCATCCAATGCAGCCATCTCCTCTGTCAGATTTTTTACCTGTTAAATAAGCAGGAAAAAATCAAAAATCTCTGATCTTTGATGGAAAAATTTGCGTCTTTGTATTCCTGCTTTGAGAAACAGAAATATTAAGGGTTTTGACGAACCTTGTTCTCAGTAGCATGCTTCTCTTTTTCCACTTTTGCCAGAGTTAGCTCCAAGTCATCAATATCCTTCTTTAACTCGGAGCACTCATCTTCCAACTTCCTCTTTTTACCAGTCAATTCGGCGTTCATTTCCTCCTCATCCTCCAGCCTTTCTGTAAGCTCTTTGATTTTTGCCTCCAGCTGAATCTTGCTCTTGATCAGCCCCTCACATCGTTCTTCAGCATCAGACAGATTATCTTGCTCCTGTTTTTAACAGAGTTGAACATTGTAAACATTTAAAATATCATACAGTAGATGGTGTTTAAATTAAAAATGGTTTTAACGTACAGCTTGGACTTGGAGCTGCAGGTCATTCTTCTCTTGGAGAAGAGAGACCATTTTTTCCTCCAGTTCCTTTCTACGAGCCTCAGATTTTGCATAAGCCTCCTTCAGCTTGGTAAACTCTTCCTTCATATTGGCCATTTCCTTCTCAGTCTCGGCTGATTTCAGCAGCGGTTTGATTTTGAAGTACAACTTCATCCAGGGCCAATTCTTGACCCCCATGAAGGCACGAATGTTCCACTGGATCACAAGTAGTGAATCTCTGTGTGCAACAATTTCTTTAAATATGTTGTTCATAGTCATTTGAATTCAGGTAATCCATGGTCATTGCACACACTTTATATCTACTTTGGGAATGATTTCAGAATTAACTGATTCTTGAATCTATTTTAACACGTGTACATTTGTACGTACCTTCGTTCTACAATCTTCTGGAATTCTATTCTTGCCAGAACACCCCTGGATCTTGCCTGGATTCTGGTTATGATTAAAGCCAAACGATCATCTCTCATCTCCTCCAGGAGCCCCAGCAGCCCAGCTTTGAAGAACACCTGATTTTGTTTTTCAAACAGAGACATGAAGCTAATGTTTACAACATATATGTGAACGAAATGGAGTTGACTTTTTTCCCAAAAGTATTTACATTGTTCTCTTGTAAGAAAAAGGTATTTCATGAAGCATTTATTTACTTACCTTGGTGTGTCCCAGTTTATACTGGTTATGGTCAATATCTAATGAGCCCAAAAGCTTCTCTGAAGCTTTCTTGTTATCAATGAATTGCCCCTCTGGTATGGCACTTGGGTTCAAGATTCGGTATCTTAAAAAGGCAAAAGATGACTTCAGCTATTATTTTCTTATTGTGCAAAATGTAAAACTAAAACTATCAAAATGCACTCAAATAATAACTAGCTGCATTGAAACCATGTATTATGTTCTGACATAAAACTATAAAAACTTAGAGCAAAAAAGCACAACAAGTTCATTTAGAACATGCTGATGTAGTCTGCTGAGTCATTGGATGAAAGTATTATCACCTATTATCACCAGATATAAATTTTAGAGGAGCATGCAATTATTAAAAAAAAAATTAATGTATTTGGTCAATTTCTGTCAGAACACCCTTGATGAGAAAATCATCACAATACACTTCTCTTTTTTGTTTTGTTGTAACAGGTTTACATACCTTTCATTATCTGACAACAGAGCCAATATTTCTCACCAGTTTTCTTGTTGTTCCTCAGAAATAGCATTATGATCTAAAATACTGTAACTTTGTCTGTATATTGAATGTGTTCATTAATTCTTTCCATTTGTGTTTTATTATATGATTGCTCATCAAGGACAAACCTCTGCTTGAAATCTCCGTAGAGGATCCTGTTGGGGAAGCCCTTTCTGCAGATCCTGATGCCTTCCAGCACACCGTTACAGCGCAGCTGGTGCATCACCAGAGGGTTCTCCATGGCCCCAGGAGTCTTGGTCTCGTTGGGGATGATGCAGCGCACAAAGTGAGGGTGGGTTGACCTCAAGTTGGTCATCAGCTTGTTCAAGTTCTCCTAAAAATTGATCACAGCTTTTATTATCAGCACTATTGAAAAAAACATATTTAACGTATTGAATGTTTGGATCCATGTGAAATATATTCAAGATATATGTATGATAATGTATAATTTAAAACAAACTCCCCTTACCCTGTGCAAGGCAGAGACAGTTTGGAAAGAAGAACCTTTCTTTTTTCCACCTTTGGCTTTTCCACCAGATTCCTGAGCTAAAGTTTAAAAACAAAATTCTTAAAACTTCAAATATAAAGAAAAAAAGGAAATAATTTTTAATATTTTCAAACAAGAGTGATGACATATAGTAGAACCAGTACATTAGAATCATGAGCCCTCTTCATTTGAGAAAACAGAGCTAACCACTACAGTAAACTCTCAGAAGTGATGCTAAAATCCTTCTTAAACACACATCATCATTCCTTAATAAATACAGACCTGAATCAGCTCCTGCATAATTTGCAAAGAGAATTCCCAACAGCTTGAGGTTAGACTTTTGGTACAGTGCAACAACCGTCTCATTCAGAGGATCTTTGTTCTTCACCAGCCAGTTGTTGATGTTATAATCAACAGTTCCAGCGTAGTGAACCAGGGCAAAATGG
>NC_051449.1:15500865-15513281 GCF_001649575.2 Kryptolebias marmoratus | reverse complement strand
AAGTTCCGCAAGATTCAACACGAGCTTGATGAGGCTGAAGAGAGAGCCGACATCGCCGAGTCTCAGGTCAACAAGCTGCGGGCCAAGAGCCGTGACGTGGGCTCAAAGGTTCGTACACGGAAGATAAAAATATGTCAGTGCACAACAGACGTCCACAAAGTGTCCTGTTGCATGCTCAATAATCCAGGTAGAAAAAACTAACAAGGTTGAGTCAGGTCCTCTGGACGGATTCTTCTTAGTTAAAACATTTTGTCTTTTATTCAAAAGACCTCCAGCCTGAGGAACTGCAAGCAAACTCAGCCTCAACCTTCACATAATGAATCAACCAGTTGGCTGTGACACCCAAAAGTAGCCTAACGACCGATCCTTAGGACCCTGATGGCCGCTTGCTATTCACAGAGGGCTGAGTGATCTTAGCAATAACAGCATCATAGGAGGGGGACAGTTGGACATGGAGGCCTCCGCCCCTGTTTAACAAGGGGCGGGTTCTTTTTACAAAGATGGCTTCCTTTACACCTCTCCCAAACCAACGCTCCTCTCTATCAAGGATGTGCACATCTTCATCTCTGAAAGAGTGACCGCTGGCCTGCAGATGGGAGTAAACCCCAGGGTCCTGGCCTGATGATGTTCGTGTAGCTGCCTCGTCCACAAAGATTTTAGTTTCTAATCCATAAAACATCTGCAGCAGAAAATAACCACCCCCACTACTGCTGGTTCAAATATACAAAACACTGCTGATCAAGGAAATAAAACAAAAAGGCATAATGACAACATAAAGATCCCCAACAACAATAATACTATATTTCATTTCCTTTTGAAAACTGTATTTTATCTCCTAAATGAACTATAGATAAATATTGACATGCTTATAAAATAAAATAAATTGGATTCATGCAAATCTTTTTCAGACAGCCCCCACTTGGTGTCTCAAATGTAAACAGTGAACCATCCCTGCCAACCTTCTAATGAAATCACAGTTCACTGAACATTAGGTCTTACCACAACTATTTACAAAGTTTACGCTTGTTTCTCTACAGTTAAAATGACTGGTCAGTATTTATTCTGTTTTCTTTCTTTTCTTTCAGAAAGGACTTGAAGAGTGAAGCTTCTCCCATTAATATTATTTCTGAGACACCTGCTGCTTTTGTAAAGGTGCCTCCCTAAGCATGTTGTTTTGATCAGTAGAATAAACTCCATGTGCATCTGAAACAGCTTCTTGAGTTTTTGTTCAAAAATGTCTTATTAGTTCATATTTGATAACGTACCTAAAATAAAGCAAAAAAGGAATAAAAGAGAAAAAATAAATTCATTAAATAAATAAAATGTTAAATAGAGTCACACCAGGGCAATAATAAAAGGATAGAATATCTGAAATTGCACATTTTCTTTTTAAATGCAACTAATACATTTTCCTACATATTATGATTGTCCTGGGTTTGTTCTGAGAGGATAATTACTGGCAAAAAATGAATAATTTTAACTACAATTGTGTTGAATAAAGGCAAAAAAATCATCTAAACTTGCTTTATTGTACAACGGCAAATTATAGTTGTCTAAAAATCTGTGAAAATGTTATCTTTAACCTGTGAATTTGGATAAATAGGTCCAGGTCTGTAAAATAACCCTAGACTAAAAGGTCAAACAACAATTGCATTGTTTTTACCAGGTAACATTTTTTATACATACCATCACTATTTTAAATACATGTAAAAACAAGAAACAACAACAACAAACAGGCCAAGTGAAAGATTAAGAAAATGTATTATGATAAAGAAATAATATTCCTAAGAAGAAAATATTACTATATGTGAGGTATCCATCTTTTATTGAAACCTAAAGTGTTACATTAGTCTTTTTTTTAATCTCACATCATGCATCTGATGAAACAACAGTACAATCTGTGCCCAACTTTTATATGTTCAATGTAGAAAAGGGGTATGAAAACCTACTTTTCCTACAACTAAACCTTCATGCATTCAATCATTTTTGTACCCACTTTGCCTTATTTGGTGTTGCCATGGGTCAACTCAGGGTCATAATCCCACCTGCACATCTAAAATCTTCGGCAGGTCGTCAAGTTTGCAGAAGTCTATTAATTACTCAGTCATTCTAATCAGGTGGGTCGCAGCAGAGAAACTCCTAAAACATGGAGGACGGTGGTCCTCCAGGACCAGGATTGGACACCACTGATACAGAGTGTTCAGTTAATATAAATATACGTTTCTGAACTGTGGTAGAAAACCAACAAACATGCAAACTCCACGCAGAAAGGCCTACAAATAAATCCTAATATACCAAAAAAACATTTTATTTTTGTTTTCCTGTTTTTAGGTTTGTGTGGGTGTGTGAGGTTAGATTGTTTTTATTCTATAATACATTGTTTTAACACAACATTCTAAAAAGAAACCCATCAGGAAACTAAAGCCCTTTAGGTTTAAACATTTTTTTAAAATAAAAAAAAACCTAAGATGCTTTACATAGAACAATGTGACTGCCACAGCATGATACAGCTGTCTTAAGTCTTTACTGAAAAACCTGGTTATTTTTCATTTAAGAATGCCCAAATGATCCTACAACAGAGGAAGAGCAACATTTAGGTGTTAAAGTTGCACGTGTTTACTAACCTGCTCCCTGCTTTAGACAGAATTTAGGCATTATTGGTTCATGGACTTGTTTTAGTTTTAACACCTTCCCCTACAAGCCTTCAGAGAACAAATCCTTCAATAAAAACAGGTTTATAGCATTTTGAGACTGTAGCATTAGAAGATTAGTGATTTTAGTAGCTTCTGTAACTACAGAGCATTTTTACACAAAGCGTTGGAGCAGAAACACTGCAACTAAAAAGCAGTTAGATAAAAAGGAAAGTAACTCATTACCAATTGTGCATCTGTGTGTTGCTTTACCATTATAAGCTGAACTATAAGGTTATAATAATGTCTAATCAATGAAGACTTGCTTACATGTGCTCTTCTGTTACTCAACTGTTTGATTTTCACAAATAGAATGATTTCAAGTAAAATTACAGACACAAATGTATAAAAATCAGATTAAAATAGAATCAAAACTACTAACCTTAGCAAAAGCTGAAGTCATATGCAACGAGCATCTTTGCAGTCGGATAGGAAAAGGCCCGAACAGGAGCAGAGCTGGTGAGGGATCTGCTCCAGGATGTCCACCAGGAGAGACCTAATCAAGTTCACACAAAACCATTTTATCAGTCAAACATGGCAGAGTTTTGAGCGGCGATATAATAAAGTTGTATCTAAATCAACAGTACCTCGGGACAACTTCATGGTCTTCTGGCCCTTTCCGGAGAGGACAAGGAGCTTTCAGGTTGAGTCCACACACAGTCTAAACGAGTGAAGCAAAGACAACTGTGTGAAACCCACCAACTCCACCCTTAGAAGTGACCTTTCACAACAATAAATAATAAATACTACTAATAGCTTTGCTGGCTCCAATTTCTCAACTTAAGTGGGGCAAGGTGGCTCACACCTTCCTTTGGGTCCTCATGTGACTGTAAAAGTCAAAGACACAAAGACTGTGGACAGCTGAGAATGAGACCTTCAGTGGCTCTCTTCTGGGGCCTGGAATAGACTGAGGGATGCAAAGGAGCTGAAGATTCAAGTACAAAGGCAAGCAGGGACAGGGCCTCGTGGGATAAGATGTGATGCAAACAGCGACGGCAGACAGAGGCGTTCTTTTTGACAGTTTTACTATAGCTTGGTTTAAATTTTGTCTTAATTGCCAAAATGAAAAAGGTACTTTCACGTTTATTTCCTTCATTCTTGTTCCCTGGTGCTTTCATCTTCATGCTCGACCTGCTAGTCTCCTACATCTGGGTTTAATAGAGTCATTCAGGATGCCCTTTTCTTATAAATGACAAATCCTTCAACGTTAAACTACATTTAGTGCATATATTGTGGTATACCTTTAGTTTTTCCATGGGTTTATCACCTGTTGCTGCAGGTCAATGAAGAAAAAAAAAAAAAAAACCAGTCCCGATAACGGACAGGTGTCACAAGCTGTCCCCAAGCTGTCCTCTGAAGCACCAAGCCCTCAGAGGCAGCCAGCAGGAATTTCACAAGTTATCTTTGTGATCAAGAATAAAGAGAAGAAAACAACGTCATGTCAACAGGAGCGGCCCAAGGGCAGTCGCTGCATGTTACTTCTGGACAGAGGCCTGGAGCATAGGTCACAACAGTAGAAATTATTTTCAATACATAAACCTGTTATTTTGTTGGTTTCAGTTCTTTAATACGCACATTTTATAAGTTTCTTTTTTACTGCTACACCAAGAGAACATAAAAAAAAACTTATGTGATTATATGTGTTTATTATACAGGTTAAAAAGTAAAGGTTTTCTGAGACAACCATTTAAAGTTAAACACAACAAATACTTTTTCATGTACTTACTGCAACTGTTAAAATACACTTTTTTATAAATGTAAATGCAATAAAAACGTATTTCAAACATATCTCAATAATTTTATTTACTGACATCAACATTTCTGATTTTTAAGTTGATTTTCCCATTGAGCAACTTTCAGTCCAAAAAATTATGAAAAAGAAAACTTTTGCAAACATATCTACCACCATTTTCTAAATCAAAACAAGTCTTCTGTCCAGATATTACTGCGCACCTAAAGGGAAACGAAGACCGCAGGGTCATCTGCATAACATACGCAGATCAAACTTAGTCTTAGCCAGATCTGACAGTCATCCTGAGGTGGTAATTCAAAGATTTACAGTAGTTTTTTTAAAGAAATAGCACATTTTATAGATTGAAAAAGAAAAGCCAAATACAAAAACATTTCCCCCCATACTGACTCTTGACTGGTGGAGGGAATTAGCATTTTCTTTTATCTCTTATTAAGGAGGTGATTATGCTAACACAGACTCAATATACATATATTATCTCTAGTCATACTATTTTTAAGAGGTTTTAGTTGTTTTGTGCACTTTCTTCTATATTTAAAAGACAGGCCTGATCCAAAATAGCAGATCCTTCCACCAAAAATGGACTAGAAAATAACAATATTGTCTCACTGTTAATATTTCTTGGAACAAAACTTTCACTTTTGAATGAACACTTTCTGTTTAAGTAGAGAAAGTGTTGCTTCAGTTCCATGACACACTGTGGAGCATCATATGAAGTACTGTCTATTGTAATATGAACTTGAGTTTGACGGCATTGTCTTTGCATTGTATCCTCGTCTTTAGCAGCAGCAGACATGTTCAAAGTGGCCAGGGTTGGATTAAGGCTGGAGACTTTACTGTGAGCAGTGGTGAGTGATAATAAAAAGGCTCTCACAACTGTGACCTTGGCCTTGTCTTGTCTCTTCGCAGACAACAGCTGCAGCTCTTTATTCTTCCTCTCGATTTGTAATTTATGTCCAATCACTGGACAGGCTAGTGTTGAACCTTGGGTCTTGAAAAACCTCGAGCCATTTTTTTTATTTTTTAAATTGTGGTTGTTAGGTGGGCTACTCTTTTTAATTTGAGCACAATGATACACCAGTTCAACTTCTTATGACTATATTTTTGGAGATGGCCGGCCAATTGTGTCAATCACGGAGTTAAACCACCACATATAGACACTTAAATGCAACTGAAATGACGTTAATTTAATTTTACTACCCATTTTAAAGGTTCTCTATTAATAAAAACTTATTTAATATGTAGAAGCTGAAAGTCACAGGGACAGATGAGAATGATTTGATAGACAGCAGTCCGTCCCTGCCCCTCCACCTCCTGCCTTCCCCTTTCTTTGTCATGTCCACTCGGGTGTATTCGGCTTTTGTTCAAGGTGAGAGCAACAAATAGCAGCACTGGGATCGGCCCAATTTGGAGAATGCTTTTTGTGACGGACAAACTGGATGCCATTTCTCTGATATTCCTAGCCATATTTGGGTGACTTACAGCCTTTATTAAAGGAGAGGAAGCCTGGCGTTAGCCACTGGATCCATCACTTCACTTCACAAGGTTGAGTGGAAAAGGTAAGAAAGGCACCCGCTCAAGTGAGGAGAAATGTCTGCTGGGACTGACCATTAGCAGATTTCTGATAACATTACTTTACAGCTCGCTGTCTTATTGTTTGACATGCTTTTTTTACTTAGTGCTTCTTCAACAAATAATAATATATTCTGTCTTGTGTTTTGCTTTTACTTTCTAATATAAACAGCAAGACTTCAGATTTGGATTGAAAACAACTCAGGTAAACTCATATTAACATGTTTAGATGACAACGCAACTCAGTTTTAAGACAACGACATGTCCACTGATACAAGCTAAATATTTACTGTTCTTACATAAAAACGGATAGATATGTTTTGTTGTTTTTTTTTTTACAAAAAAAGAAGCAAAATGTTTATTTATGTTTTGTCTAGTTTTTGAAGAATTTGTCAATTTTCCTTTGGGTCTTGCATGGATGATTGTCATATGTGTGCAAAAAACAAATAAAAATTTCATTGCTGATAAAGTTTTCTATTTAAAAAGGTTGAATAATGGGTGATGCCGCCATGGCAGAGTTTGGGCCTGCTGCTTCTTTTCTGAGGAAGTCAGACAAGGAGCGCCTGGAGGCTCAGACTCGTCCGTTTGACATGAAGAAGGAGTGCTTCGTACCCGACCCTGAGGTCGAGTACGTGAAAGCATCCATCACCAGTCGTGATGGCGACAAAGTCACCGCTGAGACTGAATTTGGAAAGGTATATTATCAGTTCTGTTTGACTGAAATTGAAAACTCTTGACAATCTGGGTGAGATATGTCACTTCTTTTTCCAGACTGTCACTGTGAAGGAGTGTGATGTACACCCCCAGAACCCGCCAAAGTTTGATAAAATTGAAGACATGGCGATGTTCACCTTCCTCCACGAGCCAGCTGTGCTGTTTAACCTCAAAGAGCGTTACGCAGCATGGATGATCTATGTGAGTTAAAGAACAAGTTTATTTCTCCATACTTATAAACTATCTTAGCATCTAAAAACATTATTTTCTATTCTTCTTTTGACATGGCAGACCTACTCTGGGCTGTTCTGTGTGACTGTCAACCCATACAAATGGCTGCCAGTCTACAACCAAGAGGTGGTCGTCGCCTACAGAGGGAAGAAGAGGAGTGAAGCTCCTCCTCACATCTTCTCCATCTCTGATAATGCCTACCAGTACATGCATGCAGGTACATAAGTCACTTCAGGTCTTCAAAAATGTTTTGGATGATGCTGTAAATTTTCATTTGTTTATTGTATTTTCTTGATGACAGACAGAGAAAACCAGTCAATCCTCATCACGTGAGTTACTGTGATCAAAAACCATTCAGCAGTCATAGGTCGGTGATCACAGCCTAAACCTTTCTGTGTATTTTACACTCAGTGGAGAATCCGGAGCTGGAAAGACTGTCAACACCAAGCGTGTTATTCAGTACTTTGCCAGTATTGCTGCTGTCCCCAGTGGGAAGAAAGATGCTGCTGCTGAGAAGAAGGTTTGTTCTACATTTGTTTCTTAAAATCACACAACAAAACTATCAATAGTAAACCTAAAATTACTTTAAATTTTTCAAGCTTCCCTAAACTTGTCAGTATGTCTGACAATGTGGATTTGTTTCCCATCAGGGCACCCTGGAGGATCAAATCATTCAGGCTAACCCTGCTCTGGAGGCTTTTGGTAATGCCAAGACCATCAGGAACGACAACTCCTCCAGATTTGTGAGTTTCTGTAGCTCTGAAATGGGAAACTTTTGGTGAAATTAAGATTTTAAATAAAATAAGTGGCTTTTTCTGTAGGGTAAATTCATCAGAATTCACTTTGACAACAGAGGAAAGTTGGCCTCTGCTGACATTGAGACTTGTAAGTAACAAGATTTATGAAACGTGTTTGAAGTCACGCTCAATCGATTTGTGTCCATAAGAACAAATATTGTATTCAACAGATCTTCTGGAAAAGTCACGTGTGACCTACCAGCTCAAAGCTGAGAGGGACTACCACATTTTCTACCAGATTTTGTCTCAGGCAAAGCCTGAACTCCTGGGTAAGTGTATTAAACAAATGCAAAGTAGTTTATATTTTAACATTATAACATGTTAAAAAATATATATTTTATCCCATTCTAGAGATGCTGCTCATCACCAACAACCCCTATGACTACGCCTTCATCTCCCAAGGAGAGACGACAGTAGCCTCCATCAATGACTCTGAAGAGCTGATGGCCACTGATGTGAGATAAATCGTAAAATCAAAACAGCAAACAATGTTCAGTCAATCATATTATGAAGCTAAATAAAAATGAAATTGCATTGATTTATTTCACTTAGGATGCCTTTGATGTGTTGGGCTTCATTCAAGAAGAGAAGAACAGTATTTACAAAATGACTGGTGCCATCATGCACTTTGGTAACATGAAGTTTAAGCAGAAACAGCGAGAGGAGCAGGCAGAGGCTGATGGAACTGAAGGTAAGAAAAAATAATATATGTGCACTGTTGTTACTGTTGGTAGTAGATGTGTTCAGGACATTTTAGGTAAACAGCGACAATCCATTTCTTAAAGGTTTTGCTCAAACCATATGTACCTCATGTTAAGTGCGTCTGTCTTTGTGTACGTTTTTTACTTAGATGCTGACAAAGTAGCATACTTGATGGGCCTGAACTCTGCCGACCTCATCAAAGGTCTCTGTCACCCGAGAGTCAAAGTAGGAAATGAGTGGGTCACCAAGGGACAGAATGTTGCGCAGGTATGCATATATATTCTCTGTATGCTGTGCAGAGAATATATATGAGAGTACTGAGGTAGAATATGATGTAAAGGTAAATTTTAACAATGTTCCTAATCATTTACTTGTTAAGGTGTACTATGCTGTTGGTGCACTGTCTAAGTCAGTGTATGAGAAGATGTTTCTGTGGATGGTGGTGAGGATCAATCAGTCCCTGGACACCAAGCAGCCACGTCAGTACTTCATTGGTGTGCTGGACATCGCTGGATTTGAGATTTTTGATGTGAGTTTGAAGAAATCAAAAATTACACAAACATTTATGATTGCTTAATATTTGAGTTAATACTGAGCTAATATCTGCCTACATTTAATGCAATTACAGTTCAACACCTTTGAGCAGCTGTGCATCAACTTCACCAATGAGAAACTGCAACAATTTTTCAACCACCACATGTTTGTGCTGGAGCAGGAAGAGTACAAGAAAGAGGGAATTGAATGGGAGTTTATTGATTTTGGGATGGATCTGCAGGCCTGTATTGACCTGATTGAAAAGGTATTTTGTTCGAAGTATATGTTATCCTTGAGAACCTCCAATTTTATCACGTCTGTCACTGAAATCTAGATTTGTTTTTATTAAACTGTCCTCAGCCCATGGGTATCATGTCCATCCTTGAAGAGGAGTGCATGTTTCCAAAAGCATCTGATACCACCTTTAAAGCTAAGCTTTATGACAACCACCTGGGAAAATCAAACAACTTCCAGAAACCCAGAGTTATTAAAGGAAAGCCAGAGGCCCATTTCTCCTTGGTTCACTACGCTGGAACTGTTGATTATAACATCAACAACTGGCTGGTGAAGAACAAAGATCCTCTGAATGAGACTGTCGTGGGTCTTTTCCAGAAGTCAACGGTTAAGCTTTTAGCTTTGCTTTTTGCTGGGTATGCAGGAGCTGAATCAGGTATGTGGACATTTGCTCCTAAAAATAAGATGCAAAACACAAACAGGAGCTGGTACCACAGCATCACTATTATCATTTAGACACCGATTTTGTGGGTCTAAAATCTGATACCTTGTTTCTGACATGACTTTCAAAACTGTCATTTCTATTTATGTCAAGATTCTGGTGGAAAAGGCAAAGGTGCAAAAAAGAAAGGTTCTTCTTTCCAAACCGTATCTGCCCTGCACAGAGTAAGATTATTATATATTTTTTAAACACTACATTTAATAATTATCTCTACCTGAAGCTGTGATGTTTAAATATAATAATAACAGTAATGATAAATCATGTAATCTGTGGTGTATTTTCAGGAAAACTTGAACAAGCTGATGACCAACTTGAGGTCAACCCACCCTCACTTTGTGCGCTGCATCATCCCCAACGAGACCAAGACTCCTGGGGCCATGGAGAACCCTCTGGTGATGCACCAGCTGCGCTGTAACGGTGTGCTAGAAGGCATCAGGATCTGCAGAAAGGGCTTCCCCAACAGGATCCTCTACGGAGATTTCAAGCAGAGGTTTGTCCTTGATGACCAATCATATAATAAAATATAAAAAATCAACAAACAAACACATTTGATGTACTCTGTCAAAGATATCGTATTTTGAACCCCAATGCCATTCCTGAGGGCCAGTTCATTGACAACAAGAAGGCTGCTGAAAAACTGCTGGGCTCATTGGATATAGACCACAACCAGTACAAACTAGGCCACACCAAGGTAAGAGTCTCTATTATCATCAGACATTGCAATATGGAAAATGTATAGATGGTACTAATTAATTTTGTGTTTACCTATAAAAAGGTGTTCTTTAAGGCTGGACTTCTGGGTCAGCTTGAAGAAATGCGAGATGATCGTTTAGCACTAATCATCACTGGCATCCAAGCTCGCTCGCGAGGTCTTTTAGCAAGAGTTGAATTTCAGAAGATAGTTGAACGCAGGTAAGTACTGAAATTTAAAAGGAATGCTGTCAAGTAACACTATACTATTCACTAATCGGGCTCAATTTCATAAAACACAACATTTATGGCACACAGAGATGCACTACTTGTGATCCAGTGGAACATTCGTGCCTTCATGGGGGTCAAGAATTGGCCCTGGATGAAGATGTACTTTAAAATCAAACCGCTGCTGAAATCAGCCGAGACTGAGAAGGAAATGGCCAATATGAAGGAAGAGTTTACCAAGCTGAAGGAGGCTTATGCAAAATCTGAGGCTCGTAGAAAGGAACTGGAGGAAAAAATGGTCTCTCTTCTCCAAGAGAAGAATGACCTGCAGCTCCAAGTCCAAGCTGTACGTTAAAACCATTTTTAATTTAAACACCATCTACTGTATGATATTTTAAATGTTTACAATGTTCAACTCTGTTAAAAACAGGAGCAAGATAATCTGTCTGATGCTGAAGAACGATGTGAGGGGCTGATCAAGAGCAAGATTCAGCTGGAGGCAAAAATCAAAGAGCTTACAGAAAGGCTGGAGGATGAGGAGGAAATGAACGCCGAGCTGACAGCAAAAATCAAAGAGCTTACAGAAAGGCTGGAGGATGAGGAGGAAATGAACGCCGAATTGACTGGTAAAAAGAGGAAGTTGGAAGATGAGTGCTCCGAGTTAAAGAAGGATATTGATGACTTGGAGCTAACTCTGGCAAAAGTGGAAAAAGAGAAGCATGCTACTGAGAACAAGGTTCGTCAAAACCCTTAATATTTCTGTTTCTCAAAGCAGGAATACAAAGACGCAAATTTTTCCATCAAAGATCAGAGATTTTTGATTTTTTCCTGCTTATTTAACAGGTAAAAAATCTGACAGAGGAGATGGCTGCATTGGATGAAATCATTGCCAAGCTGACCAAGGAAAAGAAAGCCTTACAGGAAGCTCATCAACAAACACTGGATGACCTGCAGAGTGAGGAAGACAAAGTCAATACTCTGACCAAGGCCAAGGCCAAACTGGAGCAACAAGTGGATGATGTAAGAGTTTGTGAAATTAGGCAGACTATAAAAACCTAAATGCTTTCACCATTAAAGCATTGCTTTTATTCTCCAGCTGGAGGGGTCCTTAGAACAAGAGAAGAAAATACGTATGGATCTCGAGAGAGCAAAGCGGAAGCTTGAAGGAGACCTAAAGTTGGCCCAAGAAAGTATCATGGACCTGGAAAATGACAAACAGCAGCTTGAAGAGAGGCTGAAAAAGTAACATTTTTCACATGTCAAAGCAATAATTTTTTTTTTTTTTTTTTTTTTACACAGTTATCATTTTATGGATTTCACATGTATTCTCATCAACAGGAAAGATTTTGAAATCAGTCAGCTCAACGGTAAAATAGAGGATGAACAATCTATGAGTGCCCAACTCCAGAAAAAACTCAAGGAGCTGCAGGTGAAACTTTACAGGAGAAACTAAGAAAGAAATGATTAAAATGACATTTACAAAAATTATTGGAAGACCAACAAAATCTAGATAAAGTTTTGCAACAAATCTGTTACAGGCCCGCATTGAAGAACTGGAGGAAGAGCTCGAAGCAGAGCGAGCTGCTCGAGCCAAGGTGGAGAAGCAGAGAGCAGACTTGGCCCGAGAGCTGGAGGAGATCAGTGAGAGGCTGGAGGAGGCTGGAGGAGCCACGGCCGCACAGATCGAGATGAACAAGAAGAGGGAGGCCGAGCTTCAAAAACTCCGCAGAGACCTCGAAGAGGCCACTCTGCATCATGAATCTACCACCGCT
>NC_051449.1:15498786-15500765 GCF_001649575.2 Kryptolebias marmoratus | reverse complement strand
CTTCATCCAGGGCCAATTCTTGACCCCCATGAAGGCACGAATGTTCCACTGGATCACAAGTAGTGAATCTCTGTGTGCAACAATTTCTTTAAATATGTTGTTCATAGTCATTTGAATTCAGGTAATCCATGGTCATTGCACACACTTTATATCTACTTTGGGAATGATTTCAGAATTAACTGATTCTTGAATCTATTTTAACACGTGTACATTTGTACGTACCTTCGTTCTACAATCTTCTGGAATTCTATTCTTGCCAGAACACCCCTGGATCTTGCCTGGATTCTGGTTATGATTAAAGCCAAACGATCATCTCTCATCTCCTCCAGGAGCCCCAGCAGCCCAGCTTTGAAGAACACCTGATTTTGTTTTTCAAACAGAGACATGAAGCTAATGTTTACAACATATATGTGAACGAAATGGAGTTGACTTTTTTCCCAAAAGTATTTACATTGTTCTCTTGTAAGAAAAAGGTATTTCATGAAGCATTTATTTACTTACCTTGGTGTGTCCCAGTTTATACTGGTTATGGTCAATATCTAATGAGCCCAAAAGCTTCTCTGAAGCTTTCTTGTTATCAATGAATTGCCCCTCTGGTATGGCACTTGGGTTCAAGATTCGGTATCTTAAAAAGGCAAAAGATGACTTCAGCTATTATTTTCTTATTGTGCAAAATGTAAAACTAAAACTATCAAAATGCACTCAAATAATAACTAGCTGCATTGAAACCATGTATTATGTTCTGACATAAAACTATAAAAACTTAGAGCAAAAAAGCACAACAAGTTCATTTAGAACATGCTGATGTAGTCTGCTGAGTCATTGGATGAAAGTATTATCACCTATTATCACCAGATATAAATTTTAGAGGAGCATGCAATTATTAAAAAAAAAATTAATGTATTTGGTCAATTTCTGTCAGAACACCCTTGATGAGAAAATCATCACAATACACTTCTCTTTTTTGTTTTGTTGTAACAGGTTTACATACCTTTCATTATCTGACAACAGAGCCAATATTTCTCACCAGTTTTCTTGTTGTTCCTCAGAAATAGCATTATGATCTAAAATACTGTAACTTTGTCTGTATATTGAATGTGTTCATTAATTCTTTCCATTTGTGTTTTATTATATGATTGCTCATCAAGGACAAACCTCTGCTTGAAATCTCCGTAGAGGATCCTGTTGGGGAAGCCCTTTCTGCAGATCCTGATGCCTTCCAGCACACCGTTACAGCGCAGCTGGTGCATCACCAGAGGGTTCTCCATGGCCCCAGGAGTCTTGGTCTCGTTGGGGATGATGCAGCGCACAAAGTGAGGGTGGGTTGACCTCAAGTTGGTCATCAGCTTGTTCAAGTTCTCCTAAAAATTGATCACAGCTTTTATTATCAGCACTATTGAAAAAAACATATTTAACGTATTGAATGTTTGGATCCATGTGAAATATATTCAAGATATATGTATGATAATGTATAATTTAAAACAAACTCCCCTTACCCTGTGCAAGGCAGAGACAGTTTGGAAAGAAGAACCTTTCTTTTTTCCACCTTTGGCTTTTCCACCAGATTCCTGAGCTAAAGTTTAAAAACAAAATTCTTAAAACTTCAAATATAAAGAAAAAAAGGAAATAATTTTTAATATTTTCAAACAAGAGTGATGACATATAGTAGAACCAGTACATTAGAATCATGAGCCCTCTTCATTTGAGAAAACAGAGCTAACCACTACAGTAAACTCTCAGAAGTGATGCTAAAATCCTTCTTAAACACACATCATCATTCCTTAATAAATACAGACCTGAATCAGCTCCTGCATAATTTGCAAAGAGAATTCCCAACAGCTTCACGGTAGACTTTTGGTACAGTCCAACAACCGTCTCATTCAGAGGATCTTTGTTCTTCACCAGCCAGTTGTTGATGTTATAATCAACAGTTCCAGCGTAGTGAACCAGGGCAAAATGGGCCTCTGGTTTTCCTTTAA
>NC_051449.1:15487744-15498502 GCF_001649575.2 Kryptolebias marmoratus | reverse complement strand
TGTTCCAGATAGTATCGACTTATAGAAACAGAAACAAATGATGCTCACCTCAAAAATCTCAAATCCAGCAATGTCCAGCACACCAATGAAGTACTGACGTGGCTGCTTGGTGTCCAGGGACTGATTGATCCTCACCACCATCCACAGAAACATCTTCTCATACACTGCCTTAGACAGTGCACCAACAGCATAGTACACCTAAAGGAGCAATACAAGCGTTAGAAGTTAGATTGTCATTTTGTTCCTGCATCTTTTGATGCCTCCATCAAGGGGATGGTCAGAATTTCAGAGGTATTTTTATTTTTTCTACCTGTTGAACATTCTGTCCCTTGGTGACCCACTCATTTCCTACTTTGACTCTTGGGTGACAGAGACCTTTGATGAGGTCGGCAGAGTTCAGGCCCATCAGATAAGCTGCTTTGTCAGCATCTTTGGGGATTTAATGATGTTAAGTCAAGGTCATCAGTGGAATGCAAAGCTCTTATCATTCTTTTGTGCCTTGTAACTTGCTTCAAATAATAATTTCCTACCTTCAGTTCCATCAGCCTCTGCCTGCTCCTCTCGCTGTTTCTGCTTAAACTTCATGTTACCAAAGTGCATGATGGCACCAGTCATTTTGTAAATACTGTTCTTCTCTTCTTGAGTGAAGCCCAACACATCAAAGGCATCCTAAGTGAAATAAATCAATGCAATTTCATTTTTATTTAGCTTCATAATATGATTGACTGAACATTGTTTGCTGTTTTGATTTTACGATTTATCTCACATCAGTGGCCATCAGCTCTTCAGAGTCATTGATGGAGGCTACTGTCGTCTCTCCTTGGGAGATGAAGGCGTAGTCATAGGGGTTGTTGGTGATGAGCAGCATCTCTAGAATGGGATAAAATATATATTTTTTAACATGTTATAATGTTAAAATATAAACTACTTTGCATTTGTTTAATACACTTACCCAGGAGTTCAGGCTTTGCCTGAGACAAAATCTGGTAGAAAATGTGGTAGTCCCTCTCAGCTTTGAGCTGGTAGGTCACACGTGACTTTTCCAGAAGATCTGTTGAATACAATATTTGTTCTTATGGACACAAATCGATTGAGCGTGACTTCAAACACGTTTCATAAATCTTGTTACTTACAAGTCTCAATGTCAGCAGAGGCCAACTTTCCTCTGTTGTCAAAGTGAATTCTGATGAATTTACCCTACAGAAAAAGCCACTTATTTTATTTAAAATCTTAATTTCACCAAAAGTTTCCCATTTCAGAGCTACAGAAACTCACAAATCTGGAGGAGTTGTCGTTCCTGATGGTCTTGGCATTACCAAAAGCCTCCAGAGCAGGGTTAGCCTGAATGATTTGATCCTCCAGGGTGCCCTGATGGGAAACAAATCCACATTGTCAGACATACTGACAAGTTTAGGGAAGCTTGAAAAATTTAAAGTAATTTTAGGTTTACTATTGATAGTTTTGTTGTGTGATTTTAAGAAACAAATGTAGAACAAACCTTCTTCTCAGCAGCAGCATCTTTCTTCCCACTGGGGACAGCAGCAATACTGGCAAAGTACTGAATAACACGCTTGGTGTTGACAGTCTTTCCAGCTCCGGATTCTCCACTGAGTGTAAAATACACAGAAAGGTTTAGGCTGTGATCACCGACCTATGACTGCTGAATGGTTTTTGATCACAGTAACTCACGTGATGAGGATTGACTGGTTTTCTCTGTCTGTCATCAAGAAAATACAATAAACAAATGAAAATTTACAGCATCATCCAAAACATTTTTGAAGACCTGAAGTGACTTATGTACCTGCATGCATGTACTGGTAGGCATTATCAGAGATGGAGAAGATGTGAGGAGGAGCTTCACTCCTCTTCTTCCCTCTGTAGGCGACGACCACCTCTTGGTTGTAGACTGGCAGCCATTTGTATGGGTTGACAGTCACACAGAACAGCCCAGAGTAGGTCTGCCATGTCAAAAGAAGAATAGAAAATAATGTTTTTAGATGCTAAGATAGTTTATAAGTATGGAGAAATAAACTTGTTCTTTAACTCACATAGATCATCCATGCTGCGTAACGCTCTTTGAGGTTAAACAGCACAGCTGGCTCGTGGAGGAAGGTGAACATCGCCATGTCTTCAATTTTATCAAACTTTGGCGGGTTCTGGGGGTGTACATCACACTCCTTCACAGTGACAGTCTGGAAAAAGAAGTGACATATCTCACCCAGATTGTCAAGAGTTTTCAATTTCAGTCAAACAGAACTGATAATATACCTTTCCAAATTCAGTCTCAGCGGTGACTTTGTCGCCATCACGACTGGTGATGGATGCTTTCACGTACTCGACCTCAGGGTCGGGTACGAAGCACTCCTTCTTCATGTCAAACGGACGAGTCTGAGCCTCCAGGCGCTCCTTGTCTGACTTCCTCAGAAAAGAAGCAGCAACTCCAAACTCTGCCATGGCGGCGTCACCCATTATTCAACCTGTTACAAATGTGAGAATGTTGAGCCTCTGATGATGACTGCAGTAACTTTAAACAAATCACCATTAAATGTTTAATGCTAAATATCTGCAAGCATCTGTTGTTACAGCAGTTACTTTACAAATACAGTCATTTAAAGGGCAGATGGTAATCATTGTGATTCCATTATAGTTGAGTTTTAAATCTTTTTTTCAATATGAAGTTCATATGTTTAAAAAAATAATTAAATCTTCATTGCATATTCATTTTAAAGCCTTTTTGAATATAAAATTGCATTCGATATTATGGAAATAAACATAAATAGTTTTAAATTTATAAATAAGAATAATAATTAAATATAAATGTCCTTTGATATTTTAGATCTTTAGTTCGGACGAGAGGAGCTGCTCCAAAAAACAAATAGAAACTGACCTTGAATTCCTAATCATGTACAATGTCAAAGATAAATTTCCAGTAACTCGACTAAACTTAGTCCAAAATCAATGTCCTGATTGAACTGCAGCTTGCTTTTACCTTGGGTGGGTTGGACTCCAAATGAAGACGATGGTCAGTCAGAGTTTTCTGTTCAAACCAGATAAAAAAGCAAAGCATTTGATTCAGTCTTGCTGCCATACATCATCATTTACACTCAAAGGTACTATCAGTAAGTGCTACTTGTGGTAGAGTGTCCGCCCTGAAACTGGGAGGTTGTGGGTTCAATCCCCAGCCGGGTCATACCAAAGACTGTAAAAATGGGACCCATTGCCACCCTGCTTGACACTCAGCATTAAGGGTTGGAATTGGGGGGTTACATCACCAAATGATTCCCGAGCGCAGCACCGCTGCTGCTCACCGCTCCCTCAGGGGATGGGTCACATGCGGAGAACAAATTTCACACACTCAGGTGTGTGACAATCAGTGGATCTTTCTTTCTTTCTTTTTTTTTCTTCGACTTCAGTGCTACACATCAGAGCATCAACTTTAATTATTAAACGGGATCATACAAATGATAAAAATGTTTTGCTTACCTTAGACTGTCAGCCTTCAATCAAGTGAAATGTTGAGAGCCGTACCTGACAGCAGCCTCACCTCCTTTAATAAAGCTGGTAGATCCACCAAATATGGGATAAATATTTGGGGGGGGGGGGGAAATGCACGTTAAAAAAGCATGGTCCTAATTGGGCAGGAACTGCTGCCGCTATTTGTTGCTGTAACCTTGTGACAAACAAGGCGAGGACAATACGTGGTTCAAAGAAAGGGGAGGGCGTGAGGTGGAGTTCAGGGACAGGCTGGATATCAAATGACTCTTAATTTATTCATATTAATCATAACCAGTCAGTTTTCATCATTTCTTCAGAGCAACTGCTTAGAATCACTTCAATCCTGTTATTGTGATTTCATTATTATTTGTGTGTTGCACCTGTTGTTCAGTATGTCACATCTATAAGTCGCCTACTTTGCCATGTTTAATGTTTACCTCCATCATCCGTCTGTCTGGTTGAAACTTTAAAGCTGAATTGACTGTAGTCATGTCTTTATGTGGCTGCATCTGTTTAACCTGACATGAATTTTTGATCATTTCTTCTCACAAGCAAGGAAAAATAACCTCAGTATGATATGTTCTTTTATACTAAGTATCAAATAAACCCATTAAAGTCGGGTTTTACATGAGAGCAAAATGGTTTTGAAATAAAAGTTTGTTAGAAACAGGAGATCCCACTACGTTTCTTCATTTTCACCTTTTAGTATCAGCTGATTGGGTGCCCGTGTTTTATATTTCAGACAGAAGGATGAGAAACATCAGATTAATAAACAAACTAAAACCAATTTGTTCTTTTAATGCTGAGGTTGGAGAGGAGCTCTAGACTTGTTAAGACTTTGGATGAAATGATTGAGTTTAGCTAAGGTCAGTCCGGTACAGAGGGAAGAGGTGCTTGTAAAGTCACTGCTGAGACAGTAAAGAGTTGCAGCTGTCACTGAGTGAAAACTAAGGTCAGAGACTTTAAATTATCACTCACCGCTGCTCTGCCCAGGAAGGTCTACGCCCTTAGTCTCATCATGTCGTCATGGCATTGTTCCCTCTCCTTTGGCCTTCAGGACAAAGATAACCCTGTGAAATTCTTCTCTGGATTTTTCCTCCCGATTATGAAGGGCAGCCTTTGAGGGCAGTGATAAAGTTGAACTACAGTTTCTGATGTCATGATGGACAGGAAGAAGCAGGTGTGCAGCACCTAAAATATTGTCTCCGTTCAACCTTGTTTGTATTCTTGGCCATTATAAAGTTTCATGTGGGTTGAGAGGACACATTTAACTGTATTTAAAAGCACACTTTATTAATCCCTAAAGATAAGTACCATTAAAGTTTTAATAAAACAAAGTACTGGCAGATAAAATAAATTAAGAAACAATAAAAAAGGATTGATCTCCTTTATGGCAGTGCAGGTCAGCAAACTGAAGAAGCTGAAGAGGTTTTATTCCATAAGTTTAACTAGTTTTTGTCATCTTTTAAGGCCTTTTCTGGTGAAGGACAAAAACCCAGTCCTAATATTGTGGAACCTCATTTTGAGGTTAGAGATTAGATTCAGGGCTAAGGTATAAAGAGAGTTTAGGTCAGGATTCAGCATGTACTCATTATTGTTAAGGTGAGGGTAAGGCTAGGGGTTAGGCTACAGAAATGAATGGAAGGCAAAAAAATGTCTTAAGTGTAGAAATACAAACTTGTGTGTATATTGGTAGGTGTATATTTATAATATTACATATATAAATATTACATATATAAATTTATATTATATTATATGGTATATACTGTATGTCTTCTCAGTTATTGCACAGGAATACAGGGGTCACATAAGTTATACTTCCTGCTTCTTTCTGGACAGAAAAGTGTGTAGTTAAAATGTATATTTATGTAGTTTAAGGTATTTACAGAGTGAAAGTGTGAGCTATAATACCTTGTTTTTAAAGTATTTCTTGTGCTTGAGTGCTAATGTAATGATGATGCTCCCTGTGTAGTAACAACTGAATTACTGCGGTTTTCTTCCCTCTTTTATTATTAACGAAATAAGCCCCTCTATCCTGCAAACAATGTCGCAATCTTCATCCTAACGCCATCACTGTTAGTTTTGTACTGTAGTGCTTAGCGGTGTTTCACCGGGCCGTGTAAAGGTTGATCAGAATCTGCTTTCACATTATTGGACTTACTATCATTCTCAGCTGTTTAAATGCCCGTGGAGACCTTAGATCGTGCCCCCCTGCTGGATTTCATCCCAGACCCACTGTGTAACTCCTCTGAGGTGAGACCAATTGTTCTTTGGTTTTAAAGAACAAAAGGTGTTGCCTCTTTAAATGCAACTGCTTCTAATTTCTGCCAAAACAGCTCTTAAGCTCTTACAAACACAACAGCCCCGTGCATTAAGCGTTTGACAAGCTGAACCTGTGACACAAACACAAAAAGCGTTAAAGGGTTGTCGCTGAGTCAGAGGGAAATTAAACGAAGATTAGATCAATTTGTTATCATTATTGCATGGATGAAAAAGAATAACACTGTGCTGTTCATCTATTGTCGGGGAATCTCCTCGTAGATCTCAAAGATCTTCGGAGGACGAGGCCACGTGAGATCAAGGTCATCACTCGGTGTCAGCTCATACTCTCCGCCTTCCTCACTCCTTCAAATTGGCTGCCTATCGTCTGTTCGTCTGTGCCTCCTTTGTGCAGCAGCAGATGCATAACACACGGTAAGCTTCAGATATACGTTAAACGATGCTGTTTTTGTGCATAGGTGCATGTTTTACGTTCATTGTTTTATTCTTTTATAGGATGTTGTCAATTTTTACAGAAAACAAGTATTTTTCACAAGAAAAGAATACCTTCTACGTAGTTATGTCTTGGTCTAAGCAGTAGTGACTTTTGATTTTTGGGGTATCTGTCCAACATGGGATTAAGGTTTAACAAGTTCTATCGATGACAAAAATCTTTTACAACATGAGTATACGTATGCTTATATACAGTATACATCCCACAATGTGTAGTAGATAATGTAGGCAAAATTAGATGAGCTATCCTTAAATATTATGCTGTATATGAGGTCAAATTCTTTATTCTTTTGTGTTTTGGACAAAAATCTATATATTGCATCATTTATGCTAAAAATTTTAATCAAGGTGTGAGCATTTTACTGTTATTTTATGTACTATAACACTAATTTAAACCTTTTGAATATTTTAACAGTTTAATTGAGCTACATGTATAATTTTAAACACAGAACTAGGTAATTATTTGTTACCTAAACTCAAAAAAATGGAAAAAACACAATTTTTAGTAATGTTCTTCTTTGTTTAGATTCTGGAAATAAATTTGTGTTCTTATTTGGCTGTGAGGACATTTCCAAAAGTTTAAAGTAGTTCTTCCATCTTCATGTTTTTGAGAGCTGTAATAAATTTATAGTGTGTATTTAGAGTGTCAGAGTGTTGAATATAACTTTATACTTTATACAAGTGAGTGTTTTGTTCACTAAAAGAAGTGGAGAACTCGACAGACATAAAAAAAAGATGCTTGCTCTTTGTCTCTTAAAGGGTCTCTTAGTTTGAAACTCTGACAGCAAGCAAATGAAGCAAGTGTGATTGTTGTGGGAGAAAAGATTAGGTGAAACCATTAGAAGAGACTAGAGCAAATCTTTATCACAGACTGTCGTATAAAAAGGAGGAGCGGTGGAGTAACAGCTCACATTTGATATTGAAGGTACTGATAAACAGGATAGACCTTTTCTCTTAGAAAACAATTAACCATGTGTCTTGTGCTGTTGGAATATATTTTGAATATATTTATATTTTCCTTTCCGGAACTTTTTTATTTTACACGTCTCATATTATTGATAGGTCTCATTATTATTTTTATTAGTTCTCTACAATTTATATTTGCAATAAATAGGATACAGATTAAATAAACAAAACTTTAACAGCTATTGTACTGTTTTTAGCTATTTACGACTACTTTTTTTTATCTCTTTTAATGCCTATGATTTTAAACTATATGCTATTAGCAATCACTTTTATGTTTAATTAATTCCTGGTAGTCATCTCAAGATCCCCCACTTGGTTCTCCCACAGCCAGAGAGGTCCTAACCACAACTCTAAGAACCGTCTTCGTCTGCTGACGGCAAGTAATTTTTACAAAAAAGTTATCATATATTCTTTTTCAAACAAGCAAATTTTTTTTTTTCTCAGATCAGACAGTGTGAGACATTTTAACAAAAGACAGTAGAAGGAAACAAAAAATGTTTTACCACGAAGATTATACTTTATTTGAGAAATCTGACATATTATGGCTTTGTTTGGGTCATAAAATTAAAACTTCAGTGCTATAGTACATTTGACATTTCAAACACTATAGAGCACTAAAAAGTATATTATTTTTTTCTGGCTTGATATACACAACGCTTAGACTATTTTTATCCATATTGACACTTCAGGTGTGCCATATTAGCACAATATGAGTGCAATTCTCAATCTGCAGATGTTTCTTTTTGGTTGATCCAAACTTGTTTAACTGAGCAGCATCAGGAAAAGCATCGGTGAAAATTGGAGTATTGGTAAAAGCAGCATAATGGACACCGAGCCGTTCTTCTTCAGACAAACACATCATTTCTGCTCTGCAACTAACTTACTGATGGGTCCATGCAACTGTCAAAACAAAGATCGTTTTATATTTTATATGTACGTAGGTTTTACCAGTACTTTATTACAGACTTCAAATATAAGTAAAAACACACTGACTCTTCTGTAGTGTGTGTGTTCTTGTTATTTTCAATCATCAGTTGACGATTTTCAGCACAAGGTGGCAGGACTGATCAAACCACTGGTAAAATGTATTTTCTGTGTCAGACCCTCTGGCAGATTGACTAACAGTATAAATTAAGTGGTGAGTACACAAAAAGCACAATAAAGCAGAAGATTTGACATCTTTTTTTGAGTGATGGTTTTTATTTCAGTGTGCCTATTGTCACTACTGTGACCACAATGACTGCGAACACTTTGTGTTAATTTTGATGCATTTTGCTTTATTCTACAGAATTACTTTTCAGGATGAAGGGACTGCAGCACAGAAGATCCCACAGGTCTGAGGTGGCCGTCAGAGAGTTTCACTCCTCATCTAGCCCTCTCTGTGATGAAGAGTGACAAGAGAGAGGGGAATTGGTGGAAAAGGACCTAACGAGTCTCAACAGGTTTTACACAAAATGCTTAAAAAATTATGAACTGTAGAGCAGAATCCTTATTACAGTTTATTATGGCTTTTTACAGTTTTCCATTACGATGACATGTTAACTTTAGAAATAAAATGTCTCAGATAGAAAACAAATATTAAAATTAGTAGAACTGAGTGAATGTAAATGCAAGACTAAAAAATGAGAGTTAAAAAAAAGTATGTAAAAAAAAAAAGTAAATTTAGATTATAATGTTCACTGTTTAAAAACAAGACATTAATTATTTACAGAATTCTATGGTCATCGTGTTATTTTAGCAAAATTGTAGGTAAGTATAGCAAAAAAAAACATCTTTGCATGCTCCACTCAATGCATGAGTCATATTTTACAAATATAGTTTTCAAACAAGTCAAACTAATCCCTGAATTTTAAATTTTGTCAGATTTTTAACATCTACCATCTAATAAATTCCCAAATTATCAATCAAGCCCCAATTCTTACCTTAAAACTAATCTAAACTTAACTTTTAAATACTAACTTCATTTTGAAGAAATTCAATTATTAACAACTAAATAAAATAAACTAAAACAACTCATCAAATCCAGATATAAAATAAAATTGATTTATACAAAGACTGGCCTGATTTATTTACTTTCATTTCCAATAAAAATCTGATTTGGTATTTTGGTTTTCTTTACAAACAACTTGAACTATATTGTCCTAAAATAATATTATTAATAAAGGTAGTAAAGAATTAGTTTTTGCATTTTCAGGAGTGCAGCACTCTTCATATCAGGTGTTGTTGAATATAAGAGAAGCCTCTGACCTTTGACCCCACATCACGGCTCTTGGCACGCAGCTTGTTGACCTGAGACTCAGCGATGTCGGCTCTCTCTTCAGCCTCGTCCAGCTCGTGCTGCAGTTTACGAAACTTGCCCAGATGAGTATTGGCCTGCTCTTCCTGTGAGATTTAAAAAGGACCCAGACCACAACATTATATCAAAATGTTCTGAGTTCACCTGATTCTCAAAGATCCAACCAAGCTGTGATCAGTGCTGTTGGTGCAGCTTTGAAAATGTAATAAAATGAAGGAAGGTCACATCAGAGCAGCTTAAGGAGTACTACAAGGTCTCAGTAAAGGGTTTTTGGGAGTAAGAACAACATTTAGGTCCTGAATCGAACCACACTCACAGCCTCCTCAGCAGCTCTCTTGTAGGCTTTGACTTTCAGCTGCAGTTTGTCAACCAGGTCTTGCAGACGAGCTACATTCTTGCGGTCCTCCTCAGTCTGTAAAAATTAAGAAAAATTAATTTTTTTTGTTTGGATGTTTTTTTTTGTTACAATATTCTTTGTGTAGTGGGAACACACAGCTGTTTTTACTTTTTTAACCATCGCAGGATTAATCATTTTCTGTAAATGAGAACCTCTTTTAAAAAAGGCAAATGTTTTCACGTTTAAAGATTACCTGGTATGTGAGCTCCTTAATGCGTCTCTCGTATTTGCGGATTCCCTTCACTGCTTCGCTGCTCTTCTTCTGCTCTAACTCCACCTCATTCTCAAGCTCCTTCACCTAAAAACATCAGAGCACCAACTGTCTTAAATCTTGGTAATTTTACACACCTAAGCAAAAGGTTGGAATGAACAGCAAATTTATACATTTCTTGAGCTAAATATAACAGGTGTTAGTGTTCACACAAGATGAAAAACATTAAACAGTCGAAGTAAATGATTAACTGGTGAAGAAAGTGTTTTTCAAAAGCCAACATTATAAGTAAAGGCTTGTAGAAGTGTTGTTTTCCTGTTTGGTCATTAAGAAGCCAATAAAAGCTATTTTATAATGACACCATGATGTTAAAGCCACATGTGCACACTGTCTGATAAAGTCTAAGATTATACTTACCCTGGCCTCGAGCTTCTGCACCTGCTTCTTGCCTCCCTTCATGGCGATCTGTTCAGCTTCATCCAGACGGTGCTGCAGGTCTTTGATGGTTTGCTCCATGTTCTTCTTCATGCGCTCCAGGTGAGCGCTGGTGTCCTGCTCCTTCTTCAGCTCCTCCGCCATCATGGCAGCATCGGTGATGGCCTTCTTGGCCTTCTCTTCAGC
>NC_051449.1:15481258-15487644 GCF_001649575.2 Kryptolebias marmoratus | reverse complement strand
CCCTCCAGCTTCTTCTTCTGGTTTATCAGGCTGGTGTTCTACGTGTTTTTACAGTGAGAGAGTGAGAATAAAATAATTTCTCCATATTTGAAGCATTGTTTCTGTTGGGGGTATAGTCTCACCTGTGAGTGCAGCAGCTGCACCCTCTCACTAACATCCAGCAGCTCTTGCTCAGCAAGTTTACGGCTTCGGTCAGTTTGCTCCAGAGCAGCCCTCAGTTCCTCCAGTTCAGCCTGAAGCAGGTTGTTGCGTCTCTCAACGATGGCAATGTTCTCTTTGAGATCATCATTAGCCCGAACAGACTCATCCAGCTGAATTTGGCAATCCTTTATGGAATAACATGAACCACAAGGATATTTATGGACACCTTGACACTGAAAAGCTTTTAAAAAGTGAATTTTTCCTGTTTCTAGTTTACCTTAAGATGTGCATGAACAGACTTGAGTTGTTTCTGAGCCTCAGCTGCCTGCCTGTTGGCTTGGCTAAGCTGGATCTCCATCTCGTTGAGGTCTCCCTCCATCTTCTTCTTCAAACGGAGGGCTTCGTTCCTGCTGCGACACTCAGCCTCAAGAGAGCTCTGCAGGGTGTCAATGGTCCTCTGCATGTTCCTCTTGGCCTGCTCCATTTCTTCATCCTTCTCAGATAGTTTACGCTCTATATCTGCTTTAATCTGGTTAAATTCAAGCTGGACTCTCAGTATCTTGCCTTCCTCGTGCTCAAGAGAACCCTTAAACAAACATCAGGTCTTTGTCAGAATTTACGCTTTTCAGACTTTTCTGTAATTTATTTTTTAAGCAGTAAAACTGAAGATATAATGTTGCAGTCTTACCTCTGCCTCCTCTAGGGCAGACTGAATCTCACTCTTTTCTTGCTCCAGCTGCTTGCGGGCCTTTTCCAGCTCATGAATGGTTTTCCCACCTTCACCAAGTTGCTCAGTGAGGTCAGAAATTTCCTCTGTGTAAGTAAACAGGTGAATGTTGTTTTTTTTAAATAATTTGTTTTATTTATTGGCATGTACAGTGGTTTGGTTTTGAGTCAGTGTATTTATTAGTTTATTACCTTGAAGGTTTTTATTCTCTCTCTTCATGGTCTCCAGATGCTCCAGACACTCTTCATAGGAGTTTTTCAGTTTGAAGAGCTCTGTGCTCAGAGACCGAGCTTCCTTCTGGGAGCTCTCCAATTCACACTGAGACTCCTCATATTTCTGCTTCCATTCAGACAGGACCTGCAGATTGAGATTCAGGTTAATTGATTTCATTAAGATTTAAAAATTTTTGATTATCTGTGCGTGTGAGCGTCTTTATAAAAGCAGAAGTTTTAGCAGTTTGATAATCTGAAGCATTCTAATGTGTGTCATTACAATGCCATGGAGGAAAGACATAAGCATTGACCTTAGAGAAGCAATTATTGATGGAATTCTGAACAGGTATGATTTGTTTAGAGGGGCTGCCAAAAGAAAGCCTCTACTTTCTGTAAACAACATGGCAGCACAACTTAGGTTGGTAAAGGTGCATCTGAATGAGTCAAAAGACTTGTTGGACAGATGAGACTCAAATATAGTTGTTCGGTCATAATACACAACAGCATATCCTATGAAAGCTGTATAATGGAGTTAATTTCTTCTAATGTGTTTGTTATGCTGTTTTAAAGAAAAAGTGTAACATACCTTATCAAAGTTTCTTTGCTTCTTGTCCAGAGCAGCAGCAACAGCATTGGACCTCTCCACATCCACCATGAGATCTTCAATCTCATTTTGCAGCCTGTGTTTGGTCTTCTCCAGAGAGGAACATTTAGCATTCACTGCTTCAACAGCCTCCTCAGCCTCCTGCAGACGCTGAGCCAGTTTCTTTCTGGAATATGGAACAATTTATTCAGGGTTAGATGCTTTGAAACTTCACTAATTTGCTCAAGTTAAAGAGGTTTGACTCACTTTGCTTCTTCCAGCTCCTCGGTCCTCTGGATGGCATCAGTTTCATACTTGGTTCTCCACTGAGCCACCTCAGAGTTGGCCTTGGACATGCCACGCTGCAGTTCACCCTTGGCCTCCTGCTCCTCCTCATACTGCTCCCTGAGGAGATCACAGTCGTGACGAGCAGACTGCACAGCGTGGGCTAATGCGTTCTTGGCCTGTTGACAAAAAACAATACAAAACAGCCTTATACAAAATGTTTGTGTGATGCTGTCAGTTGCCTTTGTAATGCCATGTAACCTTAGTCTCCTCTTCCAGCTGTCTCTTCAGATCTTCAATCTGTTGCGTGTAGGACATCTTTCCTCTTGTCAGCTGAGATACCAGAGAATCCTTCTCCTCCAGCTGCCTTGAGAGCTCACCTAGCATTTTTATAACAGATAAAACTATTGTTAAAGCAAAAATATTTTATTTCCCAAAATGGAACTAATAATCTTTGTTTGGTTTCTTTGATTAATTTATATCTTTTTAAAGATAAATTTTCAATTTCTAAATGCACTATGACACAGACATTATAATACAAACATGATGTAAAAATACAAATAATAGTACCATTTTCTGTTTGAAGTTTTGCTTTTTGCATGGTGAAGTCGTTGATGCAGCGTTGGGCCTCTTCAAACTTTGTCTTGTATTCATTCATTTGATCTTCCAAGGTCCTGCTTGTTTTCTCCAGATTAGTCTAAAATTAGCAAAATCACATCAGAAGTATGCACACACTGCATGGTTATGTGTGTAGAAATTCATTAATTCGTTTATTTGTATTTTAAAAAATTAATTACCTTTGTCTTCACAATATGTTCCATATTGGAGACTACATCATCAAGCTCTAGTTTGAGCTCACTCTTCTCCTTCTCCAGCTTCTGCTTGACTCTCTGCAGGTTGTCGATCTGCTCTCCCAGGTCAGCAACAGTGTCGGCTTGTTTCTTCCTGAGTGTAGCGGTGGTAGCTTCATGATGCAGAGTGGCCTCTTCGAGGTCTCTGCGGAGTTTCTGGAACTCGGCCTCCCTCTTCTTGTTCATCTCGATCTGTGCGGCCGTGGCTCCTCCAGCCTCCTCCAGCCTCTCACTGATCTCCTCCAGCTCTCGGGCCAAGTCTGCTCTCTGCTTCTCCACCTTGGCTCGAGCAGCTCGCTCTGCTTCGAGCTCTTCCTCTAGTTCTTCAATGCGGGCCTAGTTGGAGAAAATTACTGTTTAGTTGAGTGCTTCACCATATATTCTAAAATGAAAAGGCTGAAATATTACCTGAAGTTCTTTCAGCTTCTTTTGAAGCTGAATGGCAATGGCTTGCTCATCCTCTATTTTATTATTTAGCTGATTGAGTTCAAAGTCTTTTCTGTGGTAAAATATTAATAGTTAAAATTTAAATCAGCCTTTCATTTGTTTTGTATAAAACATACAGTTTCTAAAATAAATTACTTACTTTTTCAGGTGTTCTTCAAGTTGTTGTTTGTCATTTTCCAGGTCCATTAGACTCTCCAGGGTCATTTTTAGGTCTCCCTCCAGCTTTCTCTTTGCCCTTTCAAGGTCCATCCTAATCTTCTTCTCTTGTTCGAGAGAACCTTCAAGCTGGACAAAGAGGATAACAAACCTATGGTAAATGGCTTGCCCTTGTGTAGCTCTCTATCTAGTCCAAGGACCCCAAAGCGCTTCACACTACAGTCAGTCATTCGCCCATTCATCCACACATTCACCCACTGATGGTGGTGAGAAACATTGTAGCCACAGCTGCCCTGGGGCAGGCTGATAGAAGTGAGGCTGCCATTACACCAGCGCCACCAACCCACCACTAGGCAAGGCAGGTGAAGTGTCTTGCCCAAGGACACAACAGAGCAGTCAGAGCAGGGGATTGAACCAGCAACCCTCCGGTTACAGGACGAACCCACTTCCTCCCAGGATTGGCTCAGGAGGTAGGGGTGTATGAACTATGTTTTCTGTCATACAAGTCACAGTATCCATTGCTTAGGGTAATTCTAAGGCAACATTAAACTCTTACATCATCCACTTGTTGCTCCAGCTTGGCCTTGGCCTTGGTCAGAGTGTTGACTTTCTCTTCCTCACTCTGCAGGTCATCCAGTGTTTGTTGATGAGCTTCCTGTAAGGCTTTCTTTTCCTTGGTCAGCTTGGCAATGATTTCATCCAATGCAGCCATCTCCTCAACCAGGTTTTTTACCTGTTAAATTAGCAGAAAGAATTGAAAAATCTCTTGGTTGGATAAGAAACATGATTCTTCTTTGTTTTCTTTCCATCACAGTATTTAACAAACCTTGTTTTCAGTGGCATGCTTCTCTTTTTCCACTTTTGCCAGAGTTAGCTCCAAGTCATCAATATCCTTCTTTAACTCAGAGCACTCATCCTCCAGCTTCCTCTTCTTAGCCGTCAGTTCAGCATTTATTTCCTCCTCATCCTCCAGCCTTTCACAAAGCTCTTTGGCCTTTGCTTCCATCTGTATTTTGTGTTTGATCAGCCCCTCACATCTCTCCTCTGCATCAGCAAGATTATCTTGCTCCTGTATAATCATTATATTCAAAACATTTTTATCATTTGACTGCATTTCTTGTATTCAAAATAAAATACTAGTAAGAAAGACACATACAGCTTGGACTTGGAGCTGCAGGTCATTCTTCTCTTGGAGAAGAGAGACCGTTTTCTCCTCTAGTTCCTTTCTACGAGCCTCAGATTTTGCATAAGCCTCCTTCAGCTTCAGGAATTCTTCCTTCATGTTGGCCATCTCCTTTTCTGCTTCGGCAGATCTCAGGAGAGGTTTGATCTTGAAGAACAACTTCATCCAGGGCCAATTCTTGACCCCCATGAATGCACGGATGTTCCACTGGATCACAAGTAGCGCGTCCCTGACAACGATCAACCACAGTTATTACAGCTGATGCAATTAATTTAGTGAGTTTTTCCATTTTTGTTTAAATTCTTACCTTCTTTCAACAATCTTCTGAAATTCTAGTCTGGCCAGCAAACCTCTTGATCTGGACTGGATTCCAGTGATAATGAGGGACAAGCGGTCATCCCTCATCTCCTCCAGTTGACCAAGAAGACCAGCTTTAAAGAATACCTTTGAGGAGGATGTTACAACATGTAAGTATACACTGCATGAAAGCAAAAGTCCAGACATTTTAAGTCACTTTTACTCTAAAACAAAGTGATGTGATTTGTCTTAGAAATGCATATTTAAGTATTAAGCTGTAATAGTTTGGAAAACATACGAGATTGTATTACACTAAATAGTTTTTAAATCAGAAAATTGTCTTGAGTTTTTTTCTTTAAGTGGAGTTTGCCAGTTTTTATTGTTTATGTTTTCCTGTCCTTTATATTATTTATGTAGACTGAAAAATGCTGACTGTTCCTTTTATGAGTTACCTTAGTGTGACCAAACTTGTATTGGTTATGGTCAATATCCAGAGATCCAAGAAGTTTCTCAGCTCCTTTCCTGCTGTCAATAAACTGTCCTTCAGGGATGGCTGCGGGATTCAGGATGCGATATCTGGAAAATCACATCAGATGTCGACTATGTTTGGAAACATGCAGTTGGTGACCAAACTAAGACAATACCTCTGCTTGAAATCTCCGTAAAGGATCCTGTTGGGGAAGCCCTTTCTGCAGATCCTGATGCCTTCCAGCACACCATTACAGCGCAGCTGGTGCATCACCAGAGGGTTCTCCATGGCCCCAGGAGTCTTGGTCTCGTTGGGGATAATGCAGCGCACAAAGTGAGGGTGGGTTGACCTCAAGTTGGTCATCAGCTTGTTCAAGTTCTCCTGTGCAGATATTAAATTGTCTGCTTATCATTCAGTTTATGTGAATATTGACACATCATTACCTTATACATATAAAAATAATATGAACAATACATATTTGTTCGTCTGTACTAACCCTATGCAAGGCAGATACTGTTTGAAAAGATGACCCTTTTTTCTTGCTTCCTCCTCCTTTCCCGCCCTTTCCACTTTCAGCTGTTAGCCCAAGGTACAACACATTAGAATACATTGATAGACACAGACATAGCTGTATTTATAATAAACATAATATTTATCATTAACACTGAAGATGTTAAACAAATTTCTTTTTATTTTTACCTGAGTCAGCTCCTGCATAATTTGCAAAGAGGGTAGCAAGCAGCTTGAGAGTAGACTTTTGGTACAGTGCAACAACCGTCTCATTCAGAGGATCTTTGTTCTTCACCAGCCAGTTGTTGATGTTATAATCAACAGTTCCAGCGTAGTGAACCAGGGCAAAATGGGCCTCTGGTTTTCCTTTAACGATTCTGGGCTTCTGGAAGTTACTGGATTTTCCCAGGTGGTTGTCATAAAGCTTTGCTTTAAAAGTGGAATCTGTGGCTTTGGGAAACATGCACTCCTCTTCAAGGATGGACATGATACCCATAGGCTGAGGAAAGAGAAATAGTTATAAAA
>NC_051449.1:15475526-15481158 GCF_001649575.2 Kryptolebias marmoratus | reverse complement strand
GGCCAAGAAGGCCATCACCGATGCTGCCATGATGGCGGAGGAGCTGAAGAAGGAGCAGGACACCAGCGCTCACCTGGAGCGCATGAAGAAGAACATGGAGCAAACCATCAAAGACCTGCAGCACCGTCTGGATGAAGCTGAACAGATCGCCATGAAGGGAGGCAAGAAGCAGGTGCAGAAGCTCGAGGCCAGGGTAAGCACTTCTTTAAGCACCTGAATACATGTATTAGCAGAAAATATGTAAAGACGTAAATGATTAAATAGAAGACTTGCAAAATGTCCTTGAACAGGTGAAGGAACTAGAAAATGAGGTGGAAATGGAGCAGAAGAAGAGCAGTGAAGCTGTGAAAGGTGTCCGTAAATATGAGCGGCGCATCAAGGAACTCACTTACCAGGTTTGTGTCTTGTAGCAAGCTCTACTTTGTTTATTCAATCTCTTCAAATGCAAATTAGTTTTTTAACATTAACACTTTTCTTTCTACAGACTGAGGAGGATCGCAAAAATATTGCCCGACTGCAAGATTTGGTGGACAAGCTGCAGCTGAAAGTGAAAGCCTACAAACGATCTGCCGAGGAGGCTGTAAGTCTGGCACTATGAGAAGTATTTACATGGATTCTTTCTCTTATATCTACATTTGTCCATTTGTTTTCCCCAGGAGGAACAGGCTAACGTTCATCTGGGCAAGTTCCGCAAACTGCAGCACGAGCTGGACGAGGCTGAAGAGAGAGCTGACATCGCTGAGTCTCAGGTCAACAAGCTGCGTGCCAAGAGCCGCGATACGAGCTCCAAGGTGTGAAGCATGCACTCTGTCACAGACACAGTATCTGACCCTGATAAATGCTCCCTTCCTCGGTGCTGCCCTTAACTCGAAGGCTGTTTTTCTTCTCAGTTATTTGCTCAAAACACTCTGAAAGCTACTGAATGTACACCAGTGTATTAAACTGTAAATATACTGCTTTACTGTACTACAGCAATACTAATCTGAACACTAAACAGCTGTTTCTCTTTTTTGTCTCTCTATTTTTTCCTGGCTGCAACAGAAAGGGTTTGAGGAGGAGTGAAGCTTTGGAGCCTGCAGAAATCCTTTTGGCTGCTGTATTCCGTAGATCCCCTGAACTATCAATATTCACAACCTGTAGAGTTAATAAAATCCCTTTAAGATGTTGCACACCATTCTTTTCCTTCTTTTTGTTTTCCTTTTTAAAAGGTTCTTATGTTCCATGTTTTATTTCATATGAAATGTAATTGATGCAATAAAATAGTGGAAAAGTAAAAAGAGATAATACATGTCATATAAGTTTTCCATCAGTGTAAACAGATTTCAGGTAAAATGTGGTGTAAGATATTGTACGGTGAAGAGATAAGAAAAAAGGATGAACAAATTTGCCTTCAATAGGAAACGAGGGTAAAATGCTTAAATATTAAGAAGTTGATGCGCAGTGATAGCTGGGACAGAAAGAGATCAAGCACATGCCCATCTCCTAAAATAGAGTTCATCAAAGCCTCTGCTGCTGGGCGTCAAGGTCAATGATAAACCAACGCTCACACACAGACACACCGTAATTCCACACATAATCACTGGCAGCTGGTCAGTGAATCCCTGCTAAAGTCTGCATGTTCCCCCAAAGGGCTGGGGGATTTCAGAGATTCAGGACCAAAATATTCAGTTCATATAGCAAAATAAGACACAGACATAGCAAAGATGTGATTACTGCTGCATTTACACACAATTAGGAATGACTAGCTGCATTACTTTTTCTTTGTTAATAAAGCAACCTTACATTTTGTGATAAATTGATTTTATGGCAATACAAATTAAAGTAAAACTGGTTTGAGAAGTCTATTATAGATGCATTAAGAAAAATGGATCACTTCTATTTGTTAATACTGATATTTTTGGCTTTTTTGTGTGTAGCTTTGCTTGGTGTTGTGCCAAGCCCAAGTCACCAATCCTTATGTTAGGAACTAAATAATGATTTAAGGTAGAAGAAGGGAGGGGAGAACAGCCCCCAGACTCTCAGAGTTTGAACTTCAGGAAGCTCTGTCTTCTCTTGTTACATGCCGTGTCCTAAACTGCTGTGGCTGACAGGCAGGTATCTGTGAACTAATGAAGGCACATTCACACCTCTGCTTAAAGTGGTGCGCTACAAGCACCACATTATGTGTTGAGGATTATCAGCATGATTAACAGGACATCTGAACTCGTGCAAATAAACGAGAGGCTGAAGATGGAGCGCTTCGCTGTCTGTAATTAGACCACCTTTTGAGTTATCCAATCTTTTATTTTTTTTGTTCTCTGATTGTATCCAAGGAAACATTTACATTTCCCATAGTGCACTATGAGAATAGGCTGGACAAATACCACAGAATGAAGTTATGGGCCTTAGTTTTACAATCTATTTGTATATTTCTACAAACAATGTTCAAACTTTTATCGGTCAACGGGGATGAATGTTCAACCTATGCTAAATATTTGGGTCATTAGTTTTGATTTGGTTAAACCTACAACAGATGCAGAATGACACATTTGGTGCCACAGCACAACAAGAAGTGTGGTTCTTTTTACAAAGTGAAAAATCTAAATGAAAGTAATCTAGTTAATTTATTTAACTGGTAACAATAGGGAGGTGAATTAAATGATTATATCAAAAGAAAACAAAAACCTGTCTGAAACTTTAGTTGTACATTTATAATTAGTCCAAGCATGGTTTTATATCACCAAAATCAACCTTATTTGTTGTGTTAATGCCAGCATTAATATTAAACTATATCCCTCTGATATCTTTCTAATTGCTTTACATGTAAATACAACATAAAGCATAAATATTAACAGAACATTGAAAAAATAAAGTTGTTTGGTAATTGTTTTTGAGAGTTGGTTATTAATATTAGTAACATACTGTAAAACAAGCCTTGGTTGTTGATGTACAGATTTATTGTCGGGGTGTATTCTTGGACCGAAGCCCAGCCATGGAGTTAAATGCTGTATATTAATGGCACAATTTTAATGAAGTTAGTGGTGACAATGTGCAGTTGTTGTGACATAAGAAAAGAATTTAAATCATGTTTTGTTTAATTAGTCTGATGTGTGTGGGATGGAGTTCTCTTCACTTGCTCTTTAGCGGGGCATTGGATACTCCCCCTTCCATTTGGCCCCCTGACGCCTGCTGTCAGTAACAGGGACGGGGGAAGTTATCAGAATGGAAATAATCTCAACACTTGTCAGCAGTTGTTGACCCTCCTTTTATCTCTTAACCTTTGAAGGGGCACTAGCCAAAGTGACTGTCTGTGCTATATAGCTCGTCTAAATGATTACAATGCGTGTTGAATAAGTTATGATAGAGGTGGGGGCGGAAACAGAACTTTGCAGTTTGAGTAGCTGTGAGCAATTCCTGCCGATCTAAAGATATTTCTGTGACTGACCCCAGTGATCAGTTACAGCTGATCCAACACGCAGGCAAGAGCTGGATCCCAAAAAGCCTCCATGACCGTTCTCCTCGGTCAGTGAAAGCTCTCAGCAAAAATAATCTCACACAGTTATCTTTGTCTGCAACAACACAGCGCCATGTCAACAGGCCTGTAACTGAGGGGCCGGCTCTTCTGCTGCAGCCCGTCCTTGGCATCACATTGGAGCCCTCAAATGCTCGTCATATTTGTTGCCTTTTCAATGAATCTCAAGCACGTCACCTGTGGTGGACCTTTGTCTGTGTTGCCTCGCATTTGTCCCCTGGGTAATCTTGCAGACTAATGTTCTGTTTTTAGCCCAGCTCACTCAGTATTTGACAGCTGGTTTTGTTACCATAAAGTCCATTCTGTAACAACTAAACACAATACATTACTCATGCCTCGCTGAGACTCCTCTTGAAGCTCTGAGACTAATGAGACCCATACATGACATAGTTCCCTAAAATATCTCCCCAAATATGGTGTCCATCTTTCTTTTTAGACAACAATACCAAATGTTTATATGAACGGAATTCTTTCTAACAGCAAAATATGTTCTTATTTAACCTAATTTAAAAGCAAAACACAGTTAATTAGAACACAAATTTTAAATATATTGAGGAAATATTAAAAAAACACTACTTTTATTTTAAATAATGGATCTGGTATACTTGTTTCTCTGTTTATGTTTCATGTTTGTGTTGACCAAATTTGGTTTGATTGTGTTTGATGAGCAGAGGAGACGAACGAATATATATAATTTGATTGTTGTTTTTATAATTTGGAAGTTTGTTAAGTGATAATGAACAGATGATTTTTCAATAGATTTAAAAAAGTTTGTACATCAAAAACACAAATTACAGCCTGGTAAATTAAATAAATATTTTCCTGAATAAGTTTTTAGGTAAAATTGTGGGTTTTTTTGTGTTTAAAATTGAGGTTTTATATCCTGACATTAGGTGTACCATTCAAACAATGTACATACAATGTAAATACATTTGTGTGTGTCGATTTCAAGTGAAGATGCTTCTCTCTGCTTCATGTTTTTATAACAAACACAAGCTTGAAGGATAACTATGGAGGAATTCCTGCCTCTGTCTATTTAAAGACTGAGCTGTGGTCCCCTGGATGCTCGAGGATACCTATGATTAATCACCGCACTACATAAAACTCCTTATATGGCATCACCCCTTCACTGATAAGACCCTGACCCGCTGATTTCTATATTGCTCTCCCCAACTCATTAACCCCCTCCCCTCCAGAACCCCCTACCAAACACAGACACAATAACATTCCTGGTCTTAAGGCACCCCTCCATTTTTGGTCGAGGGGTTTTATTTATAAAGAGACCTCACAGAGAAGCCCCCCAATAGGTCACCATTCTACTCAAGGTAAGGCATGAAGACTATGGCTTTTAAACTCTGGACTTTGATACTGAAGCCTTATTTGTGTTGAACATTTTCAATATTTTGTCTTCCTCAGGGCCAGTACACCTCAGTGTTGCGTGTTGGGGTTAATAAGGTAAGAGCATCTCAAGAATAGATTAAATAAAATAAGCACCCACTCCACTAAACACTTTAGCTGAATTTTTGTTGAGATCTTATTTTTCTGTTAAGAAGGTGAAAAATGGGTGACGCTGCCATGAAAGAGTTTGGGGCAGCAGCCCCGTACCTGAGGAAGTCGGACAAGGAGCGTCTGGAGGCCCAGACTCGTCCATTCGACATGAAAAGGGAGTGTTTTGTTCCTGATACGGATGAGGAGTACGTGAGGGCTTCGATCGTCAGCCGAGAGGGGGATAAAGTCACTGCTCAGACGGAGAAAGGGAAGGTCAGTAAGCTAAAAGGCAAGGTGGAGAGAGTTTCTTAGTAGTTCCATCGTAACAGATATTAAAAAGACAACAGTCTGCTAATGAAAACTAATTCAATTTTCAGACTGTCACTGTGAAGGAGTGTGATGTACACCCCCAGAACCCGCCAAAGTTTGATAAAATTGAAGACATGGCAATGTTCACCTTCCTCCACGAGCCAGCTGTGCTGTTTAACCTCAAAGAGCGTTACGCAGCATGGATGATCTACGTGAGTTAAAGAACAAGTTTATTTCTCCATACTTATAAACTATCTTAGCATCTAAAAACATTATTTTCTATTCTTCTTTTGACATGGCAGACCTACTCTGGGCTGTTCTGTG
>NC_051449.1:15425020-15475426 GCF_001649575.2 Kryptolebias marmoratus | reverse complement strand
CTCACCTTTTCAATCAGGTCAATACAGGCCTGCAGATCCATCCCAAAATCAATAAAAGTCCATTCAATTCCCTCTTTCTTGTACTCTTCCTGCTCCAGCACAAACATGTGGTGGTTGAAAAACTGTTGCAGTTTCTCATTGGTGAAGTTGATGCACAGCTGCTCAAAGGTGTTGAACTGGTGAAAAAATATACATATATAAATATATTTATGATTACATTCATGATATGTTGTACAGACATCTGGTTATCATTTCCTAATAGGATCACTCACATCAAAAATCTCAAATCCAGCAATGTCCAGCACACCAATAAAGTACTGGCGTGGCTGCTTGGTCTCAAGTGACTGGTTAATTCGTATGACCATCCACAAGAACATCCTCTCGTAAACAGCTTTAGACAGAGCTCCTACAGCATAGTTCACCTGTGGAATGGACATATAACCATGTTAAGGAAAAAATAGTTTGTGTTTTGGATGCAGCTTTTGAGCTTCATCATATTTTCTTGTAAAATGATAAGAACATGAGGATGATCATTTAAAACCATTATTCTTCTTTCACCTGAGCAACATTCTGACCCTTGGTGACCCACTCATTTCCTACTTTAACTCTCGGGTGACAGAGACCTTTGATGAGGTCGGCAGAGTTCAGGCCCATCAGATATGCTACTTTGTCAGCATCTGAAGAAAGAAAATGACAAATGTAAAACTGTATGGCCTGATTCTAAGCTAACCTGATATACAGTTTCCTAACTTCACCTTCAGTGCCATCAGCCTCTGCTTGCTCCTCGCGTGCCCTCTGCTTAAACTTCATGTTGCCATGGTGCATGATGGCGCCTGTGAGCTTGTAAACAGAGTTTTTTTCCTCCTGAGTAAAGCCCAGCACGTCGAAGGCGCTCTGTAGGCGAGCAGCAAAGAAAACCTTCACATCTCTGCAGATTATGTCTCTAATGTGAACTGCTAATCAGCTACAAACGTAAAAGAACATCTAAAGCAGATTATTTAAAGTCAAATGTGAAAATGTCAAATTAAAGACAAAAAGAGCCTGACGTCTGTTGCCATCAGTTCTTCTGCATCATCTATGGAGGCCACTTGGGTTTCCCCCTGAGAGATGAAAGCGTAGTCGTACGGATTGTTCGTCACCAGCAGCATCTCTGGAGGATGCACAAAGATGCACCAACACAAGGTCAGACAGATAAGCACCACATGACAGCCTTTTGTTTTCACATTAGTTTTCACATTCTTCACAAAAAAAAAGCTACAGTCCTGTTACTAACCCAGGATTTCAGGTTTCTTGTTGGAAAGAATCTGGTAGAAGATGTGATAATCTCTCTCAGCCCTGAGCTGGAAGATCACACGAGACTTCTCCAGAAGGTCTAACAACAGCAGGAGAGAAATCATTTCTGTGAGATAAATGATGACGTCCCACATCAGGTTTTAAACACACAGGGGTGTTTGGTCTTACATGTTTCTATATCAGCAGACGCTAATTTTCCTCTGGTGTCGAAATGAATTCGGATGAATTTACCCTGGAAGAATAAAGTTTTCATTCATAAAGATACCTTGATAACTAATTCTACATTGGGCTGTGTGTTTGTGGGAACTTGTTGGATAATATTTAACAGTTCAGCCTCAGGGAGGAAGAAGAAACTCACAAATCTGGAGGAGTTGTCGTTCCTGATGGTCTTGGCATTACCGAAGGCCTCCAGAGCAGGGTTGGCTTGAATGATTTGATCCTCCAGGGTGCCCTGTCACACAAGAACATTTTGTTTGCTCGAGGAGGCTTTAACGCCATCTAATGGGAGCCAGTGATGCTTTATTTTAGTACCAAACTGAAGAATACATTGACTGTCAGATGATGTGTTAATATTGCTGCTAAGAGTTGAAATCATCTGAAGGTTAATGTGTATAAAGGCCAGAAAAAAGTTTGTTTTAGCAGCTCCAACATTGGACAGAACTCATCACACACCTTGTCTTTGGCATTAGCGTCTTTCTTGACTCCTCCAGCTGCAATACTTGCAAAATACTGGATGACTCTCTTAGTGTTGACAGTCTTTCCTGCACCAGATTCTCCGCTGTTTTAACAAAGTTGCACATCAGTGTGTAACAATTTTGGAATAACACTTTTATTTCAGAACACGCTGTACTATAGATGCTTATTTTTAAATGAACGGCATTACGTACGTGATCAGAATTGACTGGTTTTCACGGTCTGTCAAAGTTTTTGAAGAAAACAGTTTTGTTAGCATGTAAAATACAACTTATTCACAGTAATCCTATGTTATTGAGCTGTACCTGCCAGCATGTACTGGTAGGCATTATCAGAGATGGAGAAGATGTGAGGAGGAGCTTCACTCCTCTTCTTCCCTCTGTAGGCGACGACCACCTCTTGGTTGTAGACTGGCAGCCATTTGTATGGGTTGACAGTCACACAGAACAGCCCAGAGTAGGTCTGAGAGCACAGGAAGAAAAAAACTCAACACTGTTTCAGTATGTAGAATGAAACCTTTATGAGCTTGTAATCAATGTTATTGATTATTGCCTGACAGTGCGCTCACATAGATCATCCATGCTGCGTAACGCTCTTTGAGGTTAAACAGCACAGCTGGCTCGTGGAGGAACGTCAGCATGGCCATGTCTTCAATTTTATCAAACTTGGGAGGATTCTGTTGCACAACATCTGCCTCTTTGGCAGTCACCGTCTGGAAGAGGGGAAATTGAATGCTTTAGTCATTTTTTATAGCTACATATACGGTCTCACTATATTATTTGTTGCCTAAACCAAATATTTTATTTCTGTTTGTATAATATGCTTGTGCTGCCATCAACATCATGCAGATGCAAAGCTTGCTGCACATTATTAACGCCAGATGGCAGGAGCACCTTCTTTCATCACTCAGCAACCAAGTGTGGTGAATGGAAAGACTTTAATTTCAGTCTTCCTCTGGCTTCTCTTTCAACATCTATTCACACTCACTTAAGGACACTTTAAATCACACATAGATTTACACTCTTGTTAATGCTCGCTACCAGACATGTATATACACACAGCCGTACAGTTGGTTCTCTGGACAATTAAATAAACCCTTAGTCTAAGTTAACAAATTGATCTACTGGTTTCACTGCTACGACTAAGTTAAAAGTATGACTGTTACGTAGCGTAACCACTCACCTTGCCATTTTGTGTCTCTACAGTGACCTTGTCTCCATCCCGGCTCACGATGGTCCCCTTTACAAACTCTTCCACCGAATCCGGGACAAAGCATTCCTTCTTAATATCAAAGGGACGTGTGGAGGCTTCCATACGCTCCCTCTCCGACTTCCTCAGGTACGGTGCAGCCGCACCGAACACAGACATCTCTGCATCCCCCATGGCTGCACTAATATACACACACAGTTTTCAGTTTTTTCTCTGTACTTGTAATTTAGACATTTTTATGTCTCTCTTTAAATAATTTATAGATCCTTGATATAGATTGGTGATATTGCAGATATGTGCATTGCTACCATAGGCTTGTGAAAAGGATAAATTACCGGTGGGTTCAGCTCAGATAAAAGGTGAGCTCAGTCTTTAGAGTAAAAGCTTCTTGATGCACCTGCAGAAAGTCAAGAATTTTCTGTTTAAAACATTTTTTACTCAAGTCTTAAAATATCTGAAATAATTAATCTACATGAGCATTTGTAGAAATAACAGATCCTTTTATTTGTCTTAATTTATCTTATCTGGCTACAAATTCCCACGAGCATCTGAACAGGATCCTCCGATAAGGATTTGTAATTATTATGTTTGTATTTAAACAGTTTCCCTTTTGTCTTTAAACGGTGGAAAATAGAAGAATGAAGCTCAAATGCAACCAATTGTTCATACTTACAGAGGCCAGGTGAAGGAGAAGCATCCACTAGACCTGCTGTGAAGGCAGGGATCAAATATATAACCCCAGATAACCTGCCTTACAAGGCCAAGGGCACCACCCTGACCTGATAACACGTGCACACACACACACACACAAAAACATCATCAGGTGCACAATTCAACGCATACCACAGTACCCCCCCATACACACACACACACACTCACCGAGGTAATCTCCATCATTTTTATCACTTATGACAGAGCTCAGTTTGGCTCTGATGATGTCTGGCTGCCCTCTCTGCCCGTTTGTCTCTACCTCTCATGTCCAAATAATGTGATTTATCGGGCGCAGTGCCAGAAACTTTCTGCTGCATAACTCGTGCGTGACTCACCCAGGCATGCCATCTCTATCTCTAATTCTGCCACACTTTTCCCTGTCGTCTCTTGTGCTAAATTCTTTCGCCAAGTGAGGACTGCTCATGAACAGAAACCAGATTCCATTTGATGCATGTGGGGTGGGGGGGGGCAAAGAGTGAAGCAAGAGGGGTTTAAACGCACAAGTTGTTTTTTTTGTTTTTTCCATGTTCAGAGGTCATTCTGAGTGGATGGATTAATCAGAGTTTGTGGTTGGTGCACAACTATGACAAGTGGGAGTTGGGTTAGAAAACCAACAGGTGTCTGTCTGATCGTGATAATCACCTGTAATAGATTGCCTGCTGGTTGGGTACTAGTGTATTACTCTGGCTACAAGTTCTATAAAACCACGAGGATTATACTTTCACCCAAATGTAAAGTCAGCTCTTATGTTCACACAGAGAGAATTATAGTTAATGCGAACGACTTTCCTTTTTAATTTTCCCCATCTTCTTATCTCCGTGTCCTGCAGCTGTTCAAGGCAAAAAGCACTCACTCCAAACCTGCAGCAGTGGTGAGCTGAAAGCAAAGAATCCTGTTAAACTTCAGAGACACGCAGTCGCTGTGAGCTGAGATTGAACCCCACAGTTACAAGTGGTGAAAGCTGTCGAGTGAAGGAAGGAGGCCCACAAAGATAAGTTTATCTAAAACGTCAGAGTGTGTCTGAAAATACTGTCAGGAAGAGGACGGGATAGTTTTAGAACCTCTTAGATGGACCTCGAGAGGTCAGATAAAGGTCGGAAAAACCCTGCTTTACCTTTTAAAGTTAAGATACTTTATCTGTAGATAAAGATATCCTCCTTAAACGGTGAGACACATTAATGCAGTTGTTCTGTAGTGTTAGCCTCTGCATTTAAAGATTTACAGTTCTTTCTATTGATCCATTTCAACACAAGCACATTTCATTTTAAATATTTCTGTACTCTGATGAAACCTCAACCATCATGTTATTAACTTTCCCAGGTACTGAAATTACTGCTGCTCTAAGTGGTGTCAGTGAACAGATAAAAAACTAAACCCAAAAGAAACCCCATTACTTTATCAATCACTGTTTTGGGTCTGAAATATTATCTTCTAAAAGCACTATCATGAGTACAATACAGCATAATTAATCAGCAATTATCCTACAAACATTTGAAGTGTTGTAGGTTTACTGCAAATAAATTTGTTAGTTAAATAATGAGAAAATGGATAAGAGGAATACATTGTTGAGAAAACGTTATAAACCACAAAATAAATTAGATGTAAGAATTAGATGTAGTCATTTTAATAAATGGTACTTAATAAGATTTTTTATTTCAATAATTTGTATTCATATTGGACATTAGAAAACACAAAAATGTCTGTAATTCAGTCAGTTCTTCTGATATTGAGCTCAAATTTGGTGCAGCAGCAGCTGGTGTGTGTTGACAGTCACAACATACACCCAAAGTACTTATTGGCCTTTAGTTGCAACATGTTTTACTCTCTCTTGCTTTAAGCCCATTGTGTTGTAGAAACTGGCTGAGCAATATTAAACCAACATCCTGTCAGCAGCCTCTACCGACACTTTGGATTATTATAACTTTTGAATGTCGCTCCATGAGTGAATGACAGACAGCTGAAACAGCTGGACAGACCAGAATGAATACAGAGTGGTGAAAGTTTCAATTTCTCTGCAGTCAGACTTTTATTACACGCTGTAATTCAACTGTTTGGGAGCACTTGTCTCAAACAGTACAGCACTTGAGAACGGTGCTTCTGGCTGTCTATTTAACACTACTTCTAAGGAGACAACAGCCTCAGGGGTTAAATCGCTCTCAGCATACTGTAAAATGATTTATCATGTCGCTCATGAGCTTCCTTCAACATAAAGTGTTACTGATTAATAATGCCAAGGGAGATGCCTCAGTTAAACAAAAATCTGCTTTTCAGTTCAGTTTAGAAAGAAATGTCCATCTGTTTGACAAAGGAAGTCAGAAGAAACAGTAACTCAAAAAAATTAGAGAAAAAGTTTTAGTTTTGTTGAAAGACCTTGTATGGAGAACAGCCATGCACACAGATGGGGATTATCGGTGTTCTGATGGATCTTTATATATATAAAGTTGTGTAAGGGGGGAAAAAAAAACTTTCCCAAACTAACGAAGACACAACTCTCTCTTTTAAATCTAAAAGCCTAGAAATACCTGATTTCGACTCCGACTGGCACTGTTTTTCTCTCATTAATCTCCCTGAGTTCAAGTCAACAATCAGGGCTTCTTAATAATCAACGTCTGCTGTTTAAGGATGCACTCTGTCTTACCAACAAAAATGCTCTCGATCAAATTAATCTGCCTCTTTTTACGTAGCACATGCTTTCATTAAACCATTAACCTCCCTGGGCCCAAGATTTTGTTTGGTGTTCGTTTCTTTCAGTGCAGTCTCCTCGTAGGAGGGCGCAGGATCCCAGGAGGTTAAATTCTTCACTCGACTTTTCTTCCTGGTGTTTCAGCCAATCACAGACCAAGAGCTGACCCTCCTTTTATCTCCAAAATCCTTACAGGGGTTGTCTGAGTTAATTGTCTCTTTGCAGATAGATGGTTTGTGTCAGGAGTTTCACAGGTGATGAAAAGCAACAGCTGAGGGTATGTTTGTAGTTAAAGGGTCAACTGGCTGACTTTTAATGGCAGCATATTCATTTATTTATTAGGAGAGTGTGGTGTCATTTACTTCTAAAGATGGAGGTTCCTGCAATTAGTGGATAATATGATTTTCTACCTAATGCATCAGGATGTCGCCACACAGAAAAAGAAAATACAATTTGCACAAAGTGTAGTGAGTTTGATTTGTGCGCACGTTGACACCAGCTGGCGGGGATCGGCTGCTTTTGTCCTCATGATTTACAGACTGAAGGATGTGTTACTTGCTGGACGCATTTCTGCTCCCAGGAAAAAAAACAACAAACCGACCTCCACACAAACTGAACAACAAACATGAGGGCTTCTTCTTCTGAGGTTCACATGTTCCTAAAGCGTTCATCGCTTGCTGACTCCAATATCTTAAAGTCTTGATATACACAGAGGGTTAGACACTGTGTATGTGCCTTAAAGCAGCATGTTCAGTTATTAGTAAAATACTTTATAAAAACCTGTACTTACTGGTATTGTCTCGTTCTTTGGTATTAGGCATGTGTCCATTTTCTTAATACCCTGGGTGTGATTGGTATTAATAGAGCTTTTGTTTGTTGTCCTGCCTGACCTGACTGACCTCTGCCGCAGACCACACCAGTTGCGGTCGAGCGTGTTTGCTGGCCACACTATCAGAGGCATTTTCCATTTGAGAGCAGCTGAGGAGATAAAAGCGGCGTTTCACAAGAACTGATTGGAGCCAAACATAGAAGGCAACCATCACGGGGTGAAAAAAATAACCCCAATGATTTGCTCTGTGATGCAACAAAGATATTTCTAGTGAGTTAAAGGTACTCGGTGCAAAGCACGAAATCAAATATGTAAAAGTTATCCTGAACTACATCAAATGGGGTCATTTGAAAGCGTTTACTCCAGTAGTTTTCCTGATATATTGATATGCAGGTATGCACTCAATGTAAACAAAGCACTCTGCTGAATCTGCCAAAAACCACGTGGCAGCTTGAGTCGTGTGATTGACCTATATTTAAACACACGGCTTTTGTTAAGCTTCTTCTAGACCGATAAGTTTAGTGTTTTTTCAACTCTAGTCTAGAAACTCAATTCATCATTTATCTCCAGTCTGTGATATGCTTATATGAGTCTATTTCAGTTTTGATCACTTTAGAAACCTATCAATATATTTTACTCAACAAATCTGAGCGTAAATATGTGCCAATACAGAGAAAGAAAAAGTCAGAGTTCTCCATCACAAACGGCTCTTCCATAGAAGTCTCCATTGTTTACTTGTTTCAGTCACTTCAGCTGTTTCCGTAGGTAAACAAACACACATGGTTGACATCCGGTCACAAATGTTGCTGACAAATTTTTAATCTAAGGACACATTACTCATCGATAAGAAACACACAAAAAACGTGCGCAGAGGAATTTTCTTTGACTGATCTTTATAACTTTAAAACTGAAATAGCTGTGACATCACCTGTCACTTAGCTCTTATTTTGTCAATATTTTCAGCACTAGAAGAGCATTCACTCAATACGAAATGTTCTTTTGTCTTTTTAGGAGCTTTGAACACGAGGGCTCCAGCGTGTCCGTCTACGTTTGTCCTTCCAGGCTCGTTGAGTTGGAACCGTTTCAGCAGCGGGACACAGCAGAGACAATGAGGCAGACAGCTGTTTGTGTTGTCAGTCAGAGCTTTATGAAGGATTAGAGACGATATTCTACAGCTGACAGTTCCTCTCACTGCCTGGACCACACGGCCGCCGGGCCTTGAATGGATCTGCCCTGAAAGAGGTGGGTGCAGGGGAACGCCTGCTGCATGAAAATGAAAAGGATCGGTTCATTTTTATCCTGTCAGTTTGAGGTTCCATCCTTCTGTATATTTCTGCAGACATTTCTGGCTCTGGAGCTGTATGATTCTGTCTTGCAGTTCCTGGAACCCCTAACCTGCTCAGTCTTTGTTGTTGATTATTTCTTTGTCTTCAAGTGATGTCTTTAGGCTCATGGCCACACATCGCGAGTGTTTCCAAGTGCAACTCAGAAGAAATGGTTACCTTTCTACCTATAATATTGTTAGATCTTAGGGTTTAAACGAGAAATGCTCTGATATGACTTATAGCTTAAACCTGTTGCATTTCAAGGAAAACTTACAAGTGGAAAAACAAAAAGCAGGTGTGAAGGAAACTGACAAAACAAGACATTAAAAATGTTGGCATGATCAGTGTAAGATGGCTTAAAAAGAATGGAAAAGGTATTTATGTACCACTAGGAAATTACAGTTTAGTAGACAGCAGGTAAAATATTTAGGTTTTGAAGAACAAAAAACAATAGTCACTATTACACAAATTACTGCCATTTTAGGAGACATCTGAAGGACTGAAGTTCAGAAATAATTGTTTTTCAGGCCGCCTGACTGTTGGATTAAATTGTAAAGCTGCAGTTTGTCCATAGAGTGGCAGCGCTGCCTAACCTGTCTGCACAACATCTATGAAGACTTCATTTCTTTTAGTCTGACTCTGTTTTAGTTTGACAACTTATCTCTTGGTTGCAGACAGCTGAGTGTGAATCAAAACTACAGGCTGCAGAAGAGTAGTTATTTATTTGGAACAAAATAACTATCTTCTCTTTAAAAATAAGAATGTTTAAAGAAAAGGAGAAAGCCTTCAGTGTTAATCTAACTTGAACACTAACAGAAAACCTTAATTTAAAGGCCTAGCATACCTTGGAGGAATGCATGTCACCCGCCGCCTTTCATGACAGAATTTCAAACTAAAATCATTTGGAGACATGGTCAAACCTTTTTAAATTATGTTACATGCAACCTTGTGTAATATTGCGAGGTCTTATCAAATGTGTTAGCTCTCAGAGTGTGTGTTGAGGATGACTCTCAGCTACTGCCACATCAGACTTTGGGTCAACATCTGTCAATTTGATTGAGTTATAGCCATTTGTGAGTTGGCTAAGGTCGATTAGCTGTGGCAAACATCTTGAACTGGGCTGACTCCAAAATGTAATCAGTTGTAGATGTGCATCAGATGATTATTTTCAAAAGGTTTTATTAAAATCTCTACAGTGGTTCATGAGATATTTTGCTAACAGACAGATTATCGCCCACCGCTGAAAATGAAAGCCTGATAAACATGCATCTCTCCTTAACATTACATTTGTTTTTCTCAACACTAAGCTGAAGTTTATTAGTGAACTGAGCTACAGAGTGTTTTATAGTTTTTACACATTATAGCATCTGTATGTTGTTACCAATCAGGACTGGTTTACAGAATATCAACAGTTTTTTGGCTTTAGTTTATATTTTTCTGTTTGTGGGGGTGATTATGAACATTTCAGGCACAGTTCTGCATTACTTTGGTTTTCTACCTGTACCTAAATCCACACTGTAACCACCTGCAGTGACCCTGTTGTCATAATTTATACATTCACAAACTAGCTGCTCAGTAAATGCCCCCTCCTGAGTTTCAAAGCCCCCCCCCTGTAGTTTTAGGAGCTGCTTCTCCACACCACACAGTGCTCCTACAGCGCCTGTAGATGTCAGCAGGAGTGCAGAAACAACATAAACCTCGATAAGCATTGTTCACTGGAAGTAACACTTCATAAATAAATTAAAAGCTCACCACCAGATGGAACAACAACACTGTAACGATGACAGGAGTCTCTGTGGGAAAGACTGACGGCAGAACAGATGAGCCAGAGGGATCCAATGAAAGGAACGCTCTGCTGTGATTGGCTCCTTGTAGCAAGAGGTCAGAGGTCAGGGTTCTATCATTCAGGGGGACTGTTCAACATCAGAAAGATGATCTATACAACTATAATAGTGTCTTGTTTTATGGTGTCCTGAAACGTGTAGAAACGTTCTTTAGGTTCTCCCATGATGGTATTTATAGAACTCAGAGGTTACTTAGAAGATGCCATGATTAGAGGATCAAATACTGTCTGTAACGTAAGGACTTTTATAATTAGACCGCTCCCCTTCTCAGCATGCCGTCAGAAAAAGAGAAGGGAGACGTTTCCTCAGAAACCAGGTCACCTTTTATTTCTGTTCATGTCGGCAGCTTCAGATCAGAACGTGACAGAAAAGTGGAGTCAGATAACTGAGTGAAACATTTCTGAACCGTACAAAGACTGAGAAGAAGCTTGTAATTTCAATAATACGGTGAGGGAGCATACAGCTGGGATTACATATTTATGCATGTTTCATTAGTTTTAAAATATTCAAGAATCATTTTTGAACTAACCAACATGTAAAGACCACGCTCATCAACCTGGGAAAAGAATAAGACAAATAAAAGTCACATTTAATGACTTTCTGAGCAATAAAGTAAGCAGCAGACACAACTCTGTAGAAAATCCAGTTTTATTAGTTCAGAAGTTTTTATAAATTCCACATCACAAACATTAATCTCTCTAATTACTGCTTATTGTGACAGACATTAAATAAACAGGGGTATAAGCTTAAATTTATATCTGTCATAGAATAGAAAACTGGCTAAATCCTTAATACCAACCCTAGTTAAAGCTGTGGTTTAAAATGCTCCCCGCATTCGTCACCACACACCCTGTGGTCTTGGCTCTTCCACAACAGCTTAATTCTTTGTCATTTTGCTCCTTTTGTTGCTTGCAGGTCATATAGAAATTAAACTGGTGCTGCCTTTTTAGTTCTCTCTGCTGTTTAGCTCTACAGAGCAACTTGGCTTTTGGTGGTTAATTAGCTTATTATTTAACAGATGATACCAAAATGTCTTCTGAGTACCACTAGAGGGATGCTGAGGAATACTTGTACCACAGTTCAAGTACCTCAGATCCGTACAGTGGATGGATAAAGTCCCAGAAGGACAAAATAAGTGTAAAGTGGACCTTCCTAAGTCTGGGCGTCTGTCCTATTGAGGTCTTAAAACCATATTTGGACTAAGGCACACTGTGTTTTACTTTAAAACTTTGTTTATGACAGAATTTAACAAGATTTGTGTTAACAGGTGAGAATTAGAAAGGCTGTATTTGGATGTTTTTGGTTGTTGAGTTCTGTCAAAACTCAACCTCTGTTTGCTTTGACCCAAACAAATGAGGCAGGATTCACATCCTACATGTTCAGCTACATTTATTTATTGTATGAGTCCTCTCATGTTGTTTAAAACAAGATGGTGCATAAAGGCTTGTCTCGATTTGTTAAACTTAAAGAGACAATGAATATAAGTAATTTGAAGGTCTGTATGTTTGTTCAAGCGAACTGTAGCTTCATATTAAAGTTCATCAACACATAAACTTTAAACATTTGGTTCTGACAGAGGCGTCCACATCAGCCACACGTCTGCAAAAGTGTTTGCAAGACCTCCCAGGGTTAAAGGTAATTGAGACAATGGTCTTCGTCGATTAAAGCCAATTAAACTGAATTACTGGTCTGAAAAAGGGAGGAGAGTGGGAGAGAAAGGACAATAACTGTGTGTGTTGCCTTTCAGTGATTGACAGAAACAAACGGCTGCAGCAGCTGAGTCTCAGTCTCACTCAGTGCAAAGGTTGCTGCTAATAATACACACGAACACATATTCACACACACATAATGAGACACTATGAATTTAACTGATGACACGGCTCCCTCTTTTTTTCTTTTTTTTTTTTTTTGTTGCTTACCCTGATTTGCATTTAAGGTTTTCAGAAACTGTCCGGTTACCGCCATGATGTCATATCCGGTTCAACGCTCAGCCACCTCAGTAGAAATAACGTGACACCCCGAAGGACCAGGGGACGTATGACAGAGTGAGAACATGCAGTAAAGATTTATGTGGGACAGACGGGCCATTGTCACAGCAGAACTCAAAGGCTAAAGTTACAGTGGAAATAGAAGAGTATTCTTGAACTGCGTGGTTGGAGGTCTAAGAGGGTGTAACAGCGGGGAACACTAGCTTCAGTAGAAGCAAACAGAGCAATCAGAGCGGGGCACAGACGGTGAATCAGGAGAAACCTTCACAGATATAGAACTGAGCTGCAGGCAGATGAGCTGAACCCGTCTGAGTCAGCACTGGAGCCTGCTGGACTGAAGCATTTCTGGGCTGGATTTCACAGCGTGCACATATTTGGGAGTGTGTGGAATGCTGGAAGCCAGTTGTCACTTCATTCACATTATGCGGCGCACTCCCCACACATGGACGAAGAAACTTCTCTGCTCGCATCTGAAGATTTCCACTGTTTTTGATGCACAGCCAGCAGCTCTGGATTTCTGCAGGATTTGATCTCAAGCTTTACACACAGACTGATGCAAGCTGATTTTTTTTTCCTTCATTCTTGTTTTCAGTGTTTTTTACTAAATTCTGCCATGGATTCCAGCCTCATCGCTTGTAACGGTGCATGTTGTTAGCTTTGAGGTGGATATTCTGCTTTGAATAGTTTCGACCTGGTCAGAGGTTCGAATGTGGGTTCAGATGTTCCTCAACACGGTGCTGGTGGTCCTGACGGACGTGGCAGCCGGGTTGCTGGGTACCACTCTGTGTCGGCAGCATTTCCACTTGCTGCTGTCTGCGGTGGTGGTGTTCGGCCCTGCACTCAGCCTCTGGGTCTCTCAGCACAGTGTGTTCGCCAGGAGGAGCCACTTCCTCTACAGGTAGGACCACTTCCTGTTTACACTCATCTGCTTAGATCCAATTGGTTAATGTAGAATCATTCCTGAAGCTGAAATGATTCCTCTGGGCTGTGGAAGGAAACTGGAGCACCTGGAGAGCGATCAAGCTTTTTTTTTCTCTGGGTCTTCCACTGATTGAACATCTGATTCATATTTAGGTTCATCTCTAACAGGTCAGAAACAATGAAAACAAGGAGAGGTTCAGCACAGATTCTGCAGATTTAAATGCCAACATGCATGCTTTTAGATTAATGTGTAATTTTCTGCATTATTTTTATATTTTTGCATTTATATACTGAATATAGTGAGCTTTGATATCTACAGTTGAATTGCTGTGTGAATTAAAAGGTCTTGTAACTGATAAAGATATGGTTGTACATCTTTTAGGAGCCATTAGTGTTGGTCCACAATATCTAATCTTACTTGTTGATGTCTCAGTGCTGACCAGATGATAAAGTTCAACCTTTAACATTTCTAATGAAGTTATTTCTCCTTCCTCTGGTCTAACAGTTTCCTCCTTTCCTTCCAGGTTGTTCTTACGCTCTGGTTGGGGGTGGACGTGCATCTTCGTCGGCTCTTTCGTCTTCCTCCTCTCCTTCTCCATCCGTCGTTCCCTCTCACTGTCCCTGCGTCATCTCTCCAGGCTTGCAGTGGCCGGTGGACTGTGGCTGGGTTGCTGCAGACTGCTGGACCTCCTGGAGAACGCCACGGGGAGCTGCTACGAAGCGTTACAGTCTGGTCCGGAGGTCAGCAACGGGCAGCCTCTGCTGGTGCTGCGCGAGGGGGAGAGCAAGTCTGAGTGCCTGAAGGCCGGGATGCTGTGGAGGGGGTATGAGGTTTCCGAGGACGTTTTCCTTCTCTGCCTGTGCTGCCTGCTGCTGGTGGAGGAAACGGCCGTGTTTGGCCCTTACCTCAGCCTCGGGGGGATCTCTGATGCCCCCCTGAGGATCCTCTTCTTCTTTTGTGTTCTTCTTCTTGGACTTTGGATCTTTCTGCTGCTCTGCCTCTTAGCCTATTTCCCTCACTTCCCCACCCAGCTGCTGGGGGGTGCTCTAGGCTGTCTCGTTTGGAGGGGACTGTATCAGGGCTGGTATCGGCTGGGGCCCAGCTGGTACTGCCCCGGGAGGCCCGGTCATGGACTGCTTAATACTAAGACCAGCAGCAATGAGACAGAGGACACAGGGAGCTACAATCACTACAATTAACTACAGAAAACTAAAAAACAAATGTTTATAAAGTTTGGAACAAGCTAATGAGGGATTTTCTGTTCATTTCTCTTTCTGTCCATCTGTCATGAATTCAGTTTAAAATGGAAAACTCAAAACAGAAATAATTTCTTAATTTAGACTCAAGTGAAAGAAATCTTTTCATAGGGATCAGTTTGAACCTCAAATGCACCAAATGAATCCTGCTTCTATTAACTCCCCCGTTGCATCAAACATTTTAGGATCAGTGGTTATGAAAGCAGAAAGATCCAAAGACAAATTTACCTTAAACACTTTACTGTCATTCCATTTGCTTCTAATGACGTGTGCACTGAGTACAACTAGTATCAACATGCAGATATTTCACTTTAGCAGATTTCTGTGGTCATTTTAGTTTTTAGTTTCACAAAATTCATGAGAAACGTTTAGAATCTGTCAGAAACTGAAATCATTCAGCTCATCTGAGGAAAAACTCCAGACCTGCTTCTGTTTGCCTGAGATCTTTAGTTTGTTTTACTCGTTTGACTACTGGGTGTTTTCTCTTCACTGCACACAAACTAATGTGGATTTACTGTTCTGTGTAACTTATACACATACGGTAAGTTTAGATCTTTATTATGAAATAAGGTTGTGTTTGTGTACCCGGGCAAAATTGGACTGCTGGAGACACACGGACTGTAGCAGGAAATACAGGAAGAATAATCTTATTAAAGTCATGCTAAATTAGATAAAGACCAATCTGTGGTATCGTTAAAGGCCCTGACAGATCAGTGTGTGGACCTAAAAGACCTGGAGCTGTCCTGGAGTGAGGCAGTAGATATTTTTGGCCGTGTCAGTGACAGGGCTGGCCTTTTGAGGATCAGGTTGTTCCTCCTGTTGGATCCAGGAGACATTTAATCAGATTAGAGGTGAGGTTGCCTGGATCTCGTGTTGTGATCATTGAGCTGCTTCTTAGTGTATCTAACAAAACACCTCCTGATTACACACTGTCACTGAAGCAATTTGTAGTTAGAGAACATTACTCCTCTGGACCACTTTTCTTTTATTGATAAAACATCTCTGAAAAGAAAATATGTACAAAACGTCAGCAGGAAATAAAAGATGCCTTCAAATCAGCTGACTTCTCACAACTACTACGTTTCACCACTCAGTCTGTAGAGAGACAACATTTATCTGCTGAAGACTTTGAGCGCCTCATCGAGAAACTCTTCTCCATCCTCCCACACAGCTCACTACGGACAGCTTAAACATCGATAAACTTAGAAGTCCTTCGGTAAATGAATAAAACAATCATAAATAGGGATGCACCACCGGGCACTGGTGCAAACTGTCCTTTTGAAAGAAAAATATATTTTCCTGCAATTTTATGGCGTATGATTATTTTGCAGTTGAGCTTTATGAAAGCAAAGTTAAATAAAGTCAGAGTTGCTGCTGCTGTTTTAGGGAAAGTGATTGTTTGTTTGTTTTTCCTGTAAATGTCTTAAACACAATGAAATTGTTCAAACCAGGTCAGTTTCACAGAAAGTAGCCTAAAAGGTTCTGGTTGGTGCATCTCTATGAATGAGGTCTTCTCTACAAAATAATCCTAATGACCACACTAAAAAACAGGAAATACAATGGCAAACAACAATAAAGGCATAGTTTCATTTTTTGTTTGTTTTCCGAAGACTGAAGAAAAAATAACGTTTCTGGTCATTCCAAGATGGTGCAGGTCATTCATTCTCCATCCGTTTGTTCCTCGGTGACATCGTTAGGTGCTACAGTCAGCTTCAGCACTTGTAGTGTAAGACAGAGACTGTCTAATCCACGCGTTAGCTGCACCAACTTCCTGTTTGTTACCAACGTGGTAAACAAGACAGCTGAGTGAATCTCTGTGCAGTATTTCTGTACTTGCAGCCAGCACAGGGGCATAAAACTCCAGCTGACGTTTATAAGGTGTCAATGTGGTGGTATATCTGTGGAAGTATAAAAACAAAGTACTGGTGGTCGGGGGAGACGGAAAACGATATCAAGAGAAAGTGGGGATGGGGGAGTCAACAGAGTCCAGAGGCTCCCAGTGAGAGTTCATCATGGCGTCGTAAAGCTCTTCACTCCGCTGCATAAAATCTTTGTTCCACAGCTCCACGTCACATTCAGGGATGGGTTCTGGGAAACGCCACCAAACACAGATTTAAAAACATCATTGTATGCATTACTTTCAGGGGTAAAACAGTAAAGGCTGTGTTAACAACAAAAAAGTGATCAAATGGAGGGAACTCCAAAGCTTAAAGCCATTCATCTGCCTCCTTGTTACTCAAACACCTTCCCAGCAGTAGGGATTTAATTTACCTTCTATGTTATCTTCCTCGATGTCTTCCGTCTGCTCTTGGCTCTGCAGGAGAAACACAGCAGTTTCTGACGTCACGTAACTTACTAACGCACCCTGAGCCAATCAGGCTGTTCCGCAGAGGTGTGAAGGCCCGGTTCTTACCTCTACAGCTCCTGTCACGTCGGTGGTCATGGGTGGCATCCCCACGGGGGGCGGTGGCATCATGTGGCCTGGCGGGGGGTACCCGTAGGGCCCATAATTATAGTTGTAGCCGGTGTTGTAGTTGCTGTTGTAGCCGCTGCCGTAGCCGCTCCCGTAGCCGCCGCTGTAGCCACCGTACTGATCGTATCCGCCCCACTGAGAGTAATAACCCCCCTGACCAGCTGTATGGCTGGCGTAGTAACCGGACTGTGTCTGATTATAGTTGCTATGGTAACTCTGGCCCTGGCCCCCCTGGTAGTTGGGTGTTTTCTGGCTGCAAAACAACAAATGAAACAAAGTTTTATAAACACCCTCTGAGCCATATACACTGAAATGATTGTTTCTCAAACATAAAATATGTCACTCACAGGAGAGGAAGTACTGCAACACTACTCTGAATAACTTAATAGTCTCCACCCAACACTTGGATTTTCTTTTAGTTTTTAGTTGCCAACCACACACTAAGTATATTAAAGCTTTAAAAACAATAAAGATATTTGACACCTATGCAGCACTTCATGCTTTTTATGCAGCTTGAACTTTTATTTCCTTATTAGACTAAATAAACACGTAAAACTAATGTATTTTCTGGACTATAAGGCGCACCTAAAAGCCTTAAATTTTCTCAAAAAAACGACAGTGCGCCTTATAATCCAGAGCGCCTTACATATGTAAGAAGTCGTAATGTTTTAGTACGACTTTAGTAAACTACAAAGCCACACCGCTTGCAGCGTTTAGGCTCAGGTATAGTCACGCTTTGTAGGCATTTAAACTTGACTTTACGTCCGGTGCACCTTATGTATGACAAAAGGTCAAAAATGGACCATTCAATTCCAGTGCGCCCTATAGTGCGGAAAATGGGGTGTATAAATTAGAAATGCCAAGTTCTGCAGCAGGTTCTTGTCTTGCAAATCAATATTAAATGAAAAATAAAAATGGGGGTGGTTTTTGAAGATGAGCCTTTGAACTCGTAGAGTAACGATGCAGAAGTAAAACTAAAGATACCTGAAACATAAAACTGAGGTAATCCTATTTGTTTCATCATGACACTGAATGCAGCATCTTAGCATCATGTACTTCTTTTAATGAAGCTGCTGTGTTGTACTGGATATATCCTAATGAGCTAAAACACTGAAAACCTTTCTCACACACACAGTGGCAGACTTGGAAGATGTGTTCCAAAAAACTATGAACTATGCTGTAATAAATGTTTTAACAAAGTGGACATGTTATTCCTTTTTTCCCTGCTGTTGTTTTTCTCTACTCACATTTAATCGATCGTTTCTGTCTTACCTTTTTGCGACAGCGATACTGAGCCTGAGTGGCTTCCCCCCCAGCATCGTGCCCTGGCACTCCTCGATGGCCTTCTTCTGCTCGCTCTCCTCCCCAAACTTTACGAAGCCGTAGCCTCTGCAAATCAGACCACAGTTACACCTCCTCTGGCCACCAGAGCACACCGCATACTTGCCATGTAAAGCCACTTATGAGAAAGAGAATATAATGGGTATTATTATGGTAGAACTGAAACTTGCTGTTTTACTTTTAACATGAGGTAGCATCACTTGAATTGTGAGTTGCTCTTGCTTAGCCTATATGGGGAAAACAATAGTTTTAGCATAAGATGGCAAGAAAACATGACTTCAGCCTTTTTGTCCAAAATAGATGAAGATGCAGTGGTACTCAACGTCCACAGCACTGCTATCCCAATAATCATTACACCACAAAAAACAGGAAGCACTTGTTACGGTACTGTGCACTTAACCATAAGAATAATAATACGTCATGAATGGTTCGTGCACAGCAGCTGACGTACTTTGAGTACCCGTAGTGGTCGGTGACTACTTTGGCTCCTTTGCAGGACGGGTACTTCTTAAATACTTGATGCAGCTGAAAGTCGTCCACCTCAGAGGCCAAGTCCCCCACAAACACTGAGAACTCCGGCCTGAGAACAGAAACCTGCATCAAACTCTGCACTCATACCACCGTGAGGACACAAAGAGGAAGCTTTAAAGCCTTTTTAACAGCTTTCATTTATTTAATGGTTAAATTAACCTTTACACAAGGATGCTGGTGTAGATTCTCAGTCATCCAGGCCATGGTAAATTCAAAAAAAGTTAAAAAACAAAAACAACTGGACTTCTATTCTGTAGCTCCTCGGATGAGAAGCGAAACGTCTTCAGCTACAGAATAGAAGTCCAGTTGTTTTTGTTTTTTAACTTTTTTTGACTTTACGCAAGGACTACGTGTTAGAAAAGCATCTCTAACATGAATATTATCATTAAAGCCCACCGATCTCCCAGCATCCTGACCTTTAATTGTTGAGTTTTAAGGTAGTATTGCTGCGCTCTGACTACTGGAGACTAGTTGACAAATCAAAATTGTGAGTCGATTTTCTGTTGAAGGAATTCAGAGCGTTTACAACCAAGTGAACGAGTCATGTGGCTTTGTTTTGAGTGGCTAGTTTTTTGGAAAATCACAGTGAATCACGTGGTTTTCAGCACTATTCTGCTGCCCGCCTCGCCTCACTTTGTACCCCACCCCCCACGTTTATGATTTAATCTATCAGAGTGCACTTTTAATACGAAGGCAGGCAGATTTTAACCAGGGTTTCAGAGAGGTTTTTACACCTGGACATTCGGGCCTGTAGCCTCAGATGTTTTCTGTCAGAGGACACTTCTGACGAGTTGGAGATGGCTTTAACGACTCTGTAAGTATTTGAAGAGGAAAGTTGTTGCACCCATTTTTTAACACGTTCAGAATTCAGCCTCTGTGACTCGCAGGAAAGAAATGAGAACGCCTCACAAATGTTTGAGACAATCTGGAGACTCCCTCCGCTCTTCAGTGAAAAAGAATCTCTAATATATGATCAAACTAGTCTTCTTGTTTGGGGTAATTCATTCCTAAATACTTGAAATCACAGCTGCTTAAAGTTAGTGATTAACTTAGTTAGTTGACATTACTCAGCCGGCCTGGAGGCAGCTTGATGCACTTTTGGTCAAGTTGGACAGACTCCACTTCAGTCCCAAATCAAAACTGATTTTGTTCACAGTATGACTCAACAAATGTGTTGACAACATGTATTTTATTTTTAGCCAAGGCCCCAAATAGTGTCTGAACTCGTTGACCGACTAAACTCTTTTTAGTGAACTGAAGGCAACAAAGTGATTCGATGATGGTTGCTCCGCCTGTATGTGATCTGGAACTATTTTGTTTCCTTCAATTGACAACCGTTCTCTGATTTAATTAAACTTCCCCAATCCAAAATGATGCCCAGAGAAGCTGTAAGATGTGCAGAATTATAGTTTATCATGACCAAAACTTCAGATTTTATAATACTGAGTTTTTTAAGGACTGATGCTGCTGGGGAGAAATTATAATAACTATTATCAATAAGAGTGTTGTTTTTATAATGCACCATTGTTATTTCCTGCAGTAACAAGTATTTTACACAAACTCAATGAGTTGATATTCTTGCTTTTAAGTCATAAGAGAAACCTGATTTTCCTCAAAGAAAAACATATGTTGCATTTCTTTAGCTGATGTCCGACTAAATAAAGTAAGTAAATCAGATCTTACCCAGCCTCTGGTCGCTTCCCGTAGGTGGCAAAATTTAGCTTAAACTTCCGGGGCTGCACAGGGAGAGAGGAAAGAGCACATTAAGCCACCCTCAAAGCTCAAAGATGTGTAGTATAGCACTGATAATGCTGGAAATAGAAAAAGGAGTTATTTTTGTTATTGTTATTTGGGTTTACATACCTCCACCACCCAGACCAGCCTTTAGCCCCTTCCTCTGTTAGTTCCTACCAGAGACTCTTTTGACCAGCTTCGAACAAAGTACATTCATGTACAAGCAGCTTCCTGGCCACTTTCAGCAGCAGATACAGGCCAGTGAACGGGGGAGCCCAGCAGCTTAGCCAGCCCTCAGGACGCCAAGCAAACCCCCGTCTCCATAGAAACAGACTGACTTTTACACCTTTGGAAAGATTTGGTGCTTTCCATCACCACACCTTGATGTAAAGCTGCTCTCACTTCAGCCAAAATGCAATTTTTCTAAGATGGATAACAAGTATTTTTAGTTTTGGACTTTTTTAATATCTGATGAAAACAGTAACAGGAAATCTAATTGATCAGGATTATTCAGCCAAGTTTTTTTTGTTTTACAAGGATCTGCTGGGAATAATGACTCTGAACATTAAAGCCTGGCTAAGGCTAGCTGAGCTCCACCATCCACAGGTAAATCAACAAAAGAATAACAACTTGATGGTCTGAGTCTAATACTAAAGGAAGGTTGCATTAAAACTTGTCAACATCTCTATTTCTACAAGGAAACATTAGTTTCTGATGCAAGCACAAATAACATAAATTAAAAATGATTTTGCAATTATACCAGTGAACCTACCGGGTTTGATCCTGGAACCAACTTCCCGTTGAGCCTTTGTACGCAGCGGTCGACACTCGCTTCGTCTGCCAGCTCGACAAAGCAGTAACCTGCAGAACCACTGTGAAAAAACAAGACCGACAGTGAGGGCCCACCTGCTGCTGCTGCTGCTGCTGCTGCTGCTGCTGAGGTCAAATCACAGCAACTCCACACAGAAAGGAATCAGCTTTTGACCATTATGTTTCACAAAGGGCACAAAAAGTAAGACTGACAAATAACTGTGGCTGGGTAACGTAACTCGTTGTCAAATTGAACACTGTTTCTAAAGTTAAACTAGAATAAAAGACTACAAAAATCACCACTTTTATGTTTTTATAAAAACAACTTGAGAATCAACACTGCACTCATCATTAGCTCGGATCTAAAGGTCAGGAATAAGTGACTTTATAATGCTGCACACAGTGTTTAATAAAGGTTGTACTGTATGTGATAAATAATGCAGATTGATGTTTATCGTTGGGCTCATTTGTGGTCCGTTCTGCGTTTCCTACCCTGTTATCCTGTGAGTGATGATCTTGACTCCTAACGGTGATTCTCCCATAGTGCTAAAGGCCTGTTTCACAAAGTTCTCGTCCATATACGGGTCCAGCTATGAAAAAAGAAACAAAACAATGGTTAAGAATAAAACAAATATTTCACTCAGTATAACAAGGTACAAAACCTTCTATTGTAGAAGACGGTTTGAAAAAAAAAATAAAATGGAAGTAAAACTAAAATTGGGTTGTTTTTTTTTTTAGATTTAATAAGTGTGTTTTTGTGTGTTTTGTTCCAAACATCCCTTTCTTTCTCTAAATGAATCTCTTTAACAGCAGATATTAATTTACTATACTCTAATGTATCTAAAGTATTGTAGAGACCAAATAATCTTCATAATTGTTGTGCGATTTGATGAAGACATGAATTATTGTGTGTTGATGCCATGACTTCAACAAAATGCACAGCCCAACATGTTCCCATTACTGTTTGGTGTGATTATAAATTATAAAACTACATCCAACATATGTTAAACACCGAAGTAACTACATGAAGTGGATGTAAAACTTCGAAGCAGCAGCAGGTTTTATCAGTAGCTTCAGTGCTGCAAAATATAGTGCCGGGTAATTTGGGGAAGGAACACAGAGCTCAGCAGGGATAGGGAACAAATATATATATACATGTATACACACACACACAGTTTTGAACGTTGGCAAAAATTGATAATGATACCAAAAGTACAACCTAAGTTAAACACATTGTGTCCTAATACTCAAATCAAGCAAGCCTGTCCTGCAGATATAAACAGTGACATCTAAAAGTACTCTGCCACATTTAGTGGATCCAAAAAAAAAGTCCTGGTGTCATTTGACACAGCTACTTATTTTCTGCTGCTGACATGAAGCTTTAAAGATCGAGTCTAAAAACAACCAAAATATCCACAGTAAGGTGGGTCTAGCAGTGCAAAAAAAAAAATACATTAATAATGTTTGAAACAGTTGTCTGTTTTTTAAAAAGCACTAAAAAGAAGGATAAACGTCTTGTAGCTGTATTTATTACTTTCAAAATACGTCTGAGTGCAGTTTTGTGGTAACCAGAGAACCCAACAGTTTACTGAGAGGCATCAAGATGTATTTTTAGACGCAGTGAATTGTTCACAGATTAATCACAGGAATAGCAAAGATGCCTAGCTCCACTGGGTTTCATTTCCAAACCACAGCAATTCATGGCAGCTTGTGAGACAGAGCATTAAATCCCTTCAGGAGGGGCTCAAACTGGAAGCTAACTAACTGGACATAACCCCCAGAAATACAGCTCCATTCAAGCTTTAAAAAACTATTCTTGTCTCATCAAACTGACCTCTGTCCCATCATGTCTAACAAGAGCTAAACGAAGTTTACTGATTAGCTTCTTGTACTCCTGCGCCATGACAGGTCGTATTTATATACGGCGTGTTTTCTTAACTATTTAACCATTTATGTACATTTTTGCTTTTACTGGAACATTTTACCCCGAGTCATGCCTAAACACCTGCATTTGTTTTATTTTTTTAACGACATGCTACATTTATCCGGAGGGCTAACCAAGCTAGGCTAAAGCTAATGTTGCCAAACAAAACCAAACTTTAAACTTACATCCCCCATCCACAGACTGTTCTGTCTGTTAAACATCATCGACTGGAATCGATACGTGCCTGCAAGGAAAAATTTGTTTGTTTTTGGGTGTCGTGCAAAAACAAAAATGCCAGCGTCCACACCGACTGTCCACACATTCACGCCGAAGCGCTGTTCGCCGACTCTTCCGCCTCGGCTGCGCTACTTCCGGTGTCGCTATTTTTTAAACATTCTCTCGATATATGTATTAAATAAAGCTACTCTCCACCGATGACTCAATTAAAATATTTCAATCATTTTACGATGAGTTGTTACTCCATGGACTAACTTTTAAAACGCAGTGTTTTCTGGTATATACAAGGTTTTAAACGGTATCGATTGGCCATTTTAGTGAAACTTAGTGAGAGTCATTTTATACACCGCCACCTAGCGGTCAACTTGAGTAAGTGTACCACATGTTTCAAGAGGCAGAAAAATCATTCTGACAGCTGAAGATGTGACATCTGACAGCTAAGAGGAAAGTAGAAATGTGTAGACAGCCAAAAATAATCTCTCTGAAGGATTGGCTCCACTTTAGAAGACTATAAATTAAATATTGAGTGAAACAAGGCATTTGATTTCTTAACGAATCTACTAACCTATCTACCTTTTTATCTATTTTTCTAAGATCTAGTCAATGAAACTGCCCACAATACAAATGTTTACACGCTGCAAAAAAGAAAGGATAGTCGGGCAACGAAAAAAGAGTGTTATTTAAAACTCGTCTATTACACATCTATAAAGAGATTATATGTTGGTTCTCTTGAGCCATTGTCCCCAACTTCAACAAAGTCAAATAAAGTTTGTTGACTCAACTGAAATCAGGTGTGTTGAAGCAGGAACATGTCTAGAACACGATTATTGTCGAATAGTAATTTCCTGTTAAAGTTATGGAACATGGCTCGAGAGAACTTCTGAATCCGTTCATAGACGTGTAGTACTTAATTAGTAGGCTGGTTTTCACAGTATTTTAAGCAATAATAAGGTCCCACCGAGATTTGAACTCGGATCGCTGGATTCAGAGTGCTAACCATTACACCATGGAACCACCGCACCTGTCCATAGCTGACTCATGAAACTAAACATGCATGTAGACTGATAGTTTTTATTTCCATTTTGCATGATTTTGAGGACTACAACTCCTAAAAGCAGATAATTCTGGCTAACATTCAGGCGGTTCTGCCCTCTGGAGTCACATACAACCCTGTCGGCTCTGGAAGCTGCATTCAAATGCAGCGGCTGAGGTGGGAAATTACAAAACCGTTGCGTCTTGTTTGCTTTTCAGCTTTAAATTGGTTAAGTTTCTACGATGATGAGGATGAGACGGGCTAAAACTGATAGCTTTTATATTTAAAAAAGCCTACTTTTTCATATGGACGTAAAAAAGCAGAACTAACGCAAAGTGTATGAAGTTAACTTTTAATGAGAAAGTATTGAAATATGCTAAAGAAGGGGAAAAAATCCCTAAGACTGCATTAATAGGAGAGTGTTTCGTGTGTTAGGGGCAATGGCATAATAATAAACAGACAAATATACCCCGACGTGACTGTAAATAGCGTAATGTCCTGAAATTTAAGGGACAGAGCGTGACGCTGTAACCATGGCAACCAACAGAGAAAAATGGCGTCCAAACAGGAAGTAATCTTCGCCTGCGTTACCTCCGGAGACTTGGCAAACATGAAGCAGCTTCCTGAAATATGCTGCCAGTCAAATGTGAAAGAATTTAAAAATTGTTTTCACTTCTCTTTCAGTGAGACGATGCTGCCTTTATTTGCGTGAACTTAACAAAAGGTTCTTTCTTTCTGAGGTTTGTTTCATAAAGATTCTAATAAACAAGTGGACACACCCTGTGTTGTCATGCACACACACTTTATTGGAAATTCACAGCAGAAGCACGGAGGTCTCAAGAGAGCAGGTTTAATCAAACGAACTGAACTCTCAGCGCAGATTGTTAAAACTGTCCACTGTTCTTCTGAACATCTTTAGATGCACAAAGATGTTCTCTGAAGGCCTCTGTCACTCTTAACATAAATCAGACTAACACGTTCATGCTGCTTAAAGGCAGAGTCCGTTCAACCTTCTTTTCTCTGTAGTTTTAGCCATTATAAAACAGTTCCCCACATTATTAAAGAGACCAGAGGACATTACTGAGTGTTAAAGTTATTCACCTCATTAGTTACTGTTCCAACAAAAAAAATAAAATAAAAAAGTTCAAGCTGGGTGGAGAGGTAGACATAAAAATGTGAGGTCATTTCAAGACAGGCCGTGCGGAGGGAAACAAAAGAATTAAGCACGAGGACAAATGAAACACAGCTACCAGATAATTATCATTCCAGTGGTGTGAACACTGGTGAACACTGTCCCAGTCCAGCAGATGAATCCAAACGGCTGCTCAACATGACATCCAACAGTCAGACAAGATTAAAAGGTCCGTCTCACTGAAAATACAAACCAATCATTTAAAATGAACAAACCCCACGTACAAAGATGCAGATTTATAGTGACGGCTCCACTCTAAATGCTCATATAGTCGCTGTACAGCCTGCGCTGGTCCCAAACATTAACGTCTCAGTGTTCAGAGTTTTTAACATTTCGCTCTAATGTTGAGCGGAGAGTTTCCAGTGAAGATGAGGAGCAGGTCACAGGGGTCGGGTTAGCTCACCTTTCACTGTTGGAAAGCAACGGTGGGTTTGAAAAATCCATTTTCAAATAAAAAAAAGACAACACACACTTGTGTGTAAAGCCATGTGAACGTTTTCAAACAGTCCTTCTTTCCTTCCTGATTAGTGACCAACTCATTTTCACACCGTTAAACAACAAACACTGATGTTGACATATCAATAAATGTAACCAAAGTAAGTCGCATTAATGGGTTTGTTTTTCCTTTTAAATCACAAGGCACTCAAATCTTTAAAAATGACCAACGCTGACATTGTTTTAATGTCCAGATGAGTCCTTCAGCCTTAAACCAGGTCTTTATTTAATCTGTGGCAAAATGTTCCAACTTTTACTTCTCAATGCAGTTTTTATGAACACAAACCGATCAAGCTGGAAAATAAAACGAGTCACAACTGTATTTGAGTTATCTATAGAAATAAAAACACAAGATTACCAGCTCCACCAGCAGTGAAGGCAACATCTTCATTAGAATGGGAAGAGTTTGAAACAAAGACTAACTAAGAACTCAGACCCTTCTGGTACACGCCAGCAGAGCGCCGTCAGGTTCTCAACAGAACGTGAACGACGCCGTGTCCATTTTGTCCTCGCCCCACTGTCCAGGTGTGGACGGCGCAGAGAAAACGGACAGAGGGAACAGACGTACCACTCGGTCCTAATTTTCACTCCAGATTTGCCAAATATAATAAACGTTCCTCAATGCAAACGTTTTTAAAACTAAATTCATCTTCATACAGGAAGAGGTTTTCAAGGTGAGCTGTAGGAATCGAAGAACAAGGCTGCAGATCTTTTATAAGACCTGTACGGGCTCTTAGAGAGGACTTCAGTGTGGGTTCACAGGACAGTTTCTGAAGAGGAGGTGAAGCTGAAGAGACGATGAGTTCAAGGCCCGAGTTAATTTACTGAACTGTGAGGAAGTTAAATCCAAACACGTCTGGCTCTCTGGGTTTGAATCCTTCAGCCACCATCTCCCTCCTCCGTCCGTCTCCACACCTCTTCGTGCTTTCACCTTTAAGACACGTCTTTTAGCCGTATTGCGCTTTTTTAATGTTTATCGTATTTTAAACTGACCAGATAAAATGAATTACCGTCACATCTACAGACAAGAAAAGACCAAACCAGAAAGAAAAAGCCTCATTTAAAACAAAAGTTTCCCCATTTTGTTTTTTTAAAGAAAAATCAGATATTGTGATGAACTTATTTGCCTGGTAAGCATCAACATAGTGCTCACTCTCTGGGCTTAGATTTGTCTTGGAAATTATTGTTGTTGGCAGATTATTTATTGTACTTGGACTTGAGTTTGGACAATCAAGATAAGAGCTGGGGCAGTGAATCCAAACACAGGAAAAAGAAAAAAAAGGAGGTTTTCACTGTAACAAAGTAGCCAGAAACCCAGTACTGCAAAGTTTCACACATTAATCTGTCTGAGTTCAGCTCCTGTGGAGGTTCTCTTCAACGCGCCTCTCTCCAGTGTTTTCATAAAACGTGATGAAGACGAAGACTTAAGGCGAAGGCTGGACTCCACAGGTTTTGCAGAAACGTTCAGCTTTGTTTTTTTTTCCTCAGTTTAGTACTTCACATTAAAGTCCCTCTGCTGTCCTGTGAGTGTGAAAGACGGGGACGTGGAGAGGATTGTGCTTGTCCGCTCTGAGCGAGTTGTTTCAGCCGTGTCGGTTTCACCGTCCTGCTCAGAGGCTGGCGTCGGGACCATCTGTCCAGAGATAAAAAGCCGTACAGGTCTGTGATGTTTACAGAAGAGGGCTGCAGCGTGTCGGCTTCACCACAGCCGCCGATGACTCCATGTTTGTGTGTCTCAGTGCTTTTCAGGGTCGAACTCTGGTAGTTTCTGCAGCACAGCATCATGATCCACGCCGACGCTGGCCACCAGTCCTCCTTTGTTGAGCGGGTTTCCGCTGTAGTCGATGTCCTCTCCCTTCAGGGTGGTCATCTGCCCGTCTGCAAACAGAGCGATGACACAAAACTGATGTTCTCTTCGACGGGGAACAAACCTGAGCTACTGCAACAGCAAAGTTGAGATATTTCTCTTCCATGTTTGTGTGCACAATCAGCACCCGTTTACTCCCACCTTTGTGGGAACTTATTAGTGAGAAAATGTATGAATTTCGGGAATATAACAGGAAAAAATATCTACTTTTTTAATTACCAAGTGCTTTTAGTACCGCTGCACCAGCACAGATGTCCCACTTCTTGATAAAAGTGATGTGGACATAAAGATCTGCTTGGTCCATGGGGTTGGAGTCACTTGTAGGCATCTCCAGCAGAGACAGAACCTTGTATCCTGCGAGACAAATACAAAAAAAGACTGAAATGAAAAAAAATATTTAAAGCCTCTTTGCTGAAACCTTTTTTTGCTGAAGGGTTCAGCCGTCCTGGCTTTTTGAAGTCTGAACAGAGCCCACATGATCAGGCCTCTAAAAAAACCTGATAAATAAATGATGTTTGTTTTTGATGATTTCTGTGACTTTACCTTTAACTGCTCGTTTTGTGACGTTTGAGATAACTCGTGTCATTTCTGTATCCACCATTTTAAAACCAGTTCCAGGAATGTGTGTGTGTGTTTATCAGGCAGAAAATATCAGTCGTTCAGATGATAACACCTTGTAAGACATTAAAATAAAACAGCTTGTCTCACCTGCTCCGCCTGCTATGATGATTGACGTGTTTCCAAAGGCCTTCTGGGTAAACTGTCTCACTTCCCCGGAGTGGGAGCGTGACACGATCACTTTTGGAGGGTTGATACTGTACGATGATCTGGGATGCAAATTTGATCCCTGACCTACAAACCCCCACGCTGAGGAGGAGGGACAGACACAGGAAACGAGTTGGTTACAAGGTTTTTGTGATTTTCATCTTCTTTTCATCTAAAAATCACCTTGAAGAAAAGCTCCACAGCTGATTAACTTGAATAAAAGTTCAACCATAACTAAAATGATATTAAACCTCATGTGACAAACGTCCAAGGTCTCTTTTAAATCACATATTTAGCAAGTCATGAACAAAGACGTTAAAATCAGGAGTGCAGTACTTGGAAAAGTCTTACCAGTGAACCCTGTAAATGGCTGATGTATGACCCCGATAACTGGTTTACCGTCTACAGCCACACACACCATAGTCGTCACATATTTCACCAAGTTTTCTATAGAGAGTGAGAGAGAGAGAGAGAGCGAGAGAGAGATTAGGTTTCAGGCTATCTGCAGGAACAGGAAAATGAAGTGATAGAAGCCACCAACGTCAAGAACTAAAACACACAGAAGAGTCAATAATCCTCACCTGAACACCACCTGTCTCGATGATAACACTCTTCTAAAACAGTGAATTCTACAAATTTAAATGTGGACTCAAAGACAAAGCTGTGACTGCATCAAATTCAAGGAAACGGATAGTTTGCAGAGTTTTTAAAGACCTTTGCTTCACTGGTCTGACCACATCATCAGGCCTTTTGTTGGCTTCATAAGTTAAAAAAAAAAAACAAAAAAAAAAACAGTACACCACCGCTGCACCTCAAAGCCAAAAGCAGAGGTAGTCACTGTAATGAACTGGCAGGAATGTGTGTGATCAAACTAAATTAAATATACGTTACTGTCCAAATACCTAATAATTTTCTAGCTTGTTTGCTTTATTTTCCATTATTTTGTCAGAACAATCTCAGAACTTCTACATTTCTGTTCATCGGCGACAGGCTTTCTGTGTAAATAAAACTCTGCTCAGACTCACGGATCTGCTGAAGCTGAACAAAGACAACGCAGCGACACAAAGAAAACATTGAGAAAAGCCTTGAAGGGAGTGCTGATCCTGCTACCTGATACCAAAACAATCCAACGGCAAAACCAAAGTGGGCGACCGAGAACTTTACCAAATAAAATCACTAAGTGAATACACAGAGTTTTATTTGAAGAATAAATGAGACAAATAAAATGTATTTTTCCACTGTGAGCCTTACTGCAGAAAGGCTCAGTGGTGTATTAGAAGTCCTTCCTGGTTTATTGTAAACACAACCAGCTCCAGAAACAGGATGACTTGAAGCCCATAAAACGAGCCGGCTGAACTTCACACCTGTGTACTCCTGCGTCGCATCCAGAGGGTCGATCCACACGGTGATGCTCTCAGCAGGGACCTCTTTGCCCCTCTCGATCTTGTTCAAAATGTCAGCTGGAATGTCCCGACTCCAGGCCACTGAATCCAGATTGTTGTCCCGTTCCTCGCTGTGAACCTGCAAGCATCAACGTGCAAAAATGACCACCTGTCCCTTTTACTGTGGGGACATTTAGACCAAACAGGATATGTTCGTGTCTCCCATCCTGACGTTTCCAGTCGATCGAAACGGAACGACTAAAGTATCAATACAAGCCTGCAGCTTTTCTTGGGGTTCACCTTTTATGCTACAGGATCAAAACGATGATTTCTGCTTGGCTGCCATTTTGTGATAATCTCTATTTTGTTTACATCTTAAAACTATCTGAGCAAAATCACAGCTGTGAACTTTCATCTATCAAAAAAAAAAAAATTAAAATAGCAACACAGTTTGAGCTTCCTCAAGGGAACCCAAAGAAGATAACGACAAAGCGAAGCTCGGACGTGCAGAAGGTGTCGGTGCTCACCGTGATTTCAGGATACGTGTTCTTTATCAGGTTAAACATCTTCCTGTGAGACTGCAGGTCACCCAAAGTCAGAAGCTCCTTGGCTCCCTCCTTTGTCTCACCCTTTGACTTCTCCTCCAGAGTGTCATGCTCGCGCACTCTCTTCACCTGCACAAGGTGGGACAAACGCACATTTACCCAGCTGATACAGTTTACAGGGATAAATCCGGTTTGTGTAAAGACTAAAATTTTATACAAGCTTTAAATGTCGCAATTTAATGAATAAACAAACAAAGGGTTTAAATGGCGTGTTCAAACAAGGCAAAGTTGACTTGTGAAAAACTGGATAAATCGCAGTAAAAGGCCATTGTGTGGTCTGACAAATTCTAAGATTCTTTTCAGATATTACGGCGGCTGCATTACAGTATTTTCTGCACTACAGGGCTCACTGGATTATAAGACACACTGTCAATGAATGGTCCGTTTTCAAACTTTTGTCATATATAAGGCACACCGGACTATTAAGCGAAACAGAACGGCTCTTTTCAGAGAATACTGCACCGACATAGTCCGGAAAATGCGGTATTCAAACTGGAGACACAAACCATCCAGCGAACGGAACCATTTCACATTTGACTTTCCATCAACTTAATGAAACCATGAAGAAACGTAAACAATAATGTGCTTATTGTCTGAATGAGAGAGTGCTGTTGGTTCAACACGTTGATGGAGCCATTAGAGTCATCTAACATGTCAGAACAGGTGAATTAATAAAACACACAGCTCAGTGTAGAGAAAGTAAGTGAGGGAAATTTACTCATAAACTCTTTCTTATGGGGGCTGATAAAATGAAACAGAGCGAGGGATGAAAATCGGATCCTTATCAAATACGTCCGAACAGATATTACAGCACTGTTACTGCAGTAACGGGTTTCGTAATGACAGCTTGTGAAAGACTTGGCTCTGTAAACTTTTCCTGGAGCTAGAAACTTTTGGTTTTTACCTCTTTACCACCCAGTACAGCAGCCTCCACAGAGACAGCCAGCAGGTCCCTCAGATCCACCTTTTTCTTCTGCCTGCAGACAGAAACGGATAAAGACAAACCATCTAGTCACTCTTCGTGAACAACCTGGAAAATATTATAAATACGGAAGCAGACGGAACGTTTTGTTCCAAACCACTGTGTTTTTAAAAAGATTTGATGACCATAGTTAGTGTCAGACATACAAAGATGTAACATTTCCTCAAAAATGGCTTTGGATGAATTGGAACAGCACTTTAAATCCTCTTTGAACTCTACATACACGTCGGATCTCTGCGCTGGAGGACTACCATGAAGTGGAACAACCAGTACGGTGAGATAATTTAAAATTTTCTGACTCAGGTTAGTTTGATCCTCAAGTCCTCAAGACACATTTTACACTAAAACAAAAACAGGTTCAAGTCCGTCTGCCTCAGATATATTTATTGGGGTGTGACAACCTGTATCCTGCTGAGTGTGGAGGATTATTTCAGAGCTACAGTCAAGCTGCTCCTTTTATCTACAGCAGGTTATTGAGCCACTCCTGCACAAGCATTTACAAGAACTGGATTGATCTAATAACCTGCTGAACCTGAAAATCCTTTGCCTGTCCCCATTTCTTAAATACGTGGATGTAAAAGCATCAGGAAGCTCAGATCTGAAGGTATCTTTAAGTCACACTTTTAAACAAAGAACCTGATGCTCTCTCTAATATTCATTAAATAGGTCTGCAGCGCTATCGACCATCTGTGACGTCACGCTAGCAGATTCAAAGCAGCAACAATGAACAGAACTCACCTGAGGACAGATATGCGGCTGGAAATGACCCCGGCGTACAGGTGGTAGATGACGCCCAGACCGAGCAGGCAGAACACGGCCACGCCGAGCGGGGAGAGCCGGATGCCCATCGGAGCCATGAAGGGAGGGGTCACTGGCGATTAGGAGAAGCAGGAACCAGAAACAGAGCCGTGCTCTTATCAGAGCAGGCAGACAGACAGCTGACGTGGCTGTCTCCAGCACCTGCTGTGGAGCTTCCCGTTGAACGTCTCGACGAAACAGCCGAGACTCGGTGAAATACAGCGGCGACGGACACCGACTACCAGGCTGCCTTTTTTTTTACCCTAGCCGCGTTAGCATCGTCCGAGGCTCCAGATTCAGCGAATTACCAAACGACGGCTCCGTTTGAAACGACATTCCTCGTCCCGGACGGCGAGACTAGTCCTCTCTGTCACGGGTCACCCGCTGATGTGAGCCAGGAGTCCGCTGGTGTCGAAGGCAGGACGGAAGAATCGCATCTCTGTTCACTCATTTCTCCCGTCTACGTATGAACGGCTGTCTGCCCGACTTCCGGGTTAAACTGCCGACGTCATCACCGGAGCCGGAAGTGCGTTTCACTCCTTGAATGTTTTATTGTAGATGACTTATATACTAAATAGTATACTTATAATAATACTTATATACTAATATATGTCATTGGTTCTTGTTTTGTTTCTAAACAGGAAAGGAACTACCCACCCGAATTCAAATAAACTTGATGAAAAGCTTGAGTTTGAACAAAAAAAAAAAACGCTTTAAATTTAAGAGATCTTTTTTTCATTATTTAGAGAAACATTACATTTTGCGTAAGACTTACTTGTAGCAGATCAGGTCCGACTTTTGTCCGGATGATTTTGTTAAATTCAAATTTATTTAAAACTTCCCAAAACGCAAATTTCCATTCACAAGCCTCTCTGATCACACAAAATTACTGCGTTCAACCTTTTACAATATGACATACGACAGAGCGTCAGAAAGACTCAGCATTAAACAAAATATTTCCCGAATTTTGTTTAGAATTTTTAATTTAAAGGACACATTAATCCTTTAAATGAGAAAAAATATTGTGCCAATTTTGTTTCTCACTTTTTTTTTAACTGGCCTTCATTACATTGCAAAGAGTACCTTTAATATTATTGTTGTGAAAAATTAGTGTTTTGTTGTTACCTGTGTTTGTAGAACAAGGATACTAAACCATTATTTCTGTTACTATCTTGGTCTCATTTTTGAATCAGATTTAATGCACTGGCATCACAGAAACACTGATGGATGCAACAAATACAACATAAACTACAACTAGCTAAATGAACAGTACTAAATATTTTACTGCAGGTCAATGAATAAGTATGCATTTTCCATTTTCTGAACTCCTTAAAAACATCCTCGTGTGGGTCAACAATAATATCCTCAAAAACATTTAGAATAATAAAACTCCACGTGTTTCAAATGGGCTCAAATAAATGCAGGTTCAAAGTTTTTCTTAAGAGCTTTTATTTGTTGTTGAGGATTATTATTTTTAATACATGTGACACAAACTAATAAGAAATGAGACACTCTAAAGAGTCAGCAGAAATATAAGTCTTCAAAATAATAGTTTTGTAAAAAAAACTTTTCTTTTTTCTACAGTTTGATGTGAGGAAAAACAAATGAATCTAACCACAAGGGTTTGGGTAACAGATGGCATTAAATGTCTCTCTTCATCCCACACTGTTGATTCTGACTTTTTTTTTTGTTTCCTATAAGAAATATTTTATATTTCCTATAGTTTTTCTTCAGTCTGCACATCTCAGAGTCTTTTCATTGATGAATAAAAAGATCTGCGACACCATCTCCTATGACATCAGTTTATCTCTATCATTGTCTCACTTCCCCTCTCCTCCTCCTCCTCCTCCTCCTCGCTGTGTTGGCCATCTGACAGAAATATGATAGGGCTTCAGCTCCTCCTCGGAGACCAAGTCGGGGGCGTGGCTCATGAGGTCGTGACCACGGAGCGACTTGGGGAAGGCGATGACGTCACGGATGCTGGGAGCGCCGACCATAATGGAGACGAGACGATCCAAACCTAGAGGAGCGAGGAGGAAGAAGAAGGTGGCTTGAAACAGGTGCGCCTTCGTGCAGCACAAAGTGTTGCTGGCCTGTGAACACGAGGCAAAAAGTCCTGAAGTTTAAAATTAAAATAAAAACCAATGGCTAAGGGCTGTAGCTGTATTTGGAAATCATTGGTGAAGTTTATTATAAAGGTAACATCTGTTGTTGATAAGTCAGGACTATGTTATGTCTTCTATTCCAAGTCCCATGGGTTCTCACACAATGAACCTGTTTACAGGATTCATGTTTATTTTTCTCTTCATGGGAACCAGACTGACTCACTTCTTTCTGATACTGATATTCCAGTATCTTTAATAAAAGCTCCGGTGTTGACTTTGGGGGGCAAGAGCTTTGATTCGGAGCTTCCCGTTCAAAGCTGGGACTCCGATGATAATTATTCATTTTCTTTAAGGCTCTCTGTATGTCGTGCACCATACATAAATAAACCTGTTTGAGTGATTTCATCTAACAGTGCCTGTAAATTGATTTTTTTTTCCACGACATCATCTCATCAAGAATGTTTAAAATTCTTAGGAGACAATAAATAAAAAGGGTGAAACATCAGTCTGTGGGAAAATAATTGTTTTTAGTCTTCTGACTGACGTGTCACGTGTTCACTGACGTACTTTGACTAGTTATACCAGTTATTTTACAGCCCTACCCAAGTAAAATATGTTTAATTGAATCTAATGTGTGACAACCAGATTTAAAACATTAAATTAAATCATAGATAACTTCTCTCTGCAGTCAGGAGCAGAGCTAACCTTACCCAGAGCAATGCCTCCATGAGGTGGCGCTCCTGAGTCAAGAGCCTCAAAGAGGTGGGACAGGAGACCAGAGTCCTCCTGTGAAAAAGTAAAATGTTAAACTAAATAACAACCCAGTAAACCCTTTATTATCCGACGGAGGCTAGACTTTGAACCACTGCTGACCTTGAGGATGTTCTTCAGGACGTAAAGCTGCTCTGAGGCCTTGTGGATCCGGATGGAGCCTCCTCCGATCTCACAGCCGTTCAACACCAGGTCATAGTGCTGCCCACGAACCTGTTACACATCAGACACTGTTACATACCAAGTTTAAATCGCCACATGAACCTAAAATACGATTCGATGTGAGCACCCTGTGCGGCTCGGTGAGGAGTAACTCCGTGTCCTCTGGTCGTGGAGCGGTGAACGGATGATGCGCCGACTCCAGCTCCTCCGGATTGTCTTCTTTGGGTAAGAAGAGAGGGAAGTCCACGACCCACAGGAAGCGGAAGGCGGACGGGTCGCGGAGCGAAACGCCACGAGACTCGAGGAGCTGAGCAGACTGGAGACGAAGACTACCGAGCAGCGGGCGCTGCGGGCAGAGATGAAGACGACCTTAATATGAATGTTATCGTCCTCTCCCGTGTTCATCTTTTCCAGTCATGTGACGGTTTTACCACAGTGTGGACGGGTCCAGCTGCCACCAGCAGCAGGTCTCCTGGAGTGGCTTCAGTCCTCCTCAGCAGGTCTTCTGTTTCAGAGACAGACAGCAGCTTCTTCAGGGCAGACTTTACTGTCCCGTCCTCCCTGACCAGCACCACGCTCAGCTCCTTCATGTAAAAACCAAACAACACAAAGAACATTTAAACCTTTGCAGAAATTCTATAGTTTCTTTCTGACAGATCTGATTTCGATCCAATCAAATCAGAACAGAGTCATGATCAACCTGCAGAGTAAAAACAGGAGAACAGTGGAGGAACAGACCCACCTGTCCGTACTGAGTCTTGGCTGTTTGCTTCAGTTCGTCCAGATCTTTCCCACTCAGAAGTTTCTTTAACGAACAGAACGGAGAACGTCGTTTGAGACAAACAAAAGCAAACAACAGCAGTTCGTTAAACACATTTTCTGCTCACTCCTACCGTTTTACGTGTCCCTATTGTACTGAACCGTGAGCGTTCTGGTCATTAAACAGCATTTGCTGGCAGAGGGAATGGTTCTGTTCTTACCGCTCCACTTGGGACACAGATGGCCTGAACAGAACCTCCGGGTCGGCTCAGAGCTGATCGGAGGAATTCGATCTGTGTGGCGGAGAAAACCTCACCGAGGTCCACCAGCTGGAAAGGCAAGACGACGGACAGAAACGGGGAAAAATAAATAATATGTTCTTTTTTAAACTGAGTCATCTTGTTAGGATGAACACAACTCACGCTCTTTAAGGGTCCTCGTTTTCAAAGCTTACACGGGTAAAACAGTAACGGCAAGAAACTCCTCCTTGGCAGGAGTCAGTAAAAACTTTCAGACTTTTCAGGGCTTTATAAACTTTGACTAGACACCATATAAAGGCTGAACATCCTCCAGTTTATTGTGATCAATTTAACGTTAACGGAGCAAAACCAGCTTTTAATGTTAGCAAAACAAAGAAACAGAGCAACAGGATTTAATGAGCCTGTAAACGATGGATTTTGTCCCATCTAACTACAACTAGCTGGTTGTGCAGCAACTGCTTTTCTATCTGCAGTAAAAATATAACCAGAAAAAAGAAACCGAGGAGCTGCTGAGATTCCTTTTCCATCATTAAAACACTAAAGAGTTTGAAAATTAATTTAAGTCCAAAACCATTTAAGTTTTAATACCATATCTGTAGTGCTATACATCAAATCTACACTAGTGTTTAGCCAGACACAGACAGGTTTTCTTAAATATTCTTTAGATAAATCACTTCCTGTAAATAGATAAAAACAAAGGAGTATAAAAGCTGCAGCAGAAATATATAAATACACAGACTTTTGCTTGAAGAAATGATTGGATGGAGAAGTTCAAAACATATTATTGTATTTTGTGTCCAAACCTTTAGGTTGTATTCTACCTTGAAGGAGTAAAACTGATCTCAACAGAGAAACACATAAAAAAAATGTGAGATCGACCTTCTAAAACTGTGTCAACTTGTGGCAAAAGGGGCATAATAGGCCTCCTTTAACACCAAAACATAAAAATATTGAAGTCAAGATCAAAACTTGTGGGTTTTGGTCTATTTTAGGGCAGGCGGCGCCAAAGTCTCTAATAAAATAAGATTTTAAAAAGAAAGGAGGGATTTTTTAAACACATCACCTCTGGACTTGTAACATCACACTTAGCCTTTTAGATACAATAGTAATTGTTATCTCAGTTTTCTTAACGCAAAAAGATATTTTCCTTTCAGCGTCCAGAAGTCCCCACCTTCATGTTGAATCTGGTGTCAGGTTTGTCCACGCCATAGTCCCTCATGGCTTCGTTATACGTCATAGTCTGGAAAGGGACCTGAAGGGGGCCTTTCTCTGCAGGCCACGAGTGCTGCAGCAAACCCTCCACCAGAGACATGACGCCTGCCTGGTCCACGAAGGACATCTCTATGTCCACCTGGAAGACACGGAGAGGGGAACGTGTTCATCTGCAACAAACATAAAGCCATCAGGTAAACTGTTTATTCAAGTAAAGTCAGACCAGGTTTAAAACCAACACAGATTAAACTTATCACAGCTTCTGTGTTTTTATCCTCTGTGAGTGAAAACAACAGTTCAGTCCTATCAGGAAATCTGACTTTGTGCAGTCGTTTGTGTTTTCGTGTCTCTCCCCACTTGTGTGAACTCCGGCTGCCTGTCCGGCTTGGAGCCTTCGTCTCTGTAGCACCGAGCCACCTGGAAGTACCTGACAGAAAACACAAGGAGGCAACGATCATCTTTACAAGTCTCTAAACCCAGTGGTAGCTGAGAGTCATTCATACTTTGTGGAGATTGTACAGAACATTATTTTCAAGATTTGACCAAAACGGCTACAGTTCGGTCACTTCTCAGCATAAACTGATCTTAGTCTAAACATTTAGCATAAAAAAGCTTCAGATTAAATGCATTTCTTCAGCAAACGTCAGATTTTTAGTTGCTGAAAGATTCCCAAGCAAATCTTTTCATGCTACAGTTTTTTTTTTTTCCCAAGGAGGTTTAAAGCAGCTCAAATGATTTCATTTGATGCTAAACAGAGATTACACACAGTGAGCACACTGCTGATCATTAAATGACTGAGATTGTTTTTTATAAAAGGTTTCAGTCAGTCGGTTTGGGAAGTGAAAAGAAAAACCCAAAACAAAGCCAACTTACCACACACTGCACAGATTCTCCAATCTCTGTCTATAAATGAGTGGTTTGGATAGTAGACTTCACAGAAAGTTTGCAGGCGTTTAGGGATTTCCCTTTAGGCTGAACGTCTTGAGATGCAGTTTGCAAATAAAAACTGTTTTTAAGCAGCATTAGCATCAATTTGAATGGGTTTGTGTCCATCTGATGAGTTTAAAGCCAACATTCACCTCTAAGTCTTGCTGTGCAGGTTTCACTGCTATTTAAGTCTTATCCAGACAGACAAGCAACACGCTGAAACCTTTTGCAACGCCAAAGCGTCTTGTTTCATTGGATGTGTTACACAAAGATGTGAGCACTCACCGGTCCACCCCAGCCACCATCAGGAGCTGCTTAAACTGCTGCGGACTCTGAGGCAGAGAGTAAAACAGGCCTGCCTCTCTGGAGGGAACCACGAACTCTTTGGCCCCCTGAAACACAGCATGAAAAGCTCATTTAGGTGTCAGACGTGATCCGGTTTCAATCTGCGGAAGTGACAGCTGATCTTACAAAAGCAGACAAAAATGATCCAGTTGTTTTTAAAATATTTTAGCTTTAAGGGAAAGTAAATCAGATGCTTCTCTCTATGATGAATCTTACCCCTGGAGTTCTTTTGAACAGAGTAGGCGTTTCCACATCCACGAATCCTGCACACCGGAGACAAAAACAACAAAACACCTAAAATCAGGGCAGGTTTTAAGGATTCTGCATCTCATTTTAAAAACCTGAGCGTGCACGAAACAGGAAAAAAGAAGCCGACTCTCACACCGTGCACATTACAGAGATATTCTCTCATCTTCATCACCAGCTGAGACCTCATTCTGAGGTTCTTCTGCATCTGAAACGACCTCAGGTCCAGGTAACGATACTGCATCCGCAGAGACTCGGACTTCTGTTCAGACCAACAGAGGCAAATTTCGTCAACCGTAAATCAAAAAGACGCTCAGCTGTAAAGATGTGCGTAAAAACACACGCTTACTTTGACAAAGTCCTTAATCTCAAAGGGCAGCTTTCGGCACACGTTGAAAACGTCTACGTCCTCAGCCAGGACCTCGATGTCTCCTGTTGGCATCCCCTGGTGTGTACACGGCAGGACGAGAAGACGGAGGACTTTACTGAGATCTGAGGAGTTTCTTACAACTTTAGGATGCATCTCAGAAACTGATAATGTCCAAAAATATATAAATGTGTCGCCTAATTCGCCAAACTCCCTTCATGGAGGAAACAACCACCTGATAAATAAACACAGACCTTGTTCTCCTGTCCAGCCGGCCGTTTTCGGACTGTTCCCGTAACCTTGACGACCGACTCGACCGTCAGATCACACAGCACCGCTTTCAAGCTGCTCGCAGACTAAAATCAGCAAAATAAAATGTTTAATGTCTCATTTTATCTACAGCCATAATCATTCTTTTTCTATCTCTGTACAAAAAGTATTTTTAATAATAGCAATAGAATTATATATATATGTACTAGTACATTTTATTGATTGTTTTTTTTTCTTACTTCTTCTTGAGGAATTAAAACTTGGGTCAAACCACTAAAATCTCGCAGGATGACAAACAGGTCTTGCCTGTTGGAAGCAGAAACCAATTATTAATTTATGCGAGACCTCATAGGAGTTAAATTGCATATATTGATGAACAAAATAGTCACAAGCTTTAGCTCTGTTCAAGTAAAACACATTAGTCAAAAACATAAGACGCAATAAACTGTATTTAAACTCAGAAATCACACTCAGATCACCTGTAAGCTTTATAAAAGCTCACAGACATCCATACCTGAGGTACTGGACCCAACCACACAGTGTGACCTTCTCCCCAACATGATCCGGTCTCAGCTCCCCACAGGTGTGACTCCTGAACGACAAACTGCTGAGACCTGGTAATAAAACAGAGCAGGAAAAATAAAATAAATCACATGTTGTTGCATTATGGTTGCAGCCCTAAAATCACACAATCCTTCCAAAAAGAAAGCATGTGCATTTGTCTTGCAGTGGAAGCACAGAGAATATTAGTTAATAAAAACTAAGTACCTGTGGAGGCAGAAGCAGGCCTGTTTGAGCAGCTCACATGTCTCAGCTGAGTTTTCCACAGGTCTCTTTCACCTGAGGTTCGATGGTGCAAAACCCTGTGAGCCCTGAGCCCAGTCAGAACCCTCTGCAGCAACACTCTGCTTTTTGTTGCCATTTTTGGAAAAAAAAAAAAAAGTAACACTCACAGCAGCCCAGTGCTGTCGGGATCTCGGAGTCCCGTCGGGGTGTTGAAACAAACTAAAACGAAGCTCGTTTTTAGACGTGATAACATGTTACTAAACACTGAAGTGACCGACCCTCATTTCTCATCCGCACCCGCTTCCGCGTTTCCGGGCTTCACAGATCTCTGCTCATGCGGATAGGTCACTCTGGCCGCGGCCCGCTACGTCAACAATAATCCGTTTACGTTAGAAATCAGCGCTGCGTAAACGGACGTGACGTCAGTTTAAAGCGGAAATAATCAAACTCACAAATCGTTGATAATCTAAACTGAGGCTTGAAAATTACATTAAACCTGTTCAGAATAATAATAAAGAAACACAGATACGAACTATAAAATCAGACAATTACGGCAAAATGCGTAAATACGAGGAGGAGCTGACAAATATTAAATAAAAGCGTCTTTAAATGTTTTACGTACAGTACTGAGCACTGAATAATTAAAGTAGACACCTAAACATTTGGTGGCTGGTTATATTTACACAGCATATTAAAAAACGCACATAAACATCTTTTATCTACATATATTGGAGAAAAAAATTATATTTGTAAAGAAAAGCCAATTTTAAAATATTTTTTTATGTGTAAAACTGTAGATGATGAAATATTGCATAAAATTATAATAATACTCCTCTCTTTACCCATCTTACTTTATTTTATGTATGTACATATATATAGTAGTGCTCCTTGGATTAGGGATGTTTGTATCTGTGATAATATTATTATTAGTAATAAGGAGGAAATTCTTTATTGAATAAAATAATTGGACCACGTGTGTTGAACAGTAAACAAAATTTCAACTTTCATGAAAAAACACTTCAGCTAACACTGATTCATCTAAATCAGTGAGAAAACTGTCAGCATCTCTCAGAGGTGAATTACATTTGTTGCTGTGCCTGAGTGGTATTTTGGGTACTTCTACTTTTTAAGTACTTTTAAAAATCTATTATAAGCCAAATTATTCACCAGAAGCCTGCTTGACCTTTTTTCTTTATGATTTATGAAAAAAAAAACTAAAAAAAAAAATCTATTTGCCAAACTTACAGAGGAGGGCAGTGATGCGACATAATACCTAAAAACTCTGAGGAAGAAGAGGAGGAGGAGGAGGAGGAGGAGGAGGAGGAGGAGGAGGAGTCCACTTGACTCGGTGTTTCCTGTCAGAGGACTCTGTCTGTCCTCTGCAGACATGTCGGGCAGCAGGCTGATGAGAGCCATCAGAGTCAGGGAGTTTGGAGCTCCGTCAGTCCTCAGGCTGTGTTCAGATGTCCCTGTTCCTCAGCCTGGACTCAGACAGGTGAGGCCACAGGCTGTGTTCAGATGTCCCTGTCTGTCCCTGTCCCTCAGACAGGTGAGGCCTCGGACTGGCTGCAGCTGCAGGAGCTGCTGAGAGGGTCAAAGTTCACAGGTGGGATCAGAGTAAAACCTTCTGCAGTCTCTGAAGCTTTACAGTCTCAAACTTTATTTAGTTTCTCTGTGTGTAAGCACAGCTCTGACCTCACTAAAGTATGTTTTCTGCTGATCTATCATTTTGTAGATTATAATAAGCAAAAAAATAAATTAATTAAAAGTTTAACAGCTGCTGCCAAAATTTAACTTCGTCATAATTTGATACCAAAAAATCTCCACATTTTGATGTGTGAAAACAACCAAGATTTAAAAAAGATAAAATGTAAAAGCTGCTGCCAGAGGATCAGTACAGTCACCGTAGTAACCACCTTCCTGTGTCTCTCACTCCCTGACTGCCAAGAGAGGCAGACAGAAATGAAGACTGAAAAGTAAGCCTCTCATAGGTCTTCTTCTGTTTTGACCATTTTCAGAGGATTTTGTTGTTTTTTTGTTTAGCTATAAATCATTCCGGTGTAAAAATAAATAAATAAATAAAGGCTCATAAACTCAAGAGATGAACCAGCTTTGTGTCGACATGTAACAGACAACTTGAAGAATAAAGCTTAAATAGTCTTGTCTCTTAGTTGCCAGCAGCCTGTCACCAGAGACACAATTTGTTTTCACCTTTCAGTTGAAACTATGAAAAAACACAAAAGATATCACAGTTTGACACAGAAAATGGTGTTTTAGCTCCAACGAGGTGAGCTATTAGATAAGAAACTTCATGACTTTCATCTGCTGTGGAAAGTTTTTAGGGGCATGAAACAACTTCTTTTGTCCTCCACTCGTCCACTTTCCTCTCTGCGAAGAACAGTCTGCTCAAAATGAAGTCCTGTCAGACAAAGAAGGGACAGAAAATGAGTGAAAAAGCAGCCAACGTTTAAAAAAAAACAAATTAAAAGCCCCTAGAAAGCCTGGGAAATGTGGCTCTAGAACGTTTTCAAAGATTACAAGAAAGACACACACTTTGACATATCTCTAGGATTGTAGTTTTCATTTTTCCATGACTTCCTGTGTCTCTGATGCAGGTGTTGATCCGAGTCCATGCCTGCGGCGTGAACCCTGTGGAAACCTACATCCGCTCAGGATCTTACGCCCGGAAGCCGTCTCTGCCGTACACGCCGGGTTCTGACGTGGCCGGAGTGGTGGAGGCCGTCGGAGAGGAGGTCACCGCAGTAAAGGTAGCCGTTTGAACGTTGTTGTGTTGGACTGACGGGACGCACAGATAAACACACATCTGAGAGGGTGTCTGTGTTGTCCAGGCGGGGGATCGTGTGTTCACCACAGCCACAGAGTCTGGAGGTTACGCAGAGTTCACTGTCGCTGCTGACGACTGCATCCACAAGCTGCCCGAGGCCTTGGACTTCACACAGGGTGCAGCCATCGGCATACCGTACTTCACCGCCTACAGAGCTCTGGTTCACAAGTAAGAGCTCACCTTCAGGAAGGGAAATCAGGCAGGTGGGCTGCAAGCTAAAGTTCACCTGGGCAGCTTTCAGATTCACATATGCTGCGTATAACAGAAACACGTGGCTGAGTTGGTTCTTCTTAGAAATGACAGAGCCTATTTCAAAGGTCTAAACATTTCATCTTACATTCGACTTTGTGAATCCTGCAGAAACCAGGAATGTATTTTTATTTAATCCACTGAGTCGTTTTGAACCATTCATGGTCCGAGGAGGAACACATCAAGGTGCAGAGCCCTCCAGGAAAATCAAATAAAAAAACACACAAAGACAGGATATCTCAGAAGCAAAGCCTTTATAAATGACCTGATTAACCTAGAATCAATAAAAAAAAAAAAATCCTCTAACTCAGGGGTGTCAAACTTCAGGCCCCGAGGGCCACTGTCCTGGGAAATGTAGGTGTTTCTGCTCCAACACACCTGATTCAAATGATTAATTACCTCCTCACCAAATCATCAAGCTCTCCAGAAGCAAGTCCACAAGTCATTCGTTTAAAGCAGGTGTTTTAAAGCAAGAACACATCTAAAGCATGCAGAAGAGCTGCCCGAGTTTGACATCCCTGGTATTACTAGACATGTGGTCCAGCTGTTTTACAGGTAACACTGCCCCCTGGTGGCGTCAGGGTGATATAGACATGTAGGGTCTGTGGGGAAAATCCTGCTTCTTTAATTTTGATTTTACCTACTTTTGTGGAAATTGTAAAAATCTAATTAGAAGAATTTAGGATCAGGTTTAAGAGTTTCTGAGTGAATTATTTGGTGTTTAACTAAGAAATGATGAAAATGACCCAAAGGTTTGCAGACTTTGAATTTATTAATATATTTTGGTTTAAAGGTTATCTTTGCTTATGAGCTGAAAAAACAGGGAAAAGAGTCATACAGGCTGTTGCCTTTTATAACAATTAATGATAATCTGTTTGTTTAATGGGAATTGTTCTGTTTAAATCTTTGATTTCTGTTTGTTTGTTATTGTCATTTATCAGTTTATTGCTGTTTTTTATTCACATTAATTCTATAGAAAAGAATTAGAATGAGTTAAATAAAAACCAGTCTGTAAGCAGCATTTTTATCTTTCACTGAGGATCATTTCAGCACAGTTAAGCCATATTAATCAGAATCTCATCATGTGTAAATATTTTCTGTTTCCTTTTTATTCTGTGTTGGACTCTGCAGAGCTCGGGTCAAAGCTGGAGAGACCGTCCTCGTTCACGGAGCGAGTGGAGGGGTGAGAGCAGCTTTTAGGTTTTCCTTTAATCTGCCGATGATGTCTGTCTGTTGAGAACAAGAAATATCACCAGTGACCGAAGACACTGAAAAAGGAACCTGAGATCCAACTTTGAAGCTTTAAAGGAGACAAATGTACTCGTTTCCTCTTTTGAAAGTGAGCGTTTTGTCTTTATTGCTAAAATTTAGGAAGAACCTCATTATTTCGGCTCATTACTAATTTAATTGTTTAGAAAGCCACCGGTGCAGCCATCTGTTTTTAGGTCATCGTTATCACCTGCTGCCAAAAGCCGAAGGTGGAGTGCGTTTGAGTGTGTGTGTGTCTGTCTGTTAACAAAATAGCTCACGAATCACTGAATGTATTTTAATGAAACTTGCAGAAAGTGATAATTGAAAGTTCGTCTACAACTGAATTAACGTTTGGAGTCGATCCAATTCAAGATGGCTGCCACTCCTAACTGACCTTAGCAAACACAAAAATGGCTATAACTCAGCCCATTTTGCAAATATTGAGCTAAAATTAGGTGTGGTAGTAGCTGACAGTCATTCACAACACATAGTTTCTGATATTGCATGAGATTAAACATAACATTATTTTTAGGGTTTGACCGAAACGACTACAACTTCATCATTTCTCAAAATAAGATCTCTTCAGTCTAAAACTGTGGCGTGAAATGCAGCGGGCGACATGCATTCATTCAAGCTTTAGTTTAGAGCAGATTTGATTGTTTCCAGGCAACCAGGTCCTGGTTTCTACCACCTTTGTGATTAATTAAATTTTGTGCGCAGAAACAGAATAAAACCTGACATTTTGTGACTCTTTACCTGTTTGTTAATTAAACTTTGCGTCAGTCTGAAAAATAACCACAGACGGGATAAATCTTATATTATCTGCTGTAAGCTTGTGTAATAAAACTGTCAGCGAGTCATCAGGTATTCCTCCTCCACCTTCAGGTGGGTGTGGCGGCGTGCCAGATGTCCCGCGCTCTGGGTCTGAGGGTTTTGGGGACAGCAGGGACGTCGGACGGGATGAAGCTGACTCTGAGTAATGGAGCTCACCAGGTCTTTAATCACAGAGAGGAGGGATACACCAACAGAATCATGGTAGTCTCTCACACACAGCAGCAGTAAAAACAACAACCCTTTCAGTCAGTAATACGTGGACCGTGTTTTCCAGGAGGCCACAGAGGGCAGAGGTGTAGATGTGATCGTGGAGATGCTGTCCAACGTCAACCTCAGCAGAGACCTCCAGATGTTGGCCTACGGAGGACGAGTCACAGTCAGTGGGACTTTATTCTGAAGCTCAGGTTTCTGTTTCCTCTTGAATGGTGAAGGACTTTCTGTGAGCTCTTCCAATGCAGATCACAACAAATTCACGATCTGAGTCTGGAGCAAGGGGCGGATGGATGGATGGATGGATGGATGATCAGGTTTCTGTCTTCTTTTTTCTGCAGGTTGTTGGCTCCAGAGGCCCTGTAGAGATCAATCCCAGGGACACCATGATCAAAGAGAGCAGCATCATAGGGGTGGCCCTTTTCTTCGCAACGCCGGTACGCAGCTGACTCAGCACAGCACGTCTGACTGGTTCCATCTGATAATCTGGGGCTGAGTGGAGCTCGGATGAACTTTGTTTCCTTCTCCTCTTCCCCCTCAGGAGGAGAAGAAGGAGTGCGCGGCGCTGCTCTTCACGGGGATGGAGGCCGGCTGGCTGCGTCCGGTTGTCGGCTCCCAGTATCCACTGGACCGGGCTGCTCAGGCCCACCATGACATCATCGAGAGCCCTGGGGCTGCTGGGAAAATCGTCCTGACCGTGTGATGGCATGGTCTCAAGAGGTGAATTACCACCTGGTGGAGTTCATAATTGTAAAAAAATTAACTCATTCATACTTAAAAGAACATTAAAAAATACCTTTATTATCACTTTTTTAAATTTAAAATGTTTTCCAATTTTGACTCAGTTTGATCTTAAAGTGGAAAAGTTTTAATCTCAAACAGATTAACAGGATGATATCATTCAGTGTTGGAATAAACTCGATATTGAAGGAATCTGACGGAAAAGGTGTGTTCAGATCAGAAACGAATGATATAAACACTTAAAACTCATTTTTACTTTGTGTTATTGTAATATTTGATCATATTAATTCAGCTAAAACACCGTAGGGATGTTAACTCAAATACAAGCAGAAGAAGCATTTTATTGTTTTTGCTTTAAATGATGTTTGAGAAAATTACTCCTATAATGGTATTTTTTTGGCGCCAGCTGGAAATTGTAAATTCCCAATAAATCTTTTGAACAAACCATTCAGTTCATTTATTCTTCGTGGCATCTGAACCCGTCTGTCCAGGCCTCGCAGACACGACACCTGTGTTTCTCAGGTGACGGTCGCCTCCACTGAGCATGCTCAGACCGCAGCCTTGTAACCGAAGCTCGACACATTTAAACACACTGTGGACGTTCGGATCCCTGTAGCAGCCGGGCGGACATGAAGCTGGGAGTCCTGGACCAGCTGACAGAGCTGAACGTTTGGGTTTTATTCAGGAGGTGAGCAGTTTGGGCTTTATTCTGAAGGAATTGACGAGGATACCCTCAGCACTTTGACCATTTCGCTGGTTTTTTATTGTAAAGAGATTATTAGAAACAAAAATGGATCATTTGTTGAGAAAAAACACACTCTTGCTAGTTTAAAAAAATAATATTCTTCCTTGAGTTCTCTGTGCTGCTTTATCAGTGCAGCAAATCATAAAACCTGTAGTTTTTTTATGTATAAAGGCCCAATAAACAGAGTTAAACATCAGTCATGAATTGGAAATAGACTCAGGTATGTTCTGTAGTTTTTAAACGGTGTTTAATATCTTGGATGTTTCTGTATTTTGCATTTGTAGAAATTTTAAACAGATGAGTCCAGGAATTGGCGGTTTTTCTGTTCAGAGAGATTTGTTAAATATGTGCATTACTGGAAAAATGAAAGAGAAAACAAACTTTTTTTGCTATTTGTTTGACAAACTAGTGCTGACTGAAGATGAGTGAGTGAGAATACTTCTGAATTAACTAAAATCTGAATTTAATTTGTGTTTATTAGTTGAAAACAGTTAAAAAAAAACATTTACCGTGAGCTTATTTGAAGCCATCGCGTTGGCAGGACCATGATATTTTGACGTCCAGAAGATACAGAGTGACACAAATTAGCCCCAAAGGGATGGAAGTCTCTTAATAAAGATTTACGACAAAGATAACACACCAAGAAGCAAACATCTGCAGAGCTAAAATCATCATAAATCGACTGCGCTGAAACTAAATGTAGAAGTAAAAACAACATAAATGCCTGAGTAATATCACCTTTCTTAGTCTGACACACAGTGAGACTTCAAGCAAAAAAAAGTGAATAAATTGCAGAGTTATGACTGAAAAAAAAAGGTTTTATATGTTTCTGATGAAATTATTGATCATTCTTGGTACGACTGACACTGATGTTGCAAATTACATCTTTGGAAAGAAGTCCTGCTCTTCTTTTTCAGCTTTTGTTGTTGTTTTACTCTAATTTTCTCAGTTAAAGTTAGAGACGGGGCGGCACTAAAGAGGCCAGATAGTTTTATATTTTGTATTAAAATAATTGGCCACCTTATAAATTTCTCTGCTCTCTATAGAAACTGGTGCTGCTGGGCGGTTTGGTGGCAGTGGTCTCCTCTTCAGACTGGATCTCATCTTCTCATGTTGTCATCACAAGTTTATTCACTTTGGTTGGTTTTAGTTTTTACTCAACAGAGTCTTAGTGTTTTGTTTTTTCACAGAGGAAATTACTTAAAATGACAACAACCAGCTCATCTTTTGTCAAAACTTAGTTTCATCAAAAGCATTTTTTCTGGAACCGGTCAAGTTTAATTGGTTCTACTTTTGCTCTAAACTCTTCACAAAGTTTCCTAAAATTCAGTATGATCATCTTCAGACTGAACATATCAGCCGGCATTAAAGACACCTTTAATAAGAAACAAAACACGAATATATGATGCAAAAAGATCCAGCCCGGCGTTAAACATGCAGCCAGTCTGTGTGTTTTGTTACCGTGGTGACGTAAAGATGCTCACTGGTTCACAGGCAGTTCAAAGGAACTCACATTTGTCCGCCAAAAAGGACGTCTCTAAAGAAACGGAGCGTCAGCAGAAACACGATCGGCCTCGTTTTGCTTGGATGTCTGGCTGTCGGCCATCAGTCAGCATCCTCCTGGGACCAGCTCCGCCTCCCCTGACGATGACACCACGCTCGTGTGCTGCTGCTCCGCCATCACTGTTTGTTTGCCAAGCAACAAAACACAACAACGGAAAGGTGTCCACATTTTGGTTCAAGAGTGCTCGTTCATTTTTCACGAGCTGAAGTCAAACCACATTGTGTCGCGGCCTTAAAAAGGCCCAACGATACATAACAATAACTCACCGTCACAGTTCAGAACTCTTCTTTTGTGTTTTGTCTCCTGTAGCTGGGCACAGAGATCACTTTTTACCAACTGGTTTTCAGATGAACCAAATAACACTGGTGATCATGATGAATCTGAGTCGGGTTACAGCCCTGCAGGAGAGCTGCTGCCTCATCATCATGTTGCATCCACTGTAACCCAACATGACCAGTGAGTATGATCCACAGCAACAAAACAAAACTACAGTAAAAACTACCTGCTGGTGGCAGTAACAGAGCTGAGTTTGTCTCCAGGTATTCTGCTGATCTTGCTGCTGCCAGTCGTCAGAGCCCAGCGCGTGTCTCCAGTCCCGTCGTGTCCTGCTTCCTGCGTGGTTTGTTCTGAGGAGGCGGTCATCTGTCAAAGACTGGCTCACTTTATTGGTAAAACACAAACGTAATGTTATGCATATAACTACTGTTCCCTGAAGGAGAGGAACGAGGTACAACATATGTACTATGGGATATCACGCTCCCGCGTGTCCTGGCTGAAGACACCTTTAATCACGCCTTTAGGCAAATGACGTGATGACGTGATGACGACAAGTGAC
>NC_051449.1:15399459-15411030 GCF_001649575.2 Kryptolebias marmoratus | reverse complement strand
AGTGCAGGCGGGGCCTGTCACTTGTCGTCATCACGTCATCACGTCATTTGCCTAAAGGCGTGATTAAAGGTGTCTTCAGCCAGGACACGCGGGAGCGTGATATCCCATAGTACATATGTTGTACCGAGTGAATCGACTGAAAGGGAACTAGTTCTGTTTCTGTCAATGAGGAGAGGCTGACCTGATAATATACCTGAACTGCAGTATTATAACATAAAGAGATAGTTCAGATCTGTTAAAGTGGGCTCCTGTTGTAGATAGCTCTTTGAATAACCTCAGTTTGCAAAAACAGAGTTTAATTCTGATCAGACTGACGAGCTAATGGCTAGTCTGAGTAAAGCAAAGACTAAAGTTCATTGTTGTCATTTTAAAATAACTCAAATCTCAAAAACACCATAGCTGTTCACACAAGGGCAGAAATACTGTGATATTCCTGCTGGAAGCTGCGCAAGAAATGCTACAGCTAACTGCTGCTGCTGCTATTTCTGCTTGCAAATACACTTTAGGTCCTGGCCTCCCTCTGACTAGTTTTTATTTCATCTATATGATCAGAATTAAACTCTGTTTCTCCAAAATGAGGCCATTCAAAGAGCTATCTCCAACAGGTAAGATAATAACTGTTCATAATGCTTCTCCTGGACCACATTTTAAAATATCTAAACTATACCTTTAATATTTCTCTGGGCTTCTGTGATGCAAAATAATGTCATATCAAGTGTCCATCACAGTGCATGTGACATGTTTGGTGTGTGTGTGTGTGTGTGTGTGTGTAAGCAGATGCTGCAGACTCAACCCAAGCTCTGATGCTAACAGACGGCTCCATCTCTACAGTCCAATCCACTTCACTGTCGGACCTCTCAAATATCACAGTTTTAGGTCTGAACAAATCTGGATCTGTCATTATATGACTTTGATGTGTGTGTGTGTGTGTGTGTGTCTTAATGCATTCTTCAGTGAGTGTCACAACTTCCTGTCTGCTCCTCAGCCCTTAGCAATAACCAGATCTCAGATCTCAATGGGGAGGCCTTCAGAAACCTACCGTTCCTCCACACCTTACAGCTGGACCACAACCTCCTGACCAGCCAGTCTCTGCAGGGTGGAGCTCTGACCAACCTCACCCAGCTGGAGGTTCTCGCCTTGGGCCACAACCTCATCAACATGGTGGGTACATCAACAATCGAAAATAATGTCCACTGCTGATGGGTTAAATTTTGCGGTTATGTTTTAGCACAGTGAGGTTTGCAAATCAGGTATTGGGTTGCAATGATTTTAATTTATTCAAAGAAGGGACATGAACAGTTCTTAGATTTTACACTGAAAAATCCAATAAAATCCAATAAATAATTCACCCACCGGCTGCAGGTCCAGGCAGGCTGCTTTAAAGGCACAAAGGCTTTGCTGAGCCTGAAGCTGGAGGGAAACCTGCTCACCAGTTTGGACTCTGGGTCGTTTCCTCTGAATGGGTTCAGGGTCCTGGAGAGTCTGGATCTGTCAGACAACTTGATCGATCATCTGGAGAGATACAGGTTAGAACGTGTTCAGTTCTTTTGACAAACTCCAGGTCTCATCTGCAGCACAATGTTCCCTTGCTGTCTTAGTTTTAGAGGTCTGGTGAGCTTGAAGACCCTAGATCTCTCCAGAAACCGTCTGAGTTCTGCACCTGCCGAGGCCTTTTCCTACCTCAGCTGGCTGACGAACCTCAACCTGGACCTCAACACGTGGAACTGTACCTGCGAGCTGCTGGAGCTGGCTGCGGTCCTGTCCAACTTCATCCAACAACCTGACAAGGTGCATCAACACGAGCAACATAACTCGTTAGCTGCCACACTTCATAAATACATTCAACAATGCAATAATAGCACAAAATCTTTTTCAAGATGAAGAACATCTTATACTGAAATCGTAGCAACACTGATTAAATCATGGTAATCTCAGTCAAAATGTGAACCAACATGTTTCCTCCCTGCTGCTGTCAGACCCTGTATACCGGCCGTCGGATGATATGTGTGAGTGCCGACAACCCGGCTGTGACCACAGTGCTGGAGCTGACTGAGGCCAACTGCGTCCCATCCAATCAGAACATCACACTGAAGATCGAGACGAGAGGCAGCGTGACGCCTCAACTGTATGCTCGAGATCTGGCCATCGCTGCGGTCCTCTGCTTCATCGGTGAGAATGAGCCACAGCACAGAGACAAATCAAATGTTCAGCTCTTCTGAATCATCTTTACTTTGGAGGGGTGATTACTCAATGGGTGCAGATGGAGCACAGGTGAGAATAATGGTCAGACAGAGTAAAAACAAGTTAAACATATTGAAAAAAGAAAAAATCCAAATAAAAAGGAGGGGAAACAAAATAACAGAATTAAACTTTACCTCCAAAACAAAACCCAAAGATCTCAAGATCGTGACAGTACCCCTCCTCTTAGGGACAACTCCCAACAAACCCAAAGAGTCCATCCATTGTCAGGCAGGTGGAGGGGGTCCTGGTAGGAGGGACCAGGTAAAAATAAAGAGTCGATAATAAGTCTGGGCGTGACAGTCAAGGGATATTATAAACTCAACCTCTGAAACAAAACCCAAAGAGCTCAAGATCATGACACTTTCCAAAATTCTTTAGACTGTAGCTGCTTTTCACTAATTTTAAGATCAAACCATTACCAGAAAAATATTTTTTGGGATTTTAACTCACTTAACTCTGACCCATGACTCATCTAGCCACGAATGGGCAGTATTGTGTTGACGCACAACAGAATGACTTTTGACGAAAACCACTTGTGAGTGGTTCAAAACGTTTCCACAGGACATAACCCATTTAAAGACGATGAGGTCCTTTTGCTTGAATACCTGTACCTGAAATGGTGACCCTGAACGGTGATTATTTCCTGTTGTGACGTCCTTCAGGTGGTGTTGCTTTGACTCTGCTGTGTGTCCTCATTTACCATCGAGTATCTCGGAGGAAGAACGTGAAAGAAAGTCAAAGACTGAAAGAGGAAGAAGAGAGAAGCAGCCCTGTAGCCAATCATGTCAACCACCTCGATGCTAGAGAGAGGACGAGGGACTTTTACTTTCAAGCCAACGGCGGTGAGTCGTGGAACAAAGAGGCCATGATGTTGGATGGAAGAACAGATCGCCACGGTGGCCAGTTTAGGTCCAGAGTGGATGTTAATGGCGGCTCTTTGCAGTGCCCTCACTGCAACGCTGTTGGGCAGATTCCAAACCCGATGAAAAAGGACAACTGGATGAACGGAGGAGTCAAGGTTGAGGAGAACCAAGAGAGATTGAGAGCTAGGATGATAACAGATGAGGAGAGAAGGAGGAGAGCAAGTCAGCAACAAAACTTGAGCAGGGATATGTCGAAGTTTTATTCTCATAACAGCACCAACTCATCTTCTCATCCACTGAGAGGAAGTACAGAGACCTGGCCATCGCATAGGACTGACAGGAACACGGACAACCACAGGTCTGATGTGGAGGCAAAGGTCAGAGGTTATGAGACATTACACTGCAAGAGCTGCCACAGGACATACAGATCACCAGAGCAGAATGGGATTCAAGACAAGATCAATCCGAAAGACCCCTCTGCGCTGAATGGCAGAGGGAGGAATGGTCAGTATGAAAAGATAAAAACTGCAGGGTTCAAAAGAGAAACAAGAAATGTAAAATTTGATCTGCAGAGTTCAAGAAGCAGCCAAGGCAAGGGTGGTCAGGAGGAGGCTGCAACTCACCGAGACAACGAGAAGGATAGAGGAAGGAGACACAAAGTGCAATCAGGCCGCACACTCAAGGTCAAACTAAACCTAAACCCCCTTAGAAAAAGCAAAGTTTACCCTGGGAGGAAAAATGACCAAGCTCACGCAGAAAACAAGAGCTCCAAGAGGAGTAAAGAGAAAAGACGACATGGAAAGGAAAGAGAGGGGGAGGTAGAGGAAGATGGAAAATATGGCAAGAAATCAAAGAGCAGCAGAGAGAGAAGGAGGAAATCCTCCAAAAGTGGAGATTCGTCAAAGGATGGTGGGGACGAGGAAGAGCAAAAAGGAGCGGGAGGACAGAAAAGCAGCAAGTCCAAAAGTGAGAAGGTTGGCAAAGAAAGTTCAGAAGGCGACCAGGTCAAGAACCCAAACCCAGAGAGCTCCCAGTCTGCTGATGGTACCACCGCTGCTGTCAGCACTCAAAGTCTGCAGGCTCATCAGTACCAGGCAGCTGGAGCGGCACTGGGCAGAGCTCAGCTCCTCTCCCAGCATCCCTTCTCCTTCCTCCCTGCTGACAAGAATCGGACTACCAGCCTCTCGTTGCTCGGAGCAGCTGGCTCACAGCTAACTGGCAGCAGCCTGTCTCTTCAGACAGGGAATGTTCTGCTCAACACCCTCGCTCCAGGATCCAATTCTCTACTTCCTGCCGGTCTGGCAAATCCTGTAGCTCCTGCCGTAGGATTCACTGGGTTCAACGTGGCTCCAAGAGGATCCACGGAGAGCCTGAGCAGACAAGCCGCAGGAGGGATCATGTCTTCGGTTTCCTCGCTTCTAGCTAACACTGTTCACAGCAGCTCAGTACACTCAGCCCTTCCTCAAATGCCACAATCTGAAGAACCTATCCTGAGTTCAGTGAACCCAGCTGCTGGTCCAGCGCTCTCGTCTCTGAGCCAGTTGCCTTCGAACAGCTCTGCTCTTGTGACTTCACTGAAGCCCGATTCATCGCTGGGTCAAGGATTTCAGACCGGGGAAGGACTACCTCAGCTGCCCACTAAGTCACAAGTACCCCAAACCCAAGATGGCGTCGCCGACCAGGGTCAGGATGAAGTAACTGGAGTTACCACTCTGGCTCCAGAACCGGAGACTACGGTGGAGAACATGTCCAACAACAACAGCCAGACGGAGAGCAGGAACGTTCCTGGTGGTGTGCCTCAAACTGACGGAGCGGCAGTGGGGGGGTCAGGAGGCAGCATGAATGCGGCAGGTGTGTCTGTTTTGGACGTCTCAGCGCCTGGTGTGTCCACACAGAGTGAATCGTCCCCAAGAGCCGGGGCAGCTGCTCTCCTGCAGCAGGAGTACCTGTCAGAGGAAGGAGGCTCCTCCCCGAGGAGGAGGCTGAGGCTCATTCTTCCCGAAAAGGTGTCCAGCCGCCCGCCCACCGCGTTGGAGAGGAAAATACGATAGCAGCTCCCATTGTTGTTTTGAGTTTGTCTGTGGGTAAAGATTTGACTAAAGGACAGAGAATACTGCCGTTAAAACGAATGCCTTCATTCTCACTGAGTGTTAATGTGAAGAACCACGACACAAACCTCCCTTTGGTCTTTGTTTTCTGTTTTGTTGCAACTGCAAATGGTGTAAAACGTCATGTTCAAAAACTAAAAGGATATTTTAAATATAAACCAGTCAGCCATAAGAACATGGATGATACTGTGGGTTTTTAAAACCAAACACCGGGGGTCACCCCTCAACACAAAATGTCTGCTCTCGTATCTCTTCGTTCACTTGGCCTGTTTTTGTTAAGGTAAGGTTTCAGATTTCTTGTTTCCTGGAACTTGATGATATTTAAACCCACATGTGCCGAAACGGTTGGAAACGTTAGAATTTGCACTCATTTCATGCCCTCCGTGCAAAACCTACACTATGATGGGGATATTATGCAAACCACTGATAGATAAATGTTGCTGTTAGAAAAAAAACAAAGAAACAAAAAAATAGGAGTTTGAAGTGCTTCCATTTTTCAAATCTGTGTTGGCAAAAAGAAAATGAATACTCCTCACCTGGAACTGGTTCGGCCTTCAGAGGAAACAGCCCCTGCCCAGTTTGTAAACGTCTGTAATACATTTTATGAATTTTTAAAAGTGTGCATTTGGTTATGGACTGACATTACCTGATCAGAAAAGCAGTTATTTCTGCTGAAACATTCTTGCCAGAGGTGCCACAGCTAGCTGCTGCTGCTATTTAAACTTTCAGTTAACCATCATATTTTATGTAACCATCCATGCATTGTGAAACTGATGGCAATGTAAAAGTAAAAAAAAAAAAATTGTGTTTGAGTAATCAGCTGTAAAACTTCTGACATCAGAGCTGTTTTAAAGCAACATTGTTTGGTTCTGGTCTCGGTCCAACCCGAACAAGCCGTTAGCTCTTCAGTCCAGCCAGTCGGTCAAAGAGCTGTCTGCAAGTAAGACATTAACTAATCATAACCTTTCCACAGAACCGCACTTCAAAGGATCTGCAAATGCAAGGTTTAAAAATAAATGTAAAAAAAACACTAATATTATATTTGTTCTTTAATTTACAAAGCTGCTTAATAAAGACCCAGGATTCCTTGAGAATTGCACATCATTGATGTGTTTGCACTCAGGGGACGCGTTAAGGATGACTCTCAGCTACGACCACATCAACTTTACCTCATTATCTGTAGTTTTGTGGAAGTTGGAGTCATTTTTGTGGTAGCAAAGGTGTATTAGCTGTAGCAGCCATCTTGGATCAGCTGTACATGAACATCCAAAGATTACTTTAGATATTTAGTTTCAGCCAACACACAACAACATCTGCATTAAAGAAAGACTTTTGTTCTAATTTCACCTGTTCACCCTGATTTTTGATTATGTTTAGCTCCTTTTTACAACACGTGGCCGTGCAAAGCCGTGTCAAACCTTAGCTGATTGATTGGTGGTAGTGCTGTATTTGATTCACATAAATTCACATTAAATACGGTCCTAGGCTTTGGGCAGGGGTAGGTAGTCCTGGTTGAGTGCCACTAAGCTGCATGTTTTACTCGTTTCCCTGCTCCAACACACCTGATTCAGTGATTAAATGACCTATTCATGTTCTGCAGAAGCCTGTTAATCACCCATTGATTCAAATCAGGTGTGTTGGAGCAGAGAAACAAGTAAAACATGCAGGATGGTGGCCCTCGAGGACCAGTAGACACTAAAGGAACACTGTTAAGCAATTCCATAAATTATTTTCCATATTTACTTAATATTGAAAAAAATATTTTTTTCTTGGTGTATTTTTTGACACGAGGCATGAATCATTATTGCACTGCTAATGGTTCATCCCTAAAAAGTAGCCACAAGAACCAGTCAAAGAAAGTATGAAAAGCTAACAGAAGTTAAAAATACACCTTATAAAATATTTTAAAGGCATTTGTTTTGTGATCACAAACAGAAGGGGTCAGGACGGAGGCAGAAGGTGTGCTGTGGTGTTCAGGGAAGGTACAGATATTATTTGCAGTTAAATAAAACAACATGAAAGAGGCCGGTTTTGGAGTAATGACTGCACGTTAATGCAGCGTCGACTTTATTCTCAAACACGTTATTAGAATCTAAAAATAAGAAGATCTTCATGGTTGTTGCCCAGAGTCCTTTCATCTGCCAAAAAACACATGAATACAAAGAGATATAGAGCAGGAGAGGTACGTCTCTCATCATTATCATTAACACTAAAACAAACCTCATTTTGATTAAAAAACATTAAAACACAGCCAGTTATAGTTTCTTAAATAGTCTCTGAGCACAGAGGAATACAGATGACAAAAGAGACCACGCACCCCAATCACCCACTCTCTGTCTCATTAACACTTCACACACTCACACACACACACAGTCTGGATCCAAATCAATATTATCAACAGACATATGCCAGGAAGAGGAGCTAGCATGGTACAAAGGAGAAGTTGTTTTTTTTTGTTTTTCAGCAAAAAAATTGTTTGACATTTTATTATTTCAGGGACTAAAATAGATCAGATTTCTTCAAGAGGACAAGGAGAGTTCTTTAATCCGGTAATTATTCACAGTTGGTGGCTGGGTAAACAAACAAGAAGCTTCAGGGTGACGCTCCAGGTCTTTCTCTTATTTATCTTTAGCTGAATAAAGCAGCATAAATCCAGTCTTTATTGCTGTATTCGCTTCTCAGAATGACCACAAGTTTTCTGTCCCTGCAGACGGTTTGAGGGGACGAACAGCACTGTGTAACTACAAATCCAGTGGGGTGTGTGGGGGGGGGACACAGTCGGAGTCGTATTTGGTTTATAATCTTAAGTTTTTTTTATGCTGTGCTCTTTTGGCTTTGGGTGTAGAAGGACACAGCAAATATGAGGTCAAAAAAAAAAGAAGAAGCAAACAAACAAAAAGAAAACCAGCTGGCCTTAAATTGACGAGTTAAACAATTATGTTACAGCAATTTACACATGCTCTGCGGAGCCTTTAGGTGCCCATCATAAACACCATCCTTAGTAAAAATGAGAAACTACATATGAAAAATTTCTGAGCAGACAGAAAATAGTTAAATGTTGGAGTAAATACACTGATCTGCATGGGTCACAGCACAACCTCTCGTTTATGAACACATTTTTTTTACTGAAACAGGAGCAGTAAGAGACCAGCAGAAAAGATACAGCCAATAACAGGTGTTCATGTCACTTGGTAACACTGTTTTCTCTTAAACAAATATCATACATAATTTTATTTCATTATCCTTCTGCTGGGGTTTTTTTTTAAGTGCTGAATTCATGTTTAGTTCACATTGTCAATAAGTCGGTTCATTGTTGGAGTTTTCATTGGGTTCAGGTGAGAAGCAGGCTGACCTGGGCTGACGGAGGTTCACGGTGTGGCAGTAGAAGGGTCAGGTTTTTTTTGGTGTCGTTTGGTCCTGAGATTAGCTCAGATACAAAGGTTTGTCTCTCTGAAGACCTCTGCAAGCAAAGACAAGGAAACTAAAGTGAGGACAGAAACTAAAGTAAATATGGTCAGGATGACCCAAAATGATGAATATAACCAGCAGAGAAAGAAGTCTGACATATCCTCCCATGTAAGAGAAGCATTGGTGTAACAGTGGACTGAAGCTTTACCTTTAAATAAATAAAAACTTTACAGTTCTGTGGTGCAACGAGGAAACTTCATTCTTCACATAAAGCATTTTGTTTTGTTTCTTGTCATTTTCTCATTTTTACTGTGTTGGTTTTGTGACACCAAGTGGTAAAGTCAACATACGTTTATCTTTATGAGTACCTCCCAGTATTTTGTTTTGCAAATTAATATCTTAAATTAATTACATTCAGAAAAACAAACAAGCTAACACCACAACAGGGGTGGAACCAGAGGGAGGAGTTTGGAGTTTAAAATCCTGCTTTGGTGTTACTTCCTTTCTTATTGTTTGTTTTAAGACTGTTTCATTTTGTGATATGATTATTCTGTTTAAAAAACCAAGACATTACCTTGTGCAAATTTAAAAAATGAAAAGAACCAAAGTGTGCAAAATGTTTGATAATAATAGTAGAGGTATTTGGGGCTTCAGGAGGGAAAATAATTCAGAAAAAAACACTATATCCAGACTTTAAAAAGCTGCAGCTAACTTTCAGTACCTTCTATGGTTTCTGTCTGATCTGTATTATAACTCACTACATATTAGAAGAATTGAACTCCTTGTGGAACACGTTGTTAATACCAACCCGTTGCCATGGTAATCGCTGCTCCAGTCCAAAGAGGGGTGGTGGTTTGGTGTGTGGCGCCCCAGCTGGTGGTAGTCCACTGATGATGACATCATTGAGCCGCTGTTCAGCATACCTCCTCCCATTTGCTGATAGTCAGACTGGAGAGACGAATGGTAGCCCTGGGATAAAAAAAAAACAAGGAAGTTTAGATATGTGTTCTGCTAATATGAGCTGTGAAAGTTACAAGCACAACCCAGTACAGAACATTAGTGCTCACAGCAAACGTGAGGACAGCTGAATATTTACTCATTTTTAAAGTGGACATGTTCGGAGCTACTAATACACGACACTGTCAGCAAAATGGGAAAGAACCAAGACCAGTCTGTCTCTAAGCTTCCTACGATTGTTTACAAATTACTAACTGAGCCGCCTCGTCCAGCGGAGGCGTGAGCATTCAGAAATAAAGCGAGCACTGAGTGGACGTGGAGCACTACAGGTTCAATGTGTGACGGACGACTCTCTCACAGCATTTACAAAACATGACAAATCAACTCAGTTTAGTGATTCTCTTTGTGGTTCACCAAATTCTTCAACTAAATGTGTCACCATCAGCATTCTCCTCGGTAATGAATTTGTTTGTTGTTGTTTAGGTTTTTACATCCTGCAGCCAGGTGGTCACACATGCGGGCATCACTGCATCAGACCCTCGAGCCACAAACCCGGCTCATCTTTTCACAGGTTGACTGTTTCAGCTCTGTTCCTACCTCGCTTGGCTGCAGCGGGCTGACTTCAACCCTCCAATATGTACGTGTATTAAGGATTTCTCTGGAAATCCTTAATATAAGAAGATATAAGAACAACAGTCCTAAAATAGAACCTTGTGGAACGCCCATTTTCCAGTTTTTAAGGACTAATTTCATGTCAGTAATTTTGACAGTTTTCTATATTTTAAAATATAAACTGAACCAGTTAAGAGCTTTTTGAAATAATATTTTAAATACTTTATAATACTTTCTTTGTCTGCTTAAAAATCATTTAAAAATATTCTCATGAGTTTTAAAGAGCCGAGTTTTCTTTTGGATTAGTTGTCATTATATTTAAATATATTTGCAAAGAGACTTCCGGAAGCAAATGGAGTAGACGGCTGCGTCAGAGCCTCTCTCCCACCTTAGCATCGAAAACTCCCGTTCAGAACTCGCTAATATGCTCGCTATCTCGACAAAATAACATATGAACGGAAGGAGAAACACGTCGAGCCACAAAAAATCTATAAAAATGCCTAAAACTCAGGATAAAGGTACTCCGGTCGCGAAAGCTAACACGCGCTCGAATCAAGCTAACGACAACGTGGCTAGTGCGGGAGCTCAGAGCGATGCAGCGAACATGGACTCGGAAGGAATACTTAAGGCCATTGACGATTTGAAGACTGTTTTGAAAGTGGACAATACAAAGCTACAACAGAACATCGACCACCTGGGACATGAGATCAACGGTAAGCTGGACAGTATTGCCACGGATGTGCAGGGCTTGGCAAAACGAGTTGACGAGGCGGAGGCCCGCGTTCATCAAGTGGAGAAATGGGCAAAGGAGGCAACCGAGGCGCTGTGCTTCTGCATCGAACAACAGAGGAAAACGCAGCTTAAAGTGCTGGATTTAGAGTCCCGTTCCAGAAGAAACAATGTTCGTGTATTCGGGGTGCCAGAAGGTCAGGAGGGGAACTCCACCATACAGTATATTGAGACGCTTCTGAGAAGCGAGCTACAAATACCGGAGGACCTGGACTTGAAAATACAGCGCGCACATCGCACTCTGGCAAACAAGCCCCCACCCGACTCACCACCGAGGGCTATTATTGTCAACTTTCTGGAATTTTCTACAAAAGAAAAGATCTTAAGAGAAGTGTGGAAAAAAGGCAAGATCCAGGTGGGCTCTTCAAATATTCACTTCGACCACGATTATGCACCTGAGATAGTGAAGAAGCGCAGAGAATATATCGTGATCAAGAAAGTGCTCAAGGTAAAAGGCATACGCTTTCAAACACCGTTTACCAACATAAGGATCCACTGGGAATCAGGAACCCGCACATATTCCAGCGCACGGGAAGCCTACAACGAGCTGAAGAGACGCGGAATCCAGGTGGAGGAACCGGCGACAGCTGACC
>NC_051449.1:15322488-15395916 GCF_001649575.2 Kryptolebias marmoratus | reverse complement strand
AACACCTTTAAAACATTTGAACAACTGAAAAGGGAATATAAACTTGAGAACAGAGACTTATTTAAATACTTCCAGGTTAGACACTTCTACAATACCAAAATGAAAAAAGGTGTTCCTCCAGAAGGTAATACTATTGTGCAAATTTTCACAAATGCCTATACTAACCTTCCAAGTAAAACCGTTTCCAAACTATATAAGGGGTTGCAGAAACATAATGAAAATAACACCTTGAATATCAAGTCAAAATGGGAAAAGGAATTGGGAGTAAGGATTACAGAGGGCGAGTGGCTTTCAATGTGTGTGACACAACAGACATCTACCAGTTCTAAAAGATGGAAGGAATTCGGATGGAAGTGCACAATTAGATACTTTATTACACCTCAAATTATGAGTAGACAGAGAAGAAAAGAACAGCAATGTTGGAGACAATGTGGCCATCAGAATGTCAATCACTCTCATGTGTTTTGGTCTTGCCCTAAGATGGCACTCTACTGGGATGGAATCTGCCAGACTATCGGAATAATTTTGGGGTACGCCATCCCCAAAGACCCCAGAATTTTTCTGCTGGGGCTGATATGCGGAGAAGTGTTTCAAAAAGAAGATGAATATCTTTTTAAAATTTTATCAATTGCAAGCAAAAAAGCTATTACACGGTCTTGGCTAAAGAAACTCCCTCTCCAGCTGGACCATTGGCGGGAAGTTGTGGAGGAAATTCACTCTATGGAAAAATTGATGTATCTTTCACATATAAAAGGACATTTTTACAACAAACGCTGGTCCAAATGGCTGGCATACAGGAGTAAGGAAGCGTAACTATGTGCAACATCTTGTAATGTTCTTTCTTTTTCAACTATGAGCCACTGCCCCATGTTCTGTGTATTGTATGTTTCATTGTAATAATGAAAAATGTTAAATAAAGAGTTTAAAAAATATATATATATATATATTTGCAAACAGACATTAATATTTTAGTGAAAAAGTCTAAAATGATACAGAATAAAAGTTTTATGTTTTCAATGGGAGGGCCACACATTCAGCCATTTTAAAGACTAAAGTCTAAGGTCTTCTTACGTGGCAGAAAGTCAAATCCTTTACAGAAAAGTGTGATCGAGAACATTTTAATTTGTTCTGTTTACTTCCTTTTTCAACCAAAATAAGTTCATAGACAGCTGATGGTTTTGAACATCAGTTATTAGTACTTTTATATGTTGCAAAGATGCTTTCAGATGAACAGGGATATGAATGTTCAGAATGTAACCGGAGTGAAAAGATGACAAATTAGTCTCAGGTTCATCAGCGGTAATTACTGAGGTTTGAGTATTTCGCTGGTTTCATCGTATGTGAAGGAGGGGGAGGAAGTGAGTGAAAAAGATAAGAGGTTGGGCAGGAGACTGAGAAGGAGGTGAGCATTTCTCCAACCGTAAGATACTTGAGAGGGGAAAGGAGGATAGAAAAATGAGTGTGTGCAGCGATACAGTGTAGCTGTGAGAGAGTGTGTGTGTGTGTGTGTGTGTGAGAGGACTGAAAGGGAAGTTAATCTGAGCGTTGTGAGTGAAAGAGGAGAAAGGGGAGGACAGCAGGTGGCTGAGTTCTCCCCCCTCGCCTCCCCCTCTCCTCCTCTACCTCACCTATTCATCTATTGTCGAGCAAATTCTTCTCCTTCACTCCTTCACAAAGACCCCATCTGCCTTCTTTGTCTCCCCCCTCCCCCCCTTCAGCTCTCACTCCTCACCCAGTTAAAAAAAAAAAAAAGTTTGAAGCTCTGTCACTCTGTCCTCACTTCCCCCCTTCGGCTTCACTTTTTATTTGTAAAAACATGCAAAATGGATGAGAGTCAGAAAACTGGAGAAATTGCATTTTCGGCAAAAACGCAGCGTGAATGCCGAGCTCTGAATGACTCTGCTTAAATTTGTCAAAGGAGCTGAAACTGAAGTGCTATTGTAAAACGATCAGAACAAAAGCTGAAACTGCAGAACCGCAGCTAAAAGCTAAAGTCAGCAAAAACTGTAGCTACAAGCTAAAAATAAAGCAAGTATACTGAAGCAGGTTTGGAACAACACAAAGTTTTTCAAGGATGAAGATGATGATTTGAAGAGTTCTCCATTAGTTTCAATCAGGGGTAAAAACGATAAATAAAGTTAAATATTTCAAAAAGCATAAAAGTCACAAAAACCTAAAATCATAGTCGTAATGTCCTGAACGAGCTGGACGTTTTATATATGAATGGTTAAAATGGCTGAAAGTCAGTAAAGTCCAAAAACAGAAGAAACTATAAACAGGAAAACAACAGAGTGACGTCAGCTAAAAACTGGAAGTTTTCTGGGAATACATTTAGGCTTTATTTGTGGTTAAACTCAACATAAATTCACCAAACTGGTTTAAATTAGGCTGTGTCAGGTCACCACATGGGGGCAGTATTGAGCATTTTGCTTGTGGTTGTGTTTCAGTAGAAGAAATAACTTTGCCAAACGAGGAAACGAGCAGAACAAAATAATAATAATAAAAGAAAACTGCTACGATGGTAGACAACTACAAGGGGGAAATAAAGAGAATTTGTCTACTGTATTATAGTTTTTCTCTGGATTATCCTATGCCTCTCGGTCACAGAGGTTTACAGCTCCTGATCCGACAGCGAACAGCTGGTGAGGAACATCAGGACCGTATAAAGTACAGAATAAATCAGGTCATTGGCGACAGTTGTTTCCATCTTTTTAACATGCATCAAGCCTTCTGTGAAACAAACATCTAATGCCTCTCTGTGCAATAGCTGAGACATTTATTTCTTTATTAAAATTGTTTTTATAACATTTTCTAAATACAAATCAAGAACAGCAATGAAAAATCAGCAGTTATGTTTATTTCTCCTCTCCTCTGAACGTGAATTTATTTTGTGGCGTAATCTTAAAGACGCTCAGCAGAAGGCCAGAGCAAGAAAAATAAAGATAATCCATCAGAAACATAACTGTAAGACCTCACAATCTGCACAAGTCTGACAAATCAACACATGACAATTAGCAGATGGGTTCACATTGAGTCTCAGATTTTGTTTGTGTACACAGAGGGGCTCTCTGAAGGAAATCTCGTTTCACAATAACCCCATTAACCGGCAGAGATGGAAACAGACGGTTGATGGAAAGAAAGGACAGACGTGTGACTCAGAAGTGTCGTTTGTTTTTGTTGGAGGCTCTGACGGTCTGTGCTTTACTGCGGAAAAGTCATCTTATATTACCTTTTTAATTACTGCATCCCATCTAATGTTCGGTCCGTGTTGCAGCTGACATCATTACAACAATAACCAACCAAACACAGAGACACTGCAGCCAACGAGCATTGTGATAAAAAATAAGATCAGAGAGAATATTCCTCATCATAAAAGCCATTTAATGAGGCTTTAAAAAGTAAATTATGTAGTTATGCGCACTGTAAGTGTTATATAAGTTAAATCTTTCTAAAATTAAATCGTGCCTACATATTTATGAAAGCTGTAAACATACAGTAGTTAAAAAACAACTAATTTAAACTATTTTTACAGTCAATAACCCATGAAACGCCACACTGATCCTGAATATGCAGTCAGTAATAACTGAATACAGTTTTTATTGTTTCATTTTTCAGTTCTTCTTAGTTTTAGTCAGAAATAACCTCAGAAGAGTACAAATAATCTGTGAGGAAGTTTCTCTGAAAGCAACACTTTTTTGGACAATTTCATTTCTGGTGACAAGTTGATTTAAATCACATCAGACACGTCAGATTATAACCCTGTGAATAAAAAAACACAACTAAATGAAGCTCCAAAATGTTCACTGAGTCTGACCTGTGTGACGGCCGGGGAGTGGGTCATTCCAAGTGAGTGTCCGCTGAGCTGCTGGTGCTGATGGTGCTGATGGTGGGGACTGTGCAGCCCTCCCAGGTGTGCCTGGCTGTGGAGAGGAGGGCTCACCTGCAGAGGCGGGGTGGACGCTGCCGCTACGTTGCCCATGGACAGGGCTCCCTGGTGGGGGACGCTGGCCCGCGGCACGGTCCCCCTGGAGGACAGAGCCTGGAGCTGGGGGTGGATTTGGGCATGGGGAGGGGGTGCGTGTGGGCCGAGACCTGGGCTCGAGACGTGGGAAGGGTGTGACGGGTGAGGGTAGGGCATGTACATGCCCGGGTGCTGAGGAGGAGGAAGAGGATGGGGGAGTGAGCTGGAGGAAGAGTGCTGACCTGGGTGACCAGGGTAAACAGAAGGTTTAGGAGTGAACATGGAGGTAGGAGAGGGAGAGGAGGCGGAGGAAGAGTGGGGTGGTTTCATCTCAGATGGGTCGCTGTAACTCTGGAGAAACAAAAAAGAGATAAAAGTTTGATCAGTTTGCAGGTTTAACGCTCCTGTTAAACAGTAATGACTGAAAAACCATGACTGTATCTGTGTGTGTGTGTGTGTGTGTGTGTGTGTGTGTGCAGCACCTGTGAGACCAGACTGGCTCTGTAGGCAGCCAGTTGTTTCAGATACTCCTTCTTAGCCGTCTCTGTCTTCTTCTTGTAAACCTGAAACAAACATTTATTGAAGACGTGAACTAATTTTCATCGTTTGAACAAAAAAAAAAAACTTCAGTGAACTGAAGCTGTAAATATCAGAACCGTGACTGGATTTATTTTTAAATGGAGCAACACTCTTGTATCATTCGGCTCATTTAATTCAGCCAACACTTTAAATTAAAAACACATCTTATAAACTCTTAAAACGCCCTCATTATTCCTTCCTGAATCTGATCGTGGTTAAACTGGGCCGATACGTCACTTTGTTGGAGACTCGTCTGAGCAGTAATGACTGACAGTCCCAGCGGTATTCATAAAACGCAGGTTTTGGTGTAAAAGTGTTGATCCCCGTCACAAACATCATGTAACTGCTCATCGCCTGCATTTGTTTCCCTTCATGTCTTTACTGAAGAGGATAAATATGTTTATTCTCACAGGAACAGTCTGCAGAAATGAGCTGAAACTAGAAAACTGACACAGAAATACTCTCAGATTAACTTTGTCTAAATTTGTTTCCTCCAACTAAACAGAAGAAAAAAAGAGTACAGACACGTAGGAGTTCAGCTAATTTCCATTTGCAGATTAGGTTTTTGCTATTTTGACTTTGGTTCACAAATTTGACGCATAAATGGAGACAAGTTAAAGAAATTTATTCTTCTTATAAACATAAATATCTCTAATAAATGTTTTTTTCTGACAATCAAATCTCACTTGATCTAAAAACTTTTGAATATAACAGCTTCATCACTTTGTTAAAACAACATTCAGTGATTCAGATAGATATAAAACTGCTTATTGAATCCTGATTGATGATCAACAGTTTTTATTAAAGTTGAGGCTCCTGTCAGAAAAGCAAGATGCAAAACATTTAGTAACTTTTATCTTTTCTGCTTCACAAACCTATAACTCCTCTCCTCATAATTAAAAACACAATTCCTCCACTACTTTAAAACTTTTTTTTACTTTGTTTATTATAAATTTTTCAATAAACAATTTAACAGGGAAATGTACTATAAATCATACAGCCCTTTTTTTTTTTTTTAAAAAAAAAGAAGAGGTTAGGGATCATTCTTCTATTGTAGTAATGGTTTCCATTTTACCTTGAATTTATCCACTTGTAACCTTTTAGTAGTTTGTTCCATGATAAGGATCATTTTTTGTTTTTTTCCGTTGTGTGATGCTGGGAGTTTGTGAAGTGGTGTTCACCTTCTTACTCATCAGTAATTGGATTTTAATCAGAAATTTAGAGCAATATTTAAAGTATATAAGTTAAATCAAGCTGTACTTCCACTCCCATAATCTCCTTGTTCCCCTTTGTACAAATTCCCAGAATTTGTAGAATTAAATTAAAACTTTTTGATGTATGCTTTAGGAGACACATTAGATTGATGTGGATTTGTGATTTGTTTTTCTCCCTCACAAAATGAAACCGCAGCACAAGAGGGGGAATTCCATATTTTTCTTATTTTATTTTCCACAACAAATCAAATAAGCTATAAAAAAATCCCTGTGGTTGTGTAAAACTAACTAGCAGTGAATGGAATCAGATTATAATAAACTGAGAGGTTTCCTAAATGTTTAACAGGTGGTTCAAACCCCATGGAGAACATTAAGAACAGGTTTGAGAACCCGTCCCTACCTGTTTCTGTTCTTCTCCCAGGCCGTCCCACATGGAGGCCACGATCTTTGACACCTCCCCGAAGGTGGCGTTGGGGTTCTGGGCCTTGATGTTGGCCTGGGTGTCCCTGAAGAACAAGGCGTAGGCCGAGACGGGCTTCACGGGCTCATTGGGGTCCTTTCGCTTCTTCTTCTTTGGCGTTTTGGGTTTCTTGGAGATGTCGACTGTCGCGGGCCGTTTCTCTCCCTGCACCAGAGAAACAAATACGTATAAAGATGTGGAAGTGGCATGAAGACAGAAGTGTGGATGAATAAATGCACAGACGAACAGTGAGATTGAAGCAGTCTTTACAAAGCTGAAAAAAAACACTAAAACGCTTGAAATTAAAGCTGAACAAAATGAGGAAATTATTGCGACATTACCATAAAAACTGCCACTTTTGGTTGTTTTATGACTTTAATATGACCTCAGCTGTTTTGGTTTGATTTTATGAGGCAGCCGCAGAGATGAATCATGGGGGGAACTCCCCACCAGTCAGCAGAACCGATCGGGCCTCTGGTTAAAACTTTAAAAACACCTCCTGCCTCCAGGAAACCACAACTAAAGCAGAACGTCAGCAACAATTAACTCTTCCACTGGTAACAACAACAATCAATAAATTACATCTTCTGAAGGTGAAAATGAAAATAAAGGACATTTAAATGATGTGAAAAGGTTGTTTGATTTTATTTGAATTTAATTTTTTATTTTTCTGACTTCCATGTACATCTGGGTTTAAGTTAATTTTGGTTTTATTGATTTTTTAAACTTTTACATATTTTGTGTTCCGTTTATTACTTGTTGATTTTGTCTTTTGTAACTCATTACTTTTCTCTGTGAATAAATACATCCCATTTCCTTTTAGTTCTGTCAGATTTTCATCTTTGATGTGCTGCTGTGTTCTCCTCATGTCTGGCTCTTTTTATTGCCATGCACCACTTTGTATCGGATTGATGTCCTCTCTGCTTTTCTGTTACCGCACCATTTTATTCCTCATTATAAAGACCATAAAGTGTTGTTTGTTTGTTTTTTAATCACAACTGTAGGAAGCCTAAGGCTGGACTGCAACAGACGAAGTCATTGTATACCTGATGGAAATTTTTGGTAAAACTTTAAAACAGACTAGTTAATTTTTAAACTTTATTCTACAACCATTAACTTTTTTATGTCCGAGCACAACAGGATGGCTGAATCTTCATGAAATTATTACAATACAACTAAAGAAATATGAGTAAAAACAGATAAGCAACGAGTTTTATTAAACCCTTATGAATACTGAAAAGATATCTGGGTTAAAACTGATTGCTTTTCTTCAGAAATTTTAATTTTTCTTTAGAAACTCTACATTATCTTAGATAAAGCTGCACAAAACAGACTCATTAGTGACTATCTGAACATTGTAGTTTGTTTCAGTTGACATAAAGGAAGCTGGAAAATGAAATTATTAAGAAATAATATGTAAAATTATTATTATTGTTATTATTAAAGGGGTCAAGATGAAATTTGCCAAGAACTTCAAGTAAAATAAATTTTAACCAAAAAATAAAGATGCCAATTATTGAAAGACTGCTAAAACCAACACTATGTTCGACCTGCCAGAATGTCAGGTTTAATACTTAAAAAACTGAGCTACGATTCCTCTTTAAGGATGAGATTTGATCAGAATTGACAAACAAAAGCTTCACACTAAGTCACCCGCTGTATTCACATTCAAATGAAGCAACCAACACTATAACTTTAATTAATTAGTATTCCTTGAAGGAATGCATATCACTCGCCACCCTTCGACTCAGATCTTCTCCTGTTGAGGAATGACAGAGCTGTAACTGTTTTGATGATATGCCATGGGACATGTTAGAGCTCGAAGCATGTGTTGTGAATGACTCTCAGCTACTACCACATCAGATTTTACCTCATCTATAAAACTGTCTGATTTATAGCTCATTATTTGTGCTTTCTTTGGTCAGTTGGCTGTGGGTAAAAAAAATACTTACAGGGATAATATGATCTGTGAGGAGATCTAGTTTTCTTTAAATGATCCTCAGTGTTTTTATATTCAAATTGGATTTTTTTTATTTTTTAGTTGTATTTATATTTTGTATTTCCTTCTTTATGATGTCTCCAAATACAGCATCTGCTTTTCTTCTCGGTTCTTCAGGATCTAATGTTTACCTGAAACACATGTTTACTCCAGGCTACAGACCAGTGTTTGGGCACGCACATGTAAATTTACAAAAAACAGACTCAAGTTTTGATGTTCAGGAGTTTAATGTGAAGGTGCAGTATGGTTCTGTTTTGTTTTTATTTTCTGTCTATCCTAAGGCCAGTCCTGTACATAACTCTCTACAGCTGCTATAAAAAAATATTCAGCAGTCACAGTTTCATTTCTCCAGAATATGAAGAGTTGGGTTAGTGCAGCGTGTTTGTTTCCATGTGCGACAGCGAACAGTACGGCGGCTGATTTCTATCCAGTTGATGTGCAGAGAAAATGGGTCTATAATGACATATACTGTTATAATCTCTTACATTAGACACACAGAGCAAATCAATAATGGTAGTTTCATATCTCACTGTTTACAGCTCGGTGAAATATGACAAAATGACTCACACAGTTAGGAGGTCCTGTGTTTCTGTGTTCGTGTGTGCTCCTGTATGTGTGTGTGTGTGTTTGTTTTTGTTTACCCTGAGTCCATCATCGTTGTCATCCTCATGCGCTGAACTGGGCGGAGATGGCGTGGTGGATTTACTTCCAGGAGGAGACGGGGAACTATGGTTAACGGAGCTCCCGTTTAGCCCCAGCTGGGACTGGTTGATAGTAGACAGCTGGTTTTGGTGGTTCAGGCCCGGCTGGCTTCTGGGTCCAAGTGCAGCTTTGATTGGCTGCTGGCTGCAGGTAAACCGAGAGTCTGAGTTTACCATCTGCTGCATCTGAGGAAAGACAGGAAGTGATAATAATGAGCAACTAGGTGTACGTTCACATTTTTCAGTGTCTTTTAAAAGAAGTTTGCGTCATTTATTTTGCAGATGGAGACTAAATGTAAAAAGCTACATTTATTTTACCTTTATTATAGCACCAGGGGCACAAATAAAGAGGTAGTCATTTTGAAATGACAAAATAAATACCTACAAGAACCTACAGAGTTCCTACAGACGTTCTCCTGATTCAGAACATCATCATGAACTTAAGCATGACACACATCATTTTTTACATGCACATACAAGCAGCAGTTATATGATTAAGGTAATGTATCTATAGCTGTTTTAAAAATGTGCAATTTATTTATTTTTAATGATTAAAATGTCTATAACATTAAATCCACCCCCAGAAGGGTCATACAGCTTATGACCTAAAACGTTTCACAATTAGAGCAATATTGCAAATATAAAATAAATTATGAATAAAATCCACATTAAAAGAACTTGTGTGTTTTTCTTTTGACCTACTGAATTATTCCCAACACTGTAACTGAATGACAACAGATTAAAAATTATAAGTCATTAGAACAAATGTAGAAACTAATGCAACTGGGAAAGAAACCACCACATGTTCTGGACCCAAGAAGGAAAATTAAGTGGGTGGAAATTGACATGAATACCAACAAATGCTCTTTCATATGTTTAAATATAAAGTATGCTAAGATGTCAGCAGGAACATTTTTCAGCAAAGATGGTAGAGACAAAAAAAACAAAAAAAAAAACATTTGCATATTGAGTACTAGACCTGTTTATTTATCTAAAGTAATTGCATTCCACTCTTGTTTTTCCTTTTACAACCAACTCTCCTGCCAAGAAATGGTAATAAAAATAAATTAAAGTGTCTTTGGGTGTCTCCTAAAATAGCTCATAAATGGTTTTTAAGTCTGGTTTAAGTTTTTAACTCCACACAGGAGTGAAATAGTGTTGGAGGTACACAGCATGCTCATGTTACAGACTCAGCTCTGAAACCATCTGTCTTTGCAAGGCACGGCTGGTGCGGTGTGCAACAGTCCAGGATTCACTAATAATGAAATCTGATAGTAACCGTGGCAACAGGAAATACAGGTCTGAGGTAAGACAGGATCAGAAGTCATTTAAAACATCAATTCCAGTTTCCCACTCATGTGTAAGTACATCAATAGAGCTTTTTAAACTCCATTAGAGAAGTGGCTACATATCTGGAGGAGACGAGGAGTCCACAGGTGCAGGCTGAACAAATACACACGGGTTTATTCTCTGTGCCTCCAGGGGCTCGGTAATTTATCAGAGCGGTGTTTACTGCAGGGTATAAAGTGACCAGACAGCCCGGTCCACACTTTTACTGTCACACCTGTGTCATGAATGCATAATGCTTCATTGTCTTTCCAAAACAATGGAGAGAATCTTGAATAAATCGCAAAAAAAAAAAAAAATTGGGAGAAAACATCACACTTGAGTCATACCTATCAATGTTATTTTAAAAATCGAAGTTACTGTGCAATGAGGCAAGTAACGGTGCACCATTTTGTGAGTTTTCACTGCACTGTATAATACTGTGTGACAATAAACACCACAACAATAAAATATGGAGCTTGACATCATGAAGAAATGAGGAATGTCTTAAAAACTGCTGATAAAAACTGATCTGAAGTGACAAAGACATGAATTATGTTCATGAATTTATATTAAATTATGTTCACTAGTTTGCACTAGTTTTATAGCCAATGTGAGCTGAAATATACATAAAATATTAATATTGGAATGTATTAATAAATCAGCTTTCTACATATTGTTGAGCACAATGGCATGAAAAAATGCTTTCATACTCTTTTTATAAAGATTTTGGAGATCTGTTAAAAACATCTAGAATAAAATAAGAACAAAACAAAGCATTGGTTCGTCATGTTTTCCCTTTACTGCAAAAATAGTACCTATTATACATTAAAGCATAAATTCTACAAATGGAAAAAGGTTTTTTTATTCATTGTGAACATAGACTAATCGTTTTTCGTTGTCTTAGTTTTAACTGTAATCTGGAAGTGAGTCAGTCATTAGTTACACTCTGTCCACTTCTCAGGAAAACAAAAGTTAACATTGTTAACCTCAGTGTGGGAACGTTGACACCTACCGTCACGAACACGAAGACGGGACTTGGATGATGGGGTCGCGTTTAGTTTCCTCTAAGTAAGCATCGAATAATAACGGATGTGGTCTGGTGTTCTGTGCCCACCTCAGGAACACCTGAAAGCAGCATCTGAATGCTGCTGCGGTATTTAGGGGGAAAATGGAGTGACGGTTCTCGAACATGGGAAGAGCTTCTAGATGATGATGGAAATAATGAAATATAGTATCTGTGGTTTGACCCTGTCTTGCAAAAAGCATTTTTTTGTCAGTAAGGTTAAAGGTGTCGTGAGACGTCCTGACTGTGTATTCCTAACTAAAAAACCTACTGAATTTAAAATAAATCAATACTTACTTACTAAAAAGTTGTGCTGTTTTCGTAAAATGCCAGAATAATTACACATTTATTCATGCATTCCACTTTATTAATATTTTTGTCATTGCCTGCTGCAGAAAGGCGAAAGGTGGGCATTAATGTGATCATGTTTTAATCATGTGTGTGAGTGCTTATTAACAAAATATCTCATGAACCACAGAACGAATTTTAATGAAACTTGCTGAAAGCAGTTATTGGATGTAAATCTACAAATGACTCACTTTTGAAGTCAACTGGATTTAAGATGGCTGCCACAGCCAACTGCCTTTAAAAAACACAAAAGTGTCTATAATTCAGTCAGATGCTGAGCTAAAATTACATGTGGTAGTAGCTGAGAGTCATTCATGACATACACTAAGTGACGTCTCACAATATGGAATGAGATTGTGCTTAAATGTTATTTTTAAGGTTTGACCAAAACAACTGCAACTCTGTCATTTCTCAAAAAAAAAAAAAATCTTAGTCTAAAACTGGCATAAAAAGCGGCGGGCGATATGCATTTTTACAAGAAAGGATAAGCCTTCAATTCCTAAATGTGTTGCACTTTTAATACGGGCCGTCTAAGGACGCCCCACAAACAGGTATTTCAGAAGGTCACGCCAAATGGCTCGAGTGCCTAATAAAGACAATCAGAACCTAAAAACTATCAAAGGAAAAACGTATCAGATTTTCCCTTTGAGGGAGTGAACAGTGATGGGAGAACCCCTGATGTCTGAGCTGACTCATGTCAGGGTTGAAGTCCTTGGAGCATGAAGTGGGTTCACGTTCTTACAGAGGCGTGGTTGGTTTATACGAACGTCTCAAAATGAAAAGGACAGCTGCACATCTCTAAATCCGTTCTTCCTTTCACTCAAGACATATCTGAATTAGTCTGGTATCCAATACACGAGAACACAATGAATCACTCCCATACCAAAATGACTGGTTTTTCACACTTTGACTGTGTTGAAGAAAGCTGACAGAGCAGTCAGTGTTTCTGCGTCATGAATAAGGAGTTCTTACACTTTTTGCAGATCATTGGTATTTGATGAACACTTAACTACTAAATGTTAAACTTAACTTTATTAACTATTTTCTGAACTTGAGTTGACTCATGCATTTAAAATACACTAAAAGAACTCCAGAAAAAAGACCTTTTTGACCATTTCAAATACTACTCTGCTGAATGTCAATCTTGCTTTAAATACTAAACTGTGGAACTCAGATTTCTGTTGCATTTCTTTTTTGTTTCTTACGTATTTAAATTACAAGCAAAACTGCTTCAATCAAACTGATGTTGATAAATTTACCTGCAAAAATACAACCTAAATATTTTTTCCTCTGTTATATATGTCGTGGGAACATAAAGGACCAATTTAAAAAGCACATATTCGAAATTACAAACTCAAACTAAGCTAGTGCAAATAGAAACCCACCAGCAGGAGAGCATTTATTACTCTGCAGAAATCACTTTACACAGTCAACATTCAGAAAGCAGCAACAGCAAATTAAAAAAGAGCAGCCTGCATCTTAAATTTAACGACAACCGAACAGTATTGCTCCATTTAGAATAATAAACGCACACTTTGACTTCAGTCTCTCTGGTCCTATTTCTACCCAACCCGATTAGGCTGAGCCCAGCATGGTTGCTAGGCAACAATAATTCATGGACCGGCAGTAAAATGTATGTTAGTATGAAAATATAACAAGGAGGTCCAGATATTGAGGGAGACAGAGGAAAAAGTAGGCTGAAGCTGAGCAGAGAAGAGACCTTCCTGGCAGGAAGAAAATAATGAGCTCCATGTTTTACAATTAACAGACAAGTTAACCACACTCAAAGAGGATAAATATCTGAAATTAAAATAAAGTGTTTGTTGTAGTGCTTCATAGTCATTCTAATCAGCTAAAGTCAGGGTTGAGAGCTTCTGTCTTTTGGGTTTTTTCTTTGACTTAATATTTCAGCAGTCGCAATTATTATAGAGATGAAAGAACCAGTCAGAAGAACTGAAAGATCAAGAGTGGGAGGTGAGAAAGTTTTGTTCTTAATAAAAACAGGAGCAATCTTTATTACAGATACAGACACTTACAGACCTCCGGCACAGTTCTGAACAGCCAGTTTCTATGACAGAAAACTAACTGCAAGGCTGGAGCATAACTTTCATTTCTTTACTATATGACAAAGTCTGTCACATCTGAATGTCACGGCGAAAAGCAAGATTTTCACTTTACTGTGAAATGATAACTTAAATATAAAGCAAATGTCAGATCGACCAGCTGCTATGATTGGCCTTCAAATAACACTGCCTGGGGCAATATGCTATTTCACACAGTTACGCTGAGTAAAATATAACAGAATGCAGGTAAAATATCACCGCAGGCTGTCAGCTCAAGTCTGAGATTCTCATTTAACTTCCAACAGGTGAAGTCAAAGTCCATTTGATCAAGAAACAAACTGATGGTTCAATCTAATATCTGTCTTTTGAGTTCCAAATCAACACTTTCTCCTCGTTGGAGAAGCACCGAGTCAGCTAGAGCTGATCAAAGTTTCCATTATTTTAGTGGTGAAAGGTTTAATGGAGGCAACAGGTGTCAAAATCTTTGTTTAAATGTACTAAACTACTTCAACAAGAACATTAACATTGCTATGCAGCTCATCTATATGTGCAATCTGTTCGGATGATCTCAGTGGTAGCAGAATATAGTTACAGACTGCTTCTGGCAGAACTTCAGGGTTACAGTGACTCAGTTAAAACTATCAGCAAATGTCCATGATTATATCTGCAGAAAGCTATGTTGATGACAAAGTCAAAAACTTATTGTTCGCTGAAAATTCATACTGTAAGTTGTTCCTAATGGCAACAAAAACATACACACATGAACAAAATTATATATTTAGAAAGGCAAAGGTTCATCATTAATGTATCTGAAGTTTCTATTAGGGGAATATACACGTGGTTTACTTTATGAAGCCACTTTGTAAACAAAGTTCAACTCAAAAACAGCATATCTGAAACCAGCACAGGTCAAAGAATGAAGGCAGAGGATCGTATTTACACCCTCCATTCAGATGAGCTAAAATTAAGGCTGCGTATATAAATACCTCGGAGCAGAGTCAACATATTGTATAATAGTGAGGGTTTTGATACAACACTATTAAATGTGTTATTTTGTTTTAGTTTACGCAGTTTGAACACTCAGAACGCACATCTGTTAAAAAAAGTTAACCCTCTCAAGGAAGACGTTGCAGATTTGCAACAGCGAATTGCATATACCTAATTACTCCACATTCATATTTTATGAGCCTTATTTTACTCAGATGATAATTTCCCCAAATATCTGATTTTTCCTGTTACTAAAACTTAATTTGAGCCTTACTCATCTCATCAAAAACACCGGCGTGGGTGGGGGTCTGCAGCATTCGTAACGTTCACATCTGTAGGAGATAAGCAGAGAAACCACTGCCCTTTCTAACGCCGTGCGTCATCATCTCGAGACTGCTGAAGCGTAAAGTCGAGTATAATTAAGAGCCAGGCATTACTTGAAGGAATGCATATCGCCCACTGCCTTTCCCGCCAGAGTTTTAAACTAAAATCATCTTATGAAAAGAGGGGAGGAGTTACTGTCATTTTGGTCAAACCTTGTAAATAACATTATGCACAATCTTATGCAAAGTTGTGACATCTTGTGTAAGGCCAACTGGTTGTGGTTGCCACCTTGGCGGGCAACAACTATTGGAGCCACTCACCACAGACAGAGTGCTGGTCATCGGTCCACCACCTGGGCTGAAGGTGCCGCCATCTTGGTTCAGTACAGCAGCTCCATCCTGCCTGCCAGGCATCCCGGGCAGGTCCACGCCCTGCAGCTGGTAGGGGTGGTGTGGAGCTGAACTGGATGGGGTTGAGTGATACGGTCCAGAAGAAGAATCATGGGGCAGGTGAGGGGGCAGCATGTGGTCTGGCAAGGTGGGCGGAGTGATGGGTGGGATGTTGAAGTCCTCATCGCCCAAACCGTTCCCTGGATATGACTAAAGACAAAACACACAAGCAAGAAAGCTCAATCGGAGATACTTTCAGTAAAATACTACTTTACTACAAATCAAACACAGAATTTATTGTTTGCTGTTGATGTGGGACAAAGTCACGCTCAGAGCATGGGTAGATGGGCAATGTTGCCCTCAGCAGGGTGACAACTTGGAGAAAATCAATAAGAATTGCATAGAGGACTATAAGAAACTGAAGTGTCATGAAACATTACTGTCAGAGATAATAGATGGGAGACATTGTAAAAAAAAAAAGAAAAGCCCATTATGATTACCTCGGAGAGTTCAAATCCAGCCTGAACCACCACTTTGTGCTTTTCATGTAGTCACTTTTTCTTCAGCCTGAGCTCCTATCACAAACTAATTATCACTAATCACTTCTAATGATATTCCCAGGTTTTTTTAAGTCTTGTGAACAAATGTTCCTTTATTCAGCAGCAGAACAATACAGTGATTTAAATGTAAAAACGTATTTTGCCTACAAGAATAGAAACAGATGAGCTTCCTTTTTTTGTAAAAAAAAAAAAAAATAAAAAAATACATCCTCACTAATTTGACATGCAGAAGAAAAAATCTGGAGCAGTCTTGTATATGATTCTGTGAGCAGAGACACGTGAGATGGAGACATGAAGAAGGAAATGGAGTGAGAGAATCATGCAGGATGAGTGAGGGGGAGAAAAAAAACAAGAGAGAAAAGAGAAAGAGGCAATGCTAGAGAAGGCTTCTCATACTAATCTGACAGAGGAGATCTTTTATAGAGACTGACAGCCTTTTCTGCTTGGCTAGCCACACCAGTCTCTCCATCTCGTTTTCTTTTGCTCCTCGTCTCCACCATCCTTCTCCTTCAAACCCCTCACTTGTGCACTTGCTCCCCTAATCTCATCCTCAATTTCTCTTTCATCTCTCACTTTTACATTTCTCTCACTCGTTTCGGCTCTATCTCGAGCCCACTCGCAGTGTTCTGTTATAATTTGCATGACTTGAGAGCTGAGCGATGAGTTAGAGATTGAATTACATTTATATGTGATCATTTTATAATTCACAGCAACCGTGGTAAACCACGACTCGATCTGATCGTTTCACCACTTTAAAATAACTTGTGGGAGACAGAAAATGAAATTAGCAATGGGCTTACATACCCAACATCTACATCTTTAAAAAAATAAATTAAATAAAATCAATCCGCCTGGGCATCTCTGTAATTATTTGGTGCTTCATGTTTACAAACGTAGCAAATTGAACAGTTTCTTCTTGAACTCTGAACACCGAAAAACTGGGATTACCTGTAAACACTAACACAGCTGGCCTTTCCTTTCCTTTCTCTTTACATTTGAGGTTTTATGAGTATATATATATGATTGTATATATATATATATATATATATATATAAAAAAGACTCCACTGACTTCGATTTGCAGATTATGAGTGCAAAAACAAATATTTCGGACCAAACCTTACACAGTAAAATAAGAGCGCCGCTTCTATCAATCTGGGACTTTAACAAATGCAGTTTAGACACTTTTGATTTGCATGTTTCGTCCCCGGGGCAGAAAAAGACGATTGTTCAAATGAGCACCCGTGAATCATTACATCTGATATAACTTCCTGTTCTCTAATGCAAATGAATACTTATTTGCAAAAGGTAAAAAAAAGCATCTAAAAAAACATTTTGTCAAAAGTGAGGACTTTCTTTTTTTATCTTTGTAGTTTCATTAATGTTTAATGGGCATACAAATACTAATAAAATGGCCAGAAGTGAACTTATCTGTCAATACCAATTTTAAATGTCTTGGAAAAACAGAATTTAGGGACGTCACAGATCAAAAAGCCTAAAGTGTTTAAATTATGCTTCAAGGATTTAGTAAGTTGCTGTTCAAAACTATAAATACAACTACACAACTCTGCTAAACTTATTTATTGTGCAAGGTAAGTAAAATAAGGAGTCATAAACCCAGTCCGTTCATAGGAAATAATAAACTATTATTAGATATAAATTAGAATATTATTAATATTGTGCTTACACCTTTTGTCAAAAGTCAAATTTAAGCACTTTTTAAGCAATTTCAAGGTGGATTTTCAAGAATTTCTTTAGTTATTTACAGTGCAGATGGATTACATAAATTTCAAAAAGCACATAAATGCTCAAAATGATTATTTCAGTTTCCTGTGATTTAAAAACTAACTTTGGTTTTGTCTTATCTAATTATTCACTAAGCCAAAATTTTACTTCAATATCTGTAAAACCAGCCGAGGTCTAGCCATTTTTGTGAAGTTACTTAGCTGTGGCGACTATTTTGACGTGATTAACTCCAACAGTTAATCAGTTGTGGATGTACATCCAATGATTATCTTCTGAGAGTTTCATTAGAATCCGTGCAGTGGTTCAGATGTTTTGCCAACACAACAGACAAAAACATCATTGTCCGCTGCCGGGCGATAATGAGTGAAGAAATATCTCATGATGACTGAAGAAGAGTAGTGAAAAGTGTGTTAAACTTGATTTGTTATCAAGCAGTTAAATGTGATTCTGTGCTGGTTGTCCACATTATACCAAACAGGATCATTTATCAAGTCCTGATTCACCAAAAAGTCCAAAAATCTCACAGTTTGTCTCGATGAAGCTCGGAGCTCTGCATAAATTACTCTGCCTGTCTGTTTTCTGTCTGCCTCTCACTCTCCCTCCTTCTCCCACTTTATCATTTCTTCAGCTTCTGCATAAATTACTCCTCTTCCTCGCGCTCTCATTCAAGCCGGTACAAAAGCCTTTTACTCGTGCGCTGGGAGCTTCTAGAAAGACTAATGTAGTCGGGATTAAGCCTTTTCACACGTGTTGTGTTCACATCACAACTGCACTTCTCACACCTCCGTGTTCATTTTGTGCAATATGGAAACGCACATATGGACATGAGTAATAAGGCAAACTGTGACGAGCTAAACAAACGTATCTGCAGTTGGTCCGTGAGTCATCTGTGCGAGCCGTCCATTCTAGGAGACATTAAACTACATTTGATCATAAATTTCTAACGTGCATTGTGATTTTTTTTATAAAGTTCTAATTTCTGAACACATTTACATAAATTATGTAAATCTGTAAAAAAAGAGTTTTTTTTTATTTTAAGTGGCCTGGACAAATTTGTAGTTTCCTAACATAATTTAAAACCTTTAAGTTTATTATGTTTATTGTAAAGTTCCTCACACACATGGGTGCTTCTTATATCAGTGTGAGCTTCATCAAAACTATTTTTTTATTTAAGCTCAGGTCTAAAGGGAAAAAAAAACTTAGCTCATTTTAGATTGATAGACTAATAGATAGATAAAAAATAAAATTAATTTAATACAGTGCTTGCTTCTTGAAAAACAACATGTTTTGTTTCTCCTGTTTTCTTATATTTTACCTGAAAATAGCAACAATCAAAAAGCCTCTGCAGGTATACGAGACATTCTTTAAACACCCTTTGAGTTGGTAAAGATCGTTTTTATGTTTACCATCATTAAAAAAATCTATTCAGATGTGTTGGTGAAGTGGATCTGTCACTCTGGGTGCTTAGATTATTTATTTTCTGTGCTCTGAGTTCAGATTTTAGTGGTTCTGATTACTTAAATAATTTGTTTCATTTTAACGTTTTACGACGCAGCTTTTAAAAACCATCTCTGAACGAAGCAATCAGGTTTAAAACTGTCTATGGAAAGAATGAAGTCTGGAAAAAAAAAAAAATCTCCCCCAACTTTTCTTTTTTAGTTACAGCGATGCTGATTTTCTTCCCCTGTGGTAATGTTTTATTGGGCTTGAACCCCTGCAGATTCCTTGTTCCTGTCCTCAAATTGAGGACAGGAACAAGATGTCAATTACCGGAAACGCTGGAGAAGCTGCACCGCTTAAACTTGACTACCTTAAATACCAGAAAATGAGCATAAGTAAAAAAACATTACATTTATTGAAATCTACTTACTGAGCTGAGTCCAGATCTGGACCTTTGTCTGTCATTTGTGTACCCCTATACTATATTAATATGCAGCACATTACTAGATAGTAACCAGACCAGATGCTGTAGATTTCCTGACCTAAAGGTCTTATAAAACTGGCTGCATGGCTGCATGTTTTGACCACAGACACTAACAGTACACAGACTAATCATTACAGATTTCTTGTCCTTGATCCTTTGCATCTTCGCCACAAAAAGCAGAAACTAAACAAAGACCTACTTCAAACATCTGCAACATTTTAAAGATGGTTGAGTGAGTTGGAAAAAAAAAAGAAGAGACAACCAGTGATGAAATCAAGCTAGTAACTCACAGAATGAAGCAATATTTTCTGACGAAGATACTTGAAACCACAAATAAAAGCATCACAACCTCAGCACGACTGTTTACTCTCTGCTCAGACGTACACATTTGGTATTGAGTGATCAGGCAGCGTTGCATGCATTGAATGTGAATGTTGAAGGTTTTGTTGAATATCTGCTGGTAAAATATGCTCAACGTGAAGCACAGGTTCATGACATGCAAAATAAAAGCAGACACATTGAAGAGCTGAAGAGCTACACAGCGGTCTATCGCTTTTATCTCCCGTAAGTACAAGATGTTACCGTTTTAACACCTATGTCACCTGTGAACAGTGAACTTTAGAGCTGGAAATTATTTTCTGTCTTGATTACTGTGTTACTTCTCCCTGGTAGTTAAAATACAGTCATTAAGGCAAGAAGACTGCAGCTTGGATGGCTAAAAATAACCACACAGAAATAAAATTCGGCTGATGGCTGTAAAACACTAAACAAAACATGAAAGATATTTATTTCAAAACACCTCATTTATTAGTTCTTTTAATTAGGATGTTCTTTTAGCCTTTGCACACACATCCTTTTTAATATTTGTATAAAAACTCTTCCCATCCCTTTCTGGCCTCCTCTTATGAATATCCAAAGAACTTAAGATGAAATCCAAACGACTCATTTATTTTTTCATGTTGACTGTGTAATTGCTTCTGTGTTTTCAAAGTGACACCTAAAATCTGAGCTGAGTGCTAACTGTGGCTGCAGACTACAACTATTAAAACTAACAGGAATCTCAGGCTGCAGTTGAGATGTACTGTGCATTTTGGAAGTTTTGACATGAAAAAAATAACAAAAAGATAACATTTTTGAACTGTGAAAACACAGATTTAAACATAAACATACAACCAGTAGACACTACATTGGTTGTTTTTTGGTATGTGATAAATTTACATTTTTATACAGGTGAAAATAGAAGTGCTCAAATCTTCACACAATCTGTCTCACGTTGTTCTCACCAGTGTTTACTGATCTTCTCAGAAACTATCAGTAATCTTTGTTCTTAAAAATGTAAAACCTCCACCTCATCCTACCTGCTCAGAGGACCACCACCAAAATCGTCATTAGCCAAATATTTTATAACTAAATACAGTATTTAACACATCAAGAACATCAGTATTTTATTATTACTCCAAAAATGTCATCCTATTGTATATTTTGGTGATAAATCTTAGTTTACTGTGATAGGTTAGTATGTTGTAATAAAACATTTCAGGGTTTTGGCTGATTATTATAGTTTTACTGTAAAATCAATTAATTCATGAAACAAAATGGCCAGCTCTGACTACTGGATTTTCATTTACTGGATTTTTACATACTTTGAGCGTGAACAGATCTTGCGAGACCTCACAACATTGCTTGAGACTGAACATAACGTCATTCACACGGTTTGACTGAAACAATTATAACTCCATCCCTTCTCTTTACAAGAAGACCTTAGAGCAAAGATCTGGCAGACAAGGCAGCGGGGGATATGCATTCCTTTGAGAAATGGTCGGCCTTTAATTGTTTTTCTCAACTCTTCCAAAGGTTAACAAAAACAGTGTGAAGCAAAAACAAACTTATGATCCCTGATATACACCAGCATACCTAGCTATAACTGGACACCCTCTAAACATACTCCTGTCCTTATTTGTATTAATTTAACTGAACTGACTTGGGTGTGTGTTTGCATGCACTCACCCAGGGGAGACGGTGTACGTCGGCCATGTGCCCGTCCCTCCTCCATTGTTGAGAGGGTTGGTTTGGTGGCGTCGCCTTGGTGAGCGGGTGAGGGGGCTGTGGCACACGAAACTGTGGGAAGAATCACAAAGACAAACAAAGATTGAAATGAGACCTGGGGCAAGAAAGAGGTCAGGGGTCAAACAAAATGGCCGTGAAGAGGAGTAAAGACAAAACAAGAGGAAGTGAGTAAAATTCTCCATGCAAAGCTCACACAGAGAGACACACAGTCTCTTACACGCAGGTCAAAGTGGAGTTTTATTGTTATAAACTGGTAATATTGCTTTTAAATCTGAAATAATGAACAGCTACAAGTGAGCTGCTACTCAGAGAGAGGGAGTAAATAAATCAGATCCTCCTCAGCTAAACACAACCAAACACTGTACATCGCTGCAACACCAAAAACAGGTTTGACTATGATTAATGAGAAAGTATGGTGGTTTATATGTCCCTTTTAAGACTATAATGCTGCACTTTTTCTCACTTTTATGCTGCCATAGTTTTTATACTTCAAGCAATCATTAGAGCCATTGAGAATCTCTGTCCTTCTTTGCAGCCATCATGATTCTTTTAAGAAAGAGTTTATTTAAGGATTGTTTGTTTCACTTTGTGAATGACAAGAAGTCAAATAGGGTTGTCAAAACCATCAATAGTAATATATTAATCAGTGCTATGGATTAATATCTAATTACAGATCAGAATCTGTATGTCTGCACGTCTTGTGCATGTTATAAAAAAACAACAACTTGCTGCCACTTTATAACAACAAAGAACCTCGGTTTTGTTATCGTCTTTGTGCTGCTGGGTGATCGGCACCAAATGTTTTAAAAGTTTTATTTTTAGGAACTACAATTTATAATCTAAACTATAAAACAACATCAACCATCTCATCATATTTACAAGTTACAGAGAATAGTTTTGATTTGTGGCTTGTATAAGCATTACTCAGACAGAAAAGTCATAACAACAGAAATTTTCTTACCACAGAAAAAAGTGCAGAGTTTTCATTTGAGTTACAAACCACAAGAACAGCAGTTCACACGTGCTATCAGCTCATTTACGACTGCAGCTGCTCACCACTTTCTGCCACTGATTGAACAGAGCTGAAGAAGAGATGCACCTTTACCTCAGGACAGCAAGACAAGTCGTTTTTTTGGGGGGGCAGCACTGGCAATTATTTATCCGAACAGTTTCTAGCTTTGTCAACAGGCATGTTTCTGGAAATCCTCAAGAAAGTCTCTAAAATTGGCAACAATGAGACAAGACTTAGATTCCATGCAGTTGATGAGAAATATTATGGAACATGATGAGATTATACATGGTTCAATTATCAAATGCTACATCAACAGCTGGCTAAACTAAAACAGCAAATCCTACCTGAAAAACATCAGCAAGATGCATACCTAATTTTAAACTATATCCAGTCCTGAACAGGTTAAAGGAGGTGCAGTGTGCACAACGGACACGTTGCCAGTCCATCACAGGAGAACAACCATCCACATTCACTCAGATTTAATATACAATCAACAAATAATCCAACATGCATTTTTTGGTTATTTTTTGTGTAGTCAAGTTAAATATCATAACCTTACTTGTCCAAAACAAAAGATAACAGAACGAAACTAATTTGAAGAGAATAAATGTTTCCCAGTAATAATGTGTTTAACCTGAGAGGCACAGTCTTAATGAAGGAACAGGTCAGCAATGATCTAATACAGACAACTAATATGATAGGCCTGAATGTGTGAAACTGTACTGGATTATAAAAAATGACAATTTACATCTCCCTCTACCCTCTCCTTACGTCTACAGCCTCCATATTTTAGCTTTAAAGCAGTTAGTCTCTTCTACTGCATTAAGACGTTAAAAGAATGAGAAGGATAAGAATCTGAGTGGACTTAAATTGATCATATTCATCATAACAACCTCTGACTTTATGGGAGAAATGGTACTTCAATAATAAAGCCATAAATTCTTATTCCACTCACCACTCCCTACTACAGAACAACACTATGAATAAAACATCAAATCATTCAGTTCTATGCCCCACAATATTCTCTATATGCTTCTTTATGAATAATGTAGTAGTGCTTCTTATTAATATGGGCTTTCCTCAGTGGTGAGGTAATTCTGCACTAACAAACACACAGTGAGCTTTAATGTCTGGGCCCTGGAAGCTATATTCTGAATGCAGTTACATCCACAACCTTATGAAGACTCTTTGCTGCATAGTGCAGCTCCAGAACTGTTGCCAAGTAATATAAAAGCAGCTAAGCTGTACCATGTTTGTCATTGCGCCGGAGTGACAGCAGAAAGCACGACATCAGCTACTCTGAAGGATAGATCTAACTTTATGTAGTGAACGCTGTGTTTTCTAATGGAAATTTCCATCCATCCATCATCCATGAGCAAATCATTACCATACACCCTGCATTCAACTATAATGCTTGATGTGGCAGTTTTAATATTATTATTAGCAGCTATTATTATTTTGATGATCTTACATTTTCAAAACGGACAAAAACAAGTTATGAGCATGGAAAACTTCATTAGCAAAAGAACAAAACCTTCAGCATATTCACAGGCCAATGTAATTACTACAGCCAAAGACGTTGGACTGGATGAAAATATTATCTGCTTTTAGAGAAACCTCTAACATTTAATTGTTCTGGTGACCATACACACATGGTATTGCTCAAGAATCACACAGCAGCAGCAGCAGCTCTCGATTAGTGAAAGAAATGAGAGAGTTTGGAGATCGAAGAACACTGTGATGCCTCTTACTGTGTGCTGTAAGTGATATTGATTTATAAAACAGAATGGGGAGGAAGTTTGTTTAATATAACTGGAAATAGGCCTGAAATAGCCAAAGGTGAGCTCAAAGGCAAAATGGGGCATGATCAAATGTTCTTACAAGATAAAACTGAAGCATAATTATATCATCAGTGCATCAAAAAGTATCTGAACACTGACTCCTCGGAGGCCTTGATGATGACTGCAGTCATAGGATTCTTTAAAAATTGCAAACGTTTAAATGTTACACCCTGCTGTAAAGTTTAATAAAGAATTTGATGGTTAGGATTGTAGTTTACTGCAGCTTTAGCAGTCATGTCTAATAGGTCGACTGTTTTTTTTCTTACTAGTGCTGAAAAATTTCCATGACTTGCTAGTGAACTCATTTCCCTTCAACATTAACTAAAGTACAAAACACATAGTCATAAGTTTTAGATTTATTGGTTCTTTTACACTTTTTACGCTTCTTTGACTTCATCACAAAGAGGACAAGGAAGAGGAAGTAAAATATATATTTTTTAAAAATCCAATTTTACTTGCAAATTGATTTTTTTTTTCTTTTTTTGTTTTGCTTCAACAAAAACTGTGCAAAGATGAGTAACCATGTTAATAAAGAGAAGCCAGAAAAACATCCCGTCTGAACTAGGAGGGTTTTTTCCCCTGTGCATTTTTGTTTTTTTCCACTTGTTAAAGATGACACATGTTGACCTATGCATTGGCTCTTAGCATAATTCAGAAAAGTAACAGGTATGTTTCCACTGCTGGGTCTTTGCACGGCTAAGTCATAGAATAGCTTGATGCCGTTTGAAACTAGAAGGTGTCGCAAAGACTAATTTATAGGTAATCAAACTGCATCGTGTGCACTAACCTGATTGGCTGAGGTGAAGTCAAGGCCTGCTTCTGGCATACCCAGGAACATGGTGTCCCCATCCAGCTGAAGAGAACAAAAGCAAGAGTCAACAATGTCAACAAACTAAAATCAAACACTGCAAACGCAGCACAGTCAGCCGTGAGCGAAATAGAGGTAACAGATTAACTGGCGAGCAGCCAGACTGTTTTCTATCTGCTCTCTTCTTCTGACACTCAAAGTCATTTCAGAGTCCTTATAGTTCATGTATTTGACACAAAGGTTTGGATAAACCAAAAATAGTCCTCAAAAATTATGACAAATAACAAACAGGTATAAGTCACAGACACCTGTCAGAGTTACAAAACTTGCTGTTACTACAAAGCAGATAAAATTCTTTCTAAACTAGACCTGTAGTCAATAAAACACATACTCTAAATAAGGCACAGCAGTAGACCATGGCCTTCCATTTACTTCCTAATTTCTTTTTTATCTTTACCACACTTCCTCATTTAGAGCTCCTTCTTTCTGTTTAATTGTAACTTGTCCTAAAGTTTTATTGTCACTGCAGGTAATTTCATCAATTCATGCATTCATACCTATCGTTTCTTCTACGCGACATGACATACAGTGTACACACTGTTATCCATTTCCCTGTAATTTTATCGTAACTTAGTGGCAGCACTGTTGCCAGTACAGCTACCGAAGTTAGCCATACTGGTGACAGTGCTTTCAGTAAGCTACAGCATAATGGTAACGATGGTACGATACTGATAACATTGGTGCTAGTAAGTTACTGCAAAATGGTAACAGATAAAGTATTGGCTTCAGTGCTGTCAGTAATGATACTATACAAAGACATCTGCAGTACTGTACTTCACTTTACACCCGCTTCTAGATGGGAGTGGTGATCGCCTGTATCTAACATAATCTTTGTCCAGTTCGGTACAAATACATGTATTGTTACAACCCTATTGTCAGTACATGTTGTATGTTGCAACACAGTTTTGACACAGAGAACAAAAACCTTAAGATTATTCAATACTTTTCAAATAACAAATAGTTATTATTTGATACATGTCTGTTATTGTTGGTTAGATAAAACAAAACTGTTACTGTTTTCATTATTAGCTGTAAGTCCAGTTATATTATCATCAACTGTCTGTTTGCTTTAGATGCCTCAGTTTAAAAACATAATTATTATATTTGCAACTTTTACTAATCAAACCCTCCATCACAGACAAGGAAAAAAACAAACAAATCCGTATTTGCATCTGCAAGCCATATTCAAATATTTCCTGGTACCCTGAGTACATAATCATTGTTTCGGTTGACAAACACAAGAGGAACATTTGAACAGGTGGGGAGAAGCAAAGGACCAACCTGTGTACACACACACACACACACACACATAAAGCTGGACAGACAGGTGTAGCTGCCCTATCCATTTGCCAGCTGTTGGGTATTATGCAAACGAGGTGTCGAATTACAGAATTAACAGAAAGCCAAAGCGTAAAAGAAAAAAGTGTTGTTGTGGACAGTGTGTTGGGTCGGAGCATTCACAGTTAAATTTCACTGCTTCACGTGAAACAGTTTCACATATCAAACCAATTAGAGGAAAGGCTAAATTTCTATCTCTGCCTGATATTTATTCTTCTGCCCTGAGGGGGGGAAAACTTTTCCAGACAAATCAAAGAGAAGACGGGGCAGAGCAGACCTGCTGAGCTCCATGTCTGAATGGTTTTCCATTTACTGTAACTTTGACAAATCCGGTCGCACAACAAACGTTACAGAAACACACATAACATCACTGCGAATGTACGATGTGACGTGTAATATTACCACAAAGCTTTTTAAAACAAACAAAAAGACGCACCAAGAGTAAGCTCCATATCTTTGTACAAACCATGTTTACAACTTGAAGACATTTTATTGTAGTCCATGTTTTGAACTACATTAATCTGCGTTACATGATTTAAACTGGCTGAAGTATAAAAACAAATAAATGTTTTGGAACAATAAAGTTTTATATGCATTTAGTTGGCTCCAGACTGAGAAATTTACAATGTTCTTGTGGCACTTGGTAAACAAAACAATGAGTTATAGAGTACCTAACCACGATATCTCTCCTTGTTGTCACCAGAATCTTGTTGCACAAAAATATTACAACAATAAACTCTCTCTTATATTATTTACCCCATTGAGCAAGAAACTTGATTGATGAAAACTGTAAAAGTGCAAAACACTCCTCAATATTAGTTTTATCAAATTTGGGATACTATGGAGAGGTAACATGAAGAAATGGATAAAAGATACCTTTTTTAAGTCTTAATATTAATGGCGGCTTTTATTTTTATGAATTCCCACAATATTTAAACGTAGTTAATAATATAATGTCTTCCTCCTAAAGAAAAAGCACCATAAACATTACATACTGGGCCTTTAGGAATAATTATGTCAATATCTAGTATAATTATACAATTATATAGTATTATGAGCAATACTTTACATACAGTAAGCCCAAATAACAATACCAAGAATGCATTTATAACATCATACTTCTTGGTATGTATTATTTTACTCTATATTTTGTGTGAAAACCCATCCGAGACACCAAATACTGTTTATAACTCATTTGATGTTTTTTTTGTTCATCGGATTTAGGTCACTTTCTGCTGACTTTAGTTTCTCGTTTCATCCACTTCAACAAAGATGCTCCTGAGCTTCACACCGGTGTGAGGATGTGACCAAACATTTTCTGAACCAGCCTAACCTGCTTTGATCAATCTGAAAAAAAAACAGAAACCCACATAAATTGTTTGGAGGTGTGAAAAAAAAAACCAACCTCGTACTTTTTGAAACACAACAAACCTGAATCTGACGAGAGTGCACAAAGCTCTGCCTTTCGTTGCAGGAGGTTAGTCCTGTCAATGGGTGGCAGCTCAGAAAAGAAGAAATAACAAATAATTTTACTAACAAACTGTTTCCTCTAACTTGTACAGAATAAACAATGAACTCAGGGGGAAAACACTGAACACTAATGATTAAAGACAGCTAAATCCTGATCACATTCCATCATTTATGGTTTTAAAATGTAAGATAAAAACAGAAATGCAAGCAGTTTTCAGAGGTTTTTTCCCCAAATGGTATCAGGATACAAAAAGTGAGTAAACTAATGTGTCTGTGTGTGTTTCAAAGGGCAGCTATTGCTCTCAACCTACAGTGAGTACCATCAAAGAGGAGAGGAAAAAGAATGAGGATGGAGGAAAAAAAAAACCCAAAGGAGAGAAATAGTGATGGTTTCTTTTCAGTAGGCGCTCAATGTGAGAGGCAGAGTGGAACCTATTACGCTCCTCATTAACTCAGAGGGACACAAGGACAGAGATAGATCTCAGCGGCTGTTATTTCACTCATCAGTAGTAATGAAACTATGCAGTTTCAATTAAAAAAAATGATTACATGTTAAAAGATTTTGCATTTTGAAACCACCAACAAGTATGCAGATATTCTTATGGTGTTCGTATTAAGTGGCAAACACCAAAAGTCAAAGATCACTGAGCTCAAACCTCTTACCGGTTTAAATGAAGGGGTCGTTACTTTTTCTTAAAAGAAAAGTGTTATTTTAAGAAGTGCAGAACTTCCTTATTAGATACTTTAAATCTTTTAATACTGCTGATATAAACCATCATGTTCAGTGGCATGTTTTTTCTTAAGAAAATTAGTCCTAACAAGAAACAGTTCCAGTGATAAAGGCTGTAAACAGATTTTAACTTAAATTTAAGGCTGGCATACTAACATGCATCTCATTTTTATTATAATCATAATTTAGGCCGTTTATACACAAACCTGACAATCAGATGTCTTAAATGTTCGTCTTTTTTGTCTTCTTAAAAGTAAAAATAATCACTGAATTAATGTTCAGCATAGTGAATAAACTCTGTTGTAAGCTACTGTTTTTATTCCTTCTTTAATGTCTAATAAATCAGAGAAGTAAAACAACAATTCATGTGATGTGGTAAACGGATTGCAGGTCTTTGACTTTCATTCAACATTTCATTCAAATTAACTAAACTAGAACAGAGGTGGATGTTTAAAACTGAACTAATAGTCTGATTGTACACAGACTGTTTGGTTTTTTAAAATAATTTTACCCCATTAAATAATAGCTTTACTCTGTTTTCCAAAGCTAAATCCTACTATACATGTAAACTGTATGTCAAAACTGCTAGTTGGATGCAGTTGTTGCATTGTGTCAAGTGTAATTTCATCTTGATTTTCACTTGGTTTCCAATAATAATAATAATAATAGTAATAATAATAATACAGCTTAACTACCACCCTGAACAACCACACAATGTGAAAAAAAAACATCTTCGAGCATTGTCTAGTCTCATAGAAGATGTAATTGCAAGTGTTTGAGTTAGTAATAACAGCAGTTAGACAGCTAGCTATTGACGTTCTCCAACATTTTGGACAAAATGGTGCAACTATACAGTTGCTTGGCTCTGGTCCAGTGCACACCTGCCTGAAATTTTCTTTGGGTGTCATTTGTGCAACACAACCTCTTCCAGTCAGCGGTGGACACATCTTTCATCACATAAATGATGATGGGACCTAAAAGATGCTCTACGGCCAAACTGTGGTTAATCTGACTATTTCTCATTTTAAAAATAATTTCCAATCCAGCTGGATAAAACTGGAGCCTCATTCCGAGCCAGGAAAACTCTGTTGAGGGCATGCTGTGGCTTTTCTATGAATATGTGCAGCTTTGGTTATTCTCATTGGCTTTATTGTTCTTGTAGGAATGAAATCACACACATTTTTGCATTCTTTTGTTTTATGGTAGGACAAACATCTACAGCAGTACTTAATGCGTATCAAAGTATTCAGGGGGAGAAATGAAAACAGATTGCAGGGCTTGTACTAAAACCAAATTACTTTTTTTCCCTCTCCCTCATCATGTCTTTCTCTTTCACATCTCTGCTGCTCACTCTCCATTTCTGTGTGTGTATGTCTGTATTTGTGTGGGTAAAGCAAAGGTTTGAATAACAAGCAGCCAGCTAAGTGGGTCAGGGTCGGGAGAAGGGGGAGAAGGGGGGGAGACTATAAGGATGACAGACAAGGACAAAGGAAAAGAGAGGAATACAGCGTATCAAGGAACAGAGTGAAGAGTAAAAAGGAGAGGATGAGAAATGGAATGTGCATTTAGAAAGAGAGAGAGAGGTAAATACTGTGTTAATGTAAAGAGAGTGATACAGAGTGAGACGAGAGGATAAAAATGGAAGGAGTGTGATTTTACTCCATGTCCCAGAAACAAGGCTGCTTGGATTAAGGGCTTCGCAGAGGTTTTGCAAATATTTCTAAGTCCATTAAATAACTTGTTAGCTAATCAGCATTTTTGTTTCAAGTCGTAAAAACTGAAACATGAAGCAAGACATAAAAATTTAAATTTTGCTTCCAAGCAGAAAACATTTAATTTAAAAATAGGTTTTTAAAGTGTTATGTGAAAATTAAAAGCTTAATAAAAATAAAGCATAAACGCGGGCGTTTCACAGTTGGGAAAACTACAAATAAATGCCCTGTAATAAAACGCTGCAAACTGCAAACATTCTTGCAGAGTTTGACTTCCTCTTTAGGTAAAGCTTACACCAGAGTTAAAAATATTTGTTTTCATCAAATGTGTCAAAAATGACAATCAGCAGTTTTAGGACTGAAACACTTTTGGGTGATGTGTGAGCTGTTCTTTTGGACCAGACTGAATAGATTCCTGTTGACTCTGAACAGTTTTATGGAAATAAATCAACTTGTGGTTCTGTACATAGAAAAAGAGACGCAGAAAGAGAGACTTGGACCCTCTTTGCTCATGATCGATAGTCTGGAAACGTTAGAGATTTTCCAGTGTTGATTGGGGGAAAAGTTATGCCTTTATACGGTAAAGCTGTGCTCATTAAATCTGCTGTAATTTCCATGCCAGGCCACTAGTCAGTGCTGACACATGCCAGTCTCTCGAGCATGGAAGCGGTTACATGCAAAATGGTGACTGCACAGATGTTTGTTTGGACCGACAGCGAGGTTGGGTTGCTGCTGAACTTGGAAAAGGGCGAGTAACACAAACGGCACTCTGTTATCCGCCATTGTTGCTGTACTCATGAACGCAAAGAACAACTATTGACTGCAGCCGTCTGCGGTGCGCATGAGCTGTTTCACACATCGCTGCTTCCTTTGAAATGCGACAGGAAGTATCCGAAAAGCTCCACTCTGAGACGTGGATTCAAAAAGTCTCAGTGTCAGAATCCGATCGCTGTTGTCGTGTAAACGAGCGGCCATAGCACAACAGAAATGTCCCGGTGTCTCTGAAAAACAGCGTTGTGTAAGCTGGGCCTAACAAGTGGTTTTGTGTGCAGCAGATTCACCCAGCTATGGTAGTTCAGCTCAGCTACTATCTTATCTCTGTCACCCTGACAACAATATAAACAAAGTTTTATTGGCTTCATGTGTCCACCCCAGCTGTAAATCTAGACTGTGCGAAGGCAAACAGTTTTATATATGCAGAGAAAAATTTATTTTGCATTTCCTAAAACAGTGTTTTATTCTTCATTTTGTTAACTTTTGTACTGAGAAAGCAGTAAATATTTCAACATTATGTTTACAGTAAAGGCTGATTCAAATGGATTCTTTATGACAAGTCCTTTTATTATAGTTGTTATGACTTTTCTGTAAATCTTTCTATTTACTGCATTCAGAGAAGGTTTCTTTAATTTCTGTGAAAACCTAAAGACAGTCAACTTCTCATCTCATTAAACATCCAGGAGAGCTATTAAGTAATAAAACATCCCACCGCTGCATTAATACACATCACCAAAGTTACATGCAAAGGTTTTAACCCTTAAAGCTGAAAAAAATATATACTTTTGGTTTACTTTTTCAAGTGACAATTTTTTGCTTCAAGTTCACCAGTTCTGGTGTCACATTAACATTTATTTCAGTAACAATAGGATCCATTTGTTAGACATGAACCAAATAATAAATAAAGAATTTTATTGACAACAAAAAACTAGTTAGCATGTTTGTGTTGGTGTTATGTTACTGTCTGGCATTGTAGGCACAGCATTAGACAGCCTGCTGTTTTTCCAAGTAAATGAATGTTGGAGATTAGTTGGTGACTCAAAGAAAACTGCAAGAAAATAGGCAAATTATCAGTTGTAGTTTTCCCTGATTACTGAGAGTTTGTGACCAAGCGACCAGAGAGCCGTTTATGATTTCATCTGTTGGGATACACTTCTGAAATGAAGACAGGCAGATTTGAGCCAGTTGTTTATCAATAATTATTTATTAGCTGTGTGACTTTTTAGACGTGGAATCCCATGGTTGGATGTTTCCTATCAGAGGAGAGCTCTTGTGCAGGTGTCAAATACAGCTCTATTATATGGGAACGACACAGAGGGGTTTGAGACATCGATGACCACTGATTTTGAACATTTTCTCCCACTACTTTGAGAGAAAATGTTCATAATTGAAGCCACAAACTGCAAGCCTCTGTGAGTTACGCTAGGGAATTGAGAACCCTCGCACAACATTTTGAGACATTTTGGAAACTCCCTTGCAAATGCTGTTACCAACAGTGCAAATTTAGTGAAATACTAGCTTTAGGTTTCTTCTGCTGGGTTCTGATGACACTTGAAACTTCGCAGTTCAGAAGATGTGCTGATTGCAGCTCAAAACACTTCGACACCCCATGAAAAAAGTAAGAGGATACAGATAAGGGAGGCACAATCTAATTGTATGAAGTGCATCCTTTTCAGTGATAATCAGAAAGCAGTTAAGTCCCAGATCTCATATTTCCCCCAGTATGCTCTAAAGAGAAAGAAAATAAATCACAGAGGAGTAGAAAAGTTTGGTTAAAGTCACAGATAGTTTGTAGAAGCAGAAGGAAACGGGGGTCACACAGACACAACTTTACAAATTTAAACTGTGACAACGTTATTTCAATCTATCCACAGCAATTAGCACTTCATCACTACAGTTATGACTCCATGATTGAGAACAAAAGCCGAGCGCTACAAAAAAAAAAATAGGCTCCAACTATTCCTGAATAATGCCACTGGAACAGATCCAATCTTGTCCGACGCAAGTTAAACGAGCCAAGTCATTGTCACAAACACAGTACGCACAAACACAGAACAATGCGGCGATGATTGCAGTATGTGATTTGATTGCAATATGTTTGTTTTGGAACCGAAATCCTGATAATTAGTCTCTTCTGGCAGCACTCTGTCTCCGCCCATCTGTTCCATTTGGCATCCCTCCACCAACAAGGAGTCCCTCATCGCTCCGTCCCCGAGATTCAACCAACTGAAACGCTTTCACACAAACCAGCACATAAGCAACAGCGCTGAAAGTCACCCAATCGTCAGCAAGCTTCAGGGGTGGGGGGATTTGGGGGGGGGACAGAGAGGAGTCTGGCGACATGTTCTTTAGCGAGAAAGGCAGCCAACATGGACAGACGGACAAACAGATTGACTGGTTGTGTTCTGACAGATAATTAGATAAAAAATGTTGGCATTTTGGCTGGACAGAAAACTTAAGGATGGTACAGTAGAAATATGAGCCCAAAAAAATGTGAAAAAAAAACCTGCTGGAAGAGGGCTACAATACAAAAAAAACAGTAGATTTACAGTACATCTTTTTTTCTTTCCCTTTTTTTTGTATTTTTGACTGATTAGACAAAAACACTTAATTTCACAGGAAGCATTTAAGCAGCAGAGCCAATAATCTCAACGTTATTATATCTGCTCAGATTTTCACTTTGTGGTGTGGCGCAATAAAAACACCAATTACCACATAACGTTTAAATATCACTGCCAAACATGTTGCATTTCAAATTCTCTGACAAATCCATATTAATTCATTTTTATAATCCTGACTGACAAAGATTGTTCCCTAAAAATGGTAATACTTCTTTTCAGGTTTGGTGAGGAGTGCATTATTTTTCATAGCAGAGCGGATTATCCTGTTTATGCCAAGGCTACATGCCAGCGATCACAATATATAGTAAGTTAAGTCAGCCAAGTCATGTGGAGCAGATTTATTATTACATGAAAACAGAGTGTGTACCCTGCAGGTAAACTCCAAGCATGAGAAGATCAGGGTGTGATGATGACAATGTTGTGCCTCCCCCAAGGTGACTCGTGATGCTTTCAAACACATCCTGTCTGGTCTGGTTAAAACAAATCCTCATGTTTAAGGCTGTTGATCCGAGCTGCTTCGAAATGGTGTTCACATGTTGCTCGAGAGTGGACTAACCCAAAAAAATGTTATAGAATAAATATTTGGTTTGGATAGTTCCATTTAGTTTCAAATTATTGCAAAGGTGAGCCAAAGAAATGTGATTAAATTTAACCACAAGAGCCATCAACTTATAAAACTCATAACTAATAACTATAATAGGGTCTTTGCAAGGTCACATTAACATTTATTTAATAAACTGACAGGTCAGTGTGAAGGGGAAAAAAAGATGCACTTGACTTAATTTAATCCACCTTGTGATGTGAACTGAATTAAAATTAAAATGGAAGACAATAATGTGCATTTTCTCTGGATGAAGAGTTAAAGCGTATGTAGCTTCAGAGCTGTGGCTGAGGCAGGACATATTAAAAAGTTACATGAGCAGCAGAAGTTGGTTTCCAAATTAACTCTTCATACACCAGAGCTGAAAGAAGAATTGGGGGAAAATCTGAAACACTTTAGGGGTGTTTCTACAACACTGCAGGAATGGAGTCTATCGTAATTACAACGAAAAAGCCTCTTAAATGTAACTTTTGAGCTGTTATCAATTTGACAACCTAGAAATTAGGGCTGCTTGAAATATTGCTTCCACATGTGTGAGTCCATGTGAGCCAAGTTAAAACAACTGAGTCTTTTTACAACATTTTAGTTCTGCATTACTACAGAAAACTGTAAAATGGTTCTACTTTCTATAACCAATGACTTTCTGACTGATCTGATTTCCTCAAGGTAATTATTGGCAGTCTGCATTTAAAAGTGTGTGTTATTCTAAGGGAAAATTACATGCCAAAGTTGTGCACCAAAAGCTAAAGAAAGCTCTTATCAGAGCCGAGATGCTAATGAGGCGTTTCTAATAACATAAACTATAGTTCACTTCTTTTTAAATGGCTGTACAGTTCAAGATACGGTGACAGTGAATCAGCATTAATAACCCTGAAACTCAAGCAGCTCATGGGAACTCAGCTGTGACTCAGATCATTATTTACATTTGTCATTTTCCAACCATCAAACTGTATAATATAACCTGCCATGTCTCATGTGTTCTTCTTTTATTTCTTTTTTTTAAATAACTAGATAACTTGGAGAATAAATTAGCAGAAAGTTTCAGCTTTTTATGTCTTAAAGTAGTGCAGCATCGCCTGCCATCACGTAAAACTTAAGATATCAAACTAGAAATAAAAAGGAAATGATAATGATGACTTACTGAGATCAGTTAAATCTCAGAGCTACACAAGAAACGTTGTACATTAGATGATGCATAAAACCATCTATTGACTCTGAATGATGGTTATGCACAAGACAAATGAATAAGTGACTATGAGCAGTACAGAGTGCTGAGACAGTTGAATCTTTATTATATATATTTTAGGTTTTAATCTTCTCACTCTATTTGTCCCTTCAGAGAATCTCTACCTTTCACAAACCTCACCAAACCCACTGACAACACTGCAGATTTTCTTTCAGTTTTACTCAGCCCCCCCTTTTCTTTCCTAGATGTTTTCTCTTTGCTTCTATTTGCTTTAGAAATACCTCACCCAGCTTTCACAATCATTATGTTTACATTAGGCCCTCTCTCTCTGTCCCTCTTTCCTTCTTTCCCTACCTTCTCTGATTCATCCCATCTTGTTTCTTCTTACCTTATTATTTTCCTCATTTCACAAGGCCACAAGTTCAAAACTACCATTGTTCACATACATACTAAAGATGTTACATTTTTACATTTCACCCACTTCACATGGTCTTTTCTGTTTATCCATCCATCTGTTTATCAAGTCTTTCCTCAATTAAACTAGGCACAAGCAACAAATACAGACAAAAAAACCCTCAATTTATTCATGTTAAATTGCTTTGTTTAAAAACTGGAAGAGAATATGTCCTCTGCACAAAACATGAACCACAATCTGTCAGTACAATCTATGAGCACATGCTATTCAAATTTTGCCAAACAAGTTTAATACATTAGAGCACGGCAAGGAGCACTGCGTTGAGTTTGTTTGACACAAACAACAACCATATTAGCCTTGTTGTTCTGCAGCTTCCACTGAACAGAAACTGCATGTGAAGAGCAGAACATATTGGAGACTGCACACGATTCACAAGAAAGGTCAAATAAGGTTCATTATCCGTGTGGCATTTTGTAGATTTAAACCCTCCAGATTAACAAAAAATAAATAAAACTAATGTCAAGGCTGACTTTTAAACATCACATTATATCTTCATACCTGCCAGCCACAAGTTGGATTATAGCTAGAATCAAATGAAAATCATATTCATGACGATAACCAGCAGCATTATTTTCTCAATTAGTTCGATTAACTCAGCACTTGGTCAGAAAAACATCACTTTTTTTATGCAAATTACTCTTTTGGTTGGCTTTGTTTTTCGTGACAAACTAATCAAGTAATTTTAACAAAACAGTGCAACTTTGCTCTTTTGTTTCTCCTGTTTTTTTGTGTGCAACTTCAGAGATGATGCTCATTTTTTGATGTGTAAATGTTTTAATTTCCAGTTTTACAATGTAAACAAGTCAAGAGTGGAAATTAGTGGAAGGTGAGAATATAAAACTAATTTAACTTCAGCAACAACATTTACATCCTGATTCCTACATGTCGTTTAGCTTACATTTGGTTAATTTTAGAGAAAGACTGAAAATAAAATATATTTTATTGTTATTTAGGATGTTTATTAAACTTCATACCAAATTTGCTAAAAGCTGATAACATTTTAACAACAGAGTCTGAATAGGAGACATGAATTATGTGCGATAAATGTTAAAGTGAAAGGTCTTAATGGATCTATTCATAAATAAATTCTAATCACGTGACTCAAGTGTTTTATCCTGGCATACATGGTTTCTACAGTACATTTAGTTCAATCACAGTTTCTCCCCTGAATCCTACATTTGTTTTTACTTTGTTTTTACTTTTATGTGTACAAACAATATATAACATCTTGTATGTCTTCTTCCTTAATGTTCCTTCTGTTCCTGTGAAACAATTAACAATAAGTACAAGCAATGCAAAACATTAGTTGAAGCACTGCCAGCAGGACCAAATCAGGCTTTGTGCTGAATAGTCTTCATCAAACTGATTTCTGATTCAGACCCATCCAAGCAGCCAGAAGAATTCAACCATCAGATTAATCACCATGAATGTAATCATCAGAATCATATGTGCCCACTGATTTTTTTGTTATATTTAAAATGGACCGTGCAGAGCTCCACTGCTGGTACCTTTTGCTTTCCCCTGGTTTTATTTCTCCTCTGCTTCCTTGTTTCTCCTCCCACTTCCTGCCTCTCTCCTTTTTCTCTTCCTCTCTACAATCTCTCTTTCTCTGTTCTGCCGCGCAGTAATATGATCTCGTCTATCGGGCCGACAGAGCCGTGAATCAAAAGACACACACAGAGAAATATAGTACAAACCTTGGAGGCCCCACCCCCACTGCACGCTCTTTCTGTCACTCTTTTTCTCTCTCATCTACAATATCCCTACCCCCAACAAGCCTCTCTATCTCTCTCTCCACTCCCTACCCCCAACCACACAACTCGCTTTCTCCACATCCCCGGCCGGCATCTACCATCTATCTCTGCTTCCCGCTTTCAGAAACAACTGCACTCACTAACAACAGATACATCGCGACAAAGGGCTTTCCAGTAATGGTCCTGGCATTAAAAACAACATGGAGGTATATGGTCACTACACGTGTCAAAGAATCATCACGGGGCAAAGAAATAAAGGTTTTTCTTTAATTAATAGACTGCTAAAGTTTTAAGAAAAGATCTTATGCCATGAGTAGCACTTGGTGTGTGTACAACCCCTGGTAAAAACTATGGAGTCACCACTCTTTGGAGGATGTTCTTTCAATTGTTTAATTCAGTATAAAAAAGACAAATCACAGACATGACACAAAAAAAACACAGAATCACTCTTTAACCTCCTGTTCTAAAACTAACACCTGCATCTGATCAAACCTGCTAACTAGTCTTTAGTCAATAAAAAGTCACAATTTGGAGAGCTGCTGCCCAGACTGACATGAATCATGGCTCCAACACCAGAGATGTCAGGGGAGGGTTATGAAACTTTTTAAAGATGGTAAATCATCTCATAATGTTGCAAAAGACATTGGTTGTTCCCAGTCAGCTGTGTCTAAAATCTGGACCAAGTGCGAACAAAATGAGAAGGTTGTAAACAGGAAGCAGGAAGCCGGTCGACCAAGGAAGATATCAAAGTATCGAGATAGAAAACCCTAAAGTAAAATGTCTTGAACATATGAGAAATAAGTGGGCGGAAACTGAGTCAACGTCTGTGATCACAGACAGAAAAAGTCAAAGAAAAAAACATCATTACCACCCAAATAGAAGTTTATGAAGAAGGCTGCTGAAATAAACCTTTAAAGGTCCACAGTCACTGATGATCTGGGCCTGCATGTCAGATAAACATGCAGGCCCGGGTCATTTTGGACACTTTTCTTAATCCATCAGTTGAAGGATGTTTGGTGATGACAACTTTCAAGATGACAATGCATCTTGCCTTAGGACAAAGCACATGAAAACTCCTTTTAATACAGAAAATGTCAACGGCATGGCCTGCAAATAGCCTGGATCTCAATCCAGACTATTTGAAAAGGTTCCAACCTGCAAAGCTGATCTAATAGCAGCAATAAGAGAGAGTCGGAGGAAAACTGATGAAGATGAAGTTAGGTCCGTGCCTTAGACAATTCAAGCTGTTAGAAAAGCCAGAGGTGGTGCAACAAAGTGGTGCAGTGGTTTTCTTACGATTCCATCATTTTTCCTCTACTTGATCTAAAAACAGCGACTGACTACAACAATTATTTTTCTTTTTTATTGTCTATTCATGCCAGAAGGTTGGAATTTTTTTTTTTAAATGATAGTTTTGTGATATGTCTGTAATTTGTTTTTCATACAAGATTAAATAATTGAGAGCACATTCTTCAAGAGGGGGTGATTTCATAGCTTTTGCCAGGGATTGTATGATCAGTTCATCATTTCATGTCCAACCAGCACATCAAGAGTTCAGGAACGGCTTCAGAGTTGATGTGAATTGAACTGATATTTCTGGATTTGTTTTTACTCATTTTACCCGTGTGAAGCTACAGCCTGTTAAGAACAGAGAGGGCCCTCGAGGTGGCTGGATGATCCTTCCCTATCACAATCTGTCAAAGGTTAGTTTATCGGAGCAGAGGCAGGAAACTCAAACTTAGCCATTTATGCTGAAAAAGGCAATCAGTGTTTTATTTATTTTTTGCCCCCCTTTTTAATGAGGCTCCAGTTTAGGTCCATCTGGTGTTTCCCACATTTACACTAACATTTGTGAGCCGCCACTGCTGACACCTCAAATCTGATCAGAGCTCTGGATACCCACAAGCTGCGGCGTGTTTCCTTTTCATTTAGTTTATCTGTAGTGCAGATAACTACAATGGGCTTTCGGACTTTTATTCTGAAGTCGCCTCAGCAAGCAGAAGAGCATGAAGTTGTCAAATCATTGCTTATTAATGACTTGACTGATTAAAATACATCTACCATAGATAGTCAATGTGTGGATAAAACAATGCAGTTCAGCTGTCAGAAATTAAACATAGCTTTCTTTTTCTCACACAACTGCAGACACAAAAGAGGTGAATTCATTGTTTTTCATCACTAAGAACCTTGCAGAATGCATCTGATGAACACAGCAGCATCAGTCCATTTTCCTTTCTCTAAGATGTTGTCTGGCGACTGACAGGTTTAGTTTGTTATCCTAAACTATCACCTTTACAGGATAATGGAGGCTGGAAACTTTGCTTTGGATTGCAGCGAATATGACTGCTTAATCATGGCTGTCACCTCCGGTAAGTAGCAAGAAAACAGTTTAAGGATGGGCATCCTAGGTGCAGACATGGCTAAACACATAAAAAAAGAAAACCTCACTCAGGTTTTCCTTCTGTTTCTATGAAACGGCGTGCAGCTAAAGTCAGTATGTACAGGAAATTAATCGTATGCTTGCTATTAAAGTGAGACAAAGTTTACAAACATCAAGTTTAGTGCCTTGATTTGATTTACAGAGACAAAATCAGTTTCAAAAACTACAGCTAACAGCATTTATTTTTGCCACAACTGTAATGACAGATAAAATGTGTTGTTAAGTAAATTAAAATAGTCTAATGCTAGTTGTGGTCATTGTGTCCTTTTTTTTCTAACTGTAATGTTTGCGTCCTCTGGTGAATAACCCACACTTTTATAGCACCTCGCTTCACCGAGTTTCTCATAACCTTCGCCATGACAAAAATGTATTCGATTTTATGAGATTTCATGAGATACGAAACAAATAAGGCCACTGTAACCAAACCAGAAGATATAAATCATGGCAGCGATCCCACAGTGACAGCTCACAGGCTTTTGTAGAATATATTCTAATAACAATCTTTAGTCCAAAAATGACTGCTGCTATATGTTTGAGTCAGGGAAGGTTTTCAGTACATCGCCAAAGGTAATGTTTCACTTCATGCTCCTGTCTGCCTCTGAAGATTTTAAATTAGTTGGTGCCATTTACTACAGCAATGTAAACACTACATTCACATGCCATAATGATAAAGGTGATTTACATATAGTTAAACAGGTAGAAATCCACAGAGAGTGGGTACATTTTAGTGTAAATGTCGAACGAAAACCGTCTAAATGAATTCAGAAATTCAGATCTGTTTCTTTGGGGTCTATTTCCAAAACTATCAAAATGAGCATGCATTATTGATGTAACTATGAAGAAGTTATTCTGTTGTTCGTGCTGCTGGCTTAACACATCAGCTGCACCTAATTAAATAATTAAGCAGTTTATCACTGGTCTTCTTGTGTCTGTCTTCAGTTACCTGCGCATGTAGAAAAAAAAGCACCCCCCTGCATGTACATTTAATTACAGCTGATCATATATGGACAATTAAAATTGACTGAAGGACCCAGTCACCCTGTTTCAGAGGCTGGACTATGGGATTCAAGTCCTGGTTTGTGTTGTGGATCTGACTCTGACCTCTGACCTTTGGCCTTTCTGTGGAGGGGGGTGGGAGGAACAGCAGAGGTTTATCCCAAAAGTGCTCTGACTTGTGCCTATTACGTGTCACATTAGAACAGCATTTTTTTAAACTCCTGGTGCTTTAATTGTGGATTCATTTTGAATTTAATTGAGTGTCATTACATCACCAACAAAAACAAATTAACATATCAGCAAGTAAGAGGTGAAAATGTAGTTACCTTTAATAGCTGCGTTAACTAAGATGAGCCAAATGAGGCAATTAATTACCACTTAATTAGCAGGGTTAAAATTAAATAAATAAATCATGAATTTAAAAAGGGAGTAAGAACAGGGCAACAGAAAGTAAACCTTTATGGTAACAAGAAGCACCAACCTTGTGGGTCCCAAAAGCCGGGTCCGGGTAGGAGAGCTGCCCCAGCCTGGTGTGGTCTGAGGCGGACAGAGGCTGAGGAGGAGGTGGGTAAACTGTTACATCCATGACTGGAGATACATCCACGGCCCCGGCTCTGCGACTTACTCTTTAAATTACGAGCGACTGACTAAAAGTTAAAATACGTTCACCTTCTTGGAAAGACTTGGAAACAACCTGAGTCCATTTAAAACCTCGTTTTGTTATTTTTTTAAGGTTTAAAGCAGGTGAAGTTAATAAACTAAACCTACGCCCTGCTTTAAAAGTCTCTGAAGTTTGGGGCGGGCACACTTCTCTCTACACGCCGGCTTCCATGCTTCTGTAACGGCTGCTCGGACCAAAAGTTCCCGGTGAACGCACTTCTGCCGTTAAAGCAAACGTTAAAATTAAAAGGGGCGCCTGATAAAAAAAAAATAAAAATAATAATTATAATAATAGTAATAAATAAAATAAAAGGCAGTCTTCCCCTCCTTTTGTCCGTGTCTTCGTCCTGTAGCGGTGTGTGGGTCGGGACAGGGGACGTCGCTGAACCTGTCTGACCCGGCTGGGACTCTGAGATAAACGCTGCTCTGCTACTGCCGCCGCCGCCGCGCGGACCTCTCATACAAAGAGCCGACGTCACAAGCTAGCAGCAGTTAGCCACACCAAACCGGAAGTGCGCGTTAGCACAAAATAAAAGCCCGACGTCTGTCAAAAACAAAAAAAAAACGATTTAAAGGTGAAAAAGCGACAGATGGACGCGCCATTTCTAACTCAAATGATCACAAGGAATATAATTATCAACCTTGCTGCTATTTTACTTCTGTAGTGCTAACCACTGTTAGGACTCATCCATAAGAGTGACTTTATTTTGGTAGGGCTGCATTTTATTTTTTTAAAGGGTCTATGCTGTGTGGAAGCACGTGCTCCATCTACAGGGGAGTGTTATAAAACAACTAGCTAGTTCTTTTCTGCAGTCTAAATTATTGTCTACAAAAAAATCATTCCCTATTCGTTTCTGCTCTAAATTATTTTAGCTTAGAGCTATCTAAAACTGCATTCTGTTTTTGAGTGTTTACTCATTTATTTATACACTGATGTGTAAAAGTCCTGTCAGATTCCTTTTTTAAATTTGCTTCCAAGGGGCTAAACTTTCAATCCAATCCTTTTCAAGTGGTCTTAATCAATATTCCTTTGAGTCTTTCTGAATGTCCTTAAAATTGATTTTCCTCACCCATTAAGCACACATTTGACTCAACGGGCAGTCATGATCAGATACTGTTCAGGACTCGCTTGAAAAAGAGGTTCTTAACCTCTGTGGGGCTCTCCTGGTTAAATAAACAACAAATAAATTTTAAAAATAACAAAAACTGACCTGTAAATGAGTGGGAAAAGCAGGTAAAGTGCAAATTTTGACTCCTTGACAGCAAAATAGAAAGAATGTAGGGCTGATTTAAAACTTTTGCACAGTCCTTGCACATCAACCTGTCCATTGAAATTGTTGTTTTTTGTATACAAACTCAAGACTCTTTCAAAGCAGGAAAGGTGAGCTGACTCAACCATAAATTGTATTATTTACCTGCAATAATTGGTTGATTTCTTTCCATTTGAAAATACAGGTTTTCAGATTATTTAAATCACAGACATAGCTCTTAAAAAAGTGCTTTTATTGATTGTTTATGTTGCAATGTGGAGATACAAATTACAAATTTCCCCGAAGGCTTGTGCAGAGAAATTGCGCTTGGCATATATGACATGACAATATCAGAACTGAAGCAGCAGCTCTGTTTCCAAGACTGTCAAATTGGCAATCCGATCAGTAATCCAATCAGAGGAATGGTCTGAACAAACTGAGCGATATGTTCCTGTGAAAACCAGGGATCTCTCAGACTCTGAACTTCACAACAGTGCTTTAGATTTCTCCCTATAGTGTGAAAAAGAAATAATTACAGCAGTGAAGCAAGTGCTAAAGTATTCAGCGAGTTCATTCGTGTGATGATGTCGATATAACTCTCAGTGTGTTGATTTCAGAAAATTACAGGTAACTGAGTCCAGACACCTGCAGTCTGCTGTTATAAAGGTGTAAGAGGGAGGTGTTGTTGGGACAAATCCCACAAATCTGAGCTGAAGCTCAGACAGACCTGTGTTGCAGCCTGAATTGACAGTGTTTGTGGTCATTCCACTCATAGCATCTACATGAAAGCTTCATGTAGGATCAGTATTAAGAACAACACATCTAATCTAAGAAAGGGAGCTCTTTGAGCATTAGAATGAGTCGTTAGTGTTAATTCAGGAGCTAAAAAAAGCACAAATAATGTGTATTTATAATAAAAGGCATATCATTTGTTTCAAACAATTTAGCCTAAGATTATATCAAGTTTAAAAGTGACAAACATGAAGCCATTTTGGTCAAAACTTGAAAATAACATTAAAAGCACAATCTCATCCACTATCACGAGATGTCACACAGAATACGTGTTGTGAAGGACCCTCAGCTACTACCACGCCAAGTTTTAGCTCAATATATGTAAAAAATGACTGAGCTACAGACATTTCTGTGTTTTTAAGGTCAGTTAGATGAGGCAGCCATCTTAAACCAGGTTGGCTTAAAAAGTTAATTAGTGGTAGAAGTGAATCCTGTGGTTGCCTTCGGGTAAGTTTCAATAAAATGTGTCGAGTGGTTAATGAGATATTTTGCTAACGGACAAACACATGAGCACACACAAGCAAAAGCATTAAAACGACAGAAATGAATTAGGAGAATATAACCGATGAATGATCTTTCACTGGAAATGAAACAGTGTTTCTCGGGACAAAAAACAAATACTCATTACAAACTGACGCATGTTGGTTTTATTTTTTCCCAGAGTGAGTTTTATTGGGGGTATCTGCAAATAAATTCATGTCAGCGATGCACATAAACAAAGAGACCCTCTGCAGCTAAATGTAGCAAACACACACACACACACATATTTCACAGACTCACAGTTTTACAGTAGACAGATGGCCACGCATGCATATGAAAAAAAAATAAAAAATTAGCTCAGACACTTAAAGAACTGGCGCACCCTTCTATCATTAAACCCTTTATGGTAACACATGCACACACTTAAGCATGTGTATAAGGACCACACACACATCTGAAACATAACCCTGCAAATATACACTAATGCATGCGAACACTGCATGTTTGTGCACACACAGTGTAGTATCATAAACTGCATTTTCTGCTTTACCACACACACACACACACAAACAAGCCTACATATACTTAGTGAACATACAGTGTGTGTCGCCCATCCCCCCCACACACACACACATACATATATGCACCCCTCCTCTTTGAAAAAAGGCATAATTCACTTCTACGTTCTCCTCCCCCACACAGTTCCTCTCCATAAAACTCCACCAACACACACACACACACACACTAAGTGAGCACACATATATTTCTAAAATACTAACTCATTCCCTCACACACACACACACACACTGTGATCTGAACACAGATTCCAGCACACAACTGCAAACATACACATGCGTCAACACATTAAAACCCATCCACAAGCAGAAAAACAGCACACACACACACACACACACACACTCCTGTTCTCCCTCTACTTTTTACTGTTTTCAGATTCCCCATTCAGGAACTTTCCATCTTATCTTCGGGGTGGAAACTGTAATGTACTGTAGTGTTTGAATGATGTGTGACTCTTCATGTTGGGGGATTACATTATAGATTCATAGCGCAGCAATCCACCCTTGAATAAAAACGGCTGCAGCTTTTTCAGAATGAGAGATGGTGCCATAGAGGGGAAGGAAACCAGCAAAAAGGAGTTAATTTAGAAAAGTGTTGGGTAGAAAAAATAAAAATCTATACAATATATGAGCGTATAGCAGAAAAGAAAAATAGGACTTTTGTCATGTTGTGACCAAAAGCAATACAGTCTAAGAGTTTAGATTTTCTGATTTCTTCCTTCACTCACTGTTTTACGCCTGATCTCATCATTATTTCATAGTGAGCTATTTATTACTCTACTGCACAGCACACACACACATTTTCTCATCTCTGACATATTCAAATCCACCCATATGTTTACTGCTTCTACACTCGATTTGAATACATTCTGAGAAAACCGTGGCTTCGCAATGCGTCTTCTGAAGAGCCTGTTTGTGTAAAGTTAGATGTTTTATTCAGCTTAATGGTGCAACACAATCTGTATTACGGTCAGCGAGGAGGTGGTTGGGGCGGGTGATGGAGCTGCAAATCCCTCATCTTTTCCAAAGATCAGTGCTGAAACGCAGCTGTTAAAGGGATGGTTCCGATAATTTGAAGTGGGGTTCAGTAGAGAGGTTATGAACAGTTAACCTGTGCTCTCCACCTGCTGTGGATGGGTCTTAAGATGAGCTCAGTTTGGAGAAAAGAGATTAGTTCAGAAGACCAAAGTGGACTGCTGTTGTTTGAAACAACTCAAGGCTCAAAAAACTTCACAGCGGCTCGTGCAGGAAGTGCCACAGGCCAAAGGAGCTACAGCTAGCTGCTAGGTCATTTGTTTGTATTCTATATAAATAACCGTAGCATAAAAACTTGACATTACTGCAAGATTTTTAGTTTAGCGTTTGCATGAACGGCCATGAAACGTCTGAAAGTCTGCAGCAATACACTCCAGTGTTGGCCTTCATAACTAATCTATTTTTCTCCCAACTGAAGTGATTCAAAGAGCTGTCTACAACAGGAAAGATGGGGTTTTTTTGCTCATAACTTTTCCACAGAATCCCACTTCAAATGATCCGAACCACTGCTTTGAGTTTGAAGTGAGGAAAACTGCTGACAACGTTGAAACAGAGATAAAGTTCACAGTGAGCTTTGAAGAAGCTCGGTGAGATGATTGGCTGTTCAGTGTGCCACATTCAGAAGTGGCAGTGGACTCTTCGGGGTGCTGTTAACCGTTTACAGCTCCGGAGGTAGTCATTGTTAACCTGTGCCCTGACTCAATCCAGTAAAGCAGGACACTTTTAAATCCACATGTTTGTTTTGGCACAAGTTTTACACCGAATGTCCTTCCTGATGCAGCCCTCATCGTTTAGCCGTGCTTGGGACCAGCACCAGAAGTGGCTGGTTTACATTACTAAAGAATACATCCGTCAAAAGTAAAAATTTACATCCATACGTAGTTTCTGTCTGCTTGTCAAATATCTTGCTGTCAGTGAAAATACAAATATGTTGTTCACAACAGCTAAGATTGAATTTTCCTTCTATTCTAATAAAAAATAAATAAACTGGCACTTATTTGGCTAGCCATTAGCCTAACCTGGAAGAAGACTGATGCTCTTTGACTGACGTCACAGCTGATAATGGACTAACTATTATAGAAGAATGTCACTTCAAAAATGACCAGACTATTCCCTGAACAGAAAGAAAACATATTGTTAGACCTGAAATCTTTCTTATGAGCATTTTTTTTAAAGAACAAGGAGGGAATAAAGGAGTTTTCTGTACAGATTTATAGAACGTCTGAGCTGAAGAAGGAACTACAAAATAAATGAGCATTTAATCCAAAGCACTTTTTATTTATTAAACAGAGTAAAGGGAATTAATTGTTGACTCACTAATTAACTAAAAATTTAATTGCACATTATGTAAACATTAAAGCAGGACAGTATTTAAAAAAAACATGACAGTGGTTTCCAAAAATAAAAATAAAAAATCAAACTCTGCTCAGGTACTCAGACAACTTAGTCCCAGCTCTGGTCAGATTTCTAAAGAACACAAAAGGAAATATTTATATATTTTTTTTGTCTTTAAATATATATCAATATATCATTTTTCTAATGTTAAATTGCACAAAAGGTTTAAAATGCAGATGAAAGTCCTTATTGATTCCTGAAGTATCTGAGCCTGTCGGGTGTGGTTAGTGAGGCGAACCCAATACACAGAGTCATTGTGAGCTCAAAGTAAAACTAATTTATTTAAAAGAAAAAGAAAAATAAAAGGCTGACATGGCAGCAAAAAAAAAACAACTAAGCAACCCAAACTTACAAAATCCAGGGTGACAAAGACACGAGGAAAAGCAGACAGCACGTTGGAGTGACAACAAACCAGTGAGTACGGAGGGAGAAGACCAGGTTTTAATTAGGAGAAGTGGGCACAGGTGAGTGACTACTGACATGGAGCAGGTGAAGATAGGTGTGGCAGGCAAACAGGACAGTAATACAAGGAGCAGAAACTATACAAAGACAAAACTAAACACGAGGACACCAAATAACAAGATAAAAGAAACAATAAACCCAATACACAGCTAAACTGAAGACAGGATAACCAGAAACACGAAAAAACAATCCTAAATACAGAAGGAAACTCAAAGAAAACCCAAATCCTGACAGAGCCATGTATAATTAACTTTAGTCATTCAGTTGATTAACTCATTAAGAGAACTTCAAAACAATCTTCCTGACAGATCTGATTATTTCCCTTCATGGACTTCTTTTCTGCTCCGACGTGATTCGCATCCTCAGCTGTTTCTGCTGTTGACTCCTTTTGGGGGCAGAAATTCTCACACCTGAAACCGGTTTTCAGATATTACAAGCAGAAGGTTTTAAACCTAACTTTAAAAAAGAACATATATATATATATATATATATATATATATATATATATATATATATATATATATATATATCACTGTGCATGCAGAATAGAAGACTCAATCTGCTTGCTAGCTTGCGTAATCACCTCACAAATGGGAACTTTAGGAGACAAAGCAGGAGAGAAGAAGAGAGAGGTGAGACGGTGTTGCTGACAGACTGTCAGTTTGCATTGACAACAATGTGACGATTAGGTCTGCTCCATTTTGACAGTGTCCTGTGCTCACACACACACACACACACACACCACTGAGAGTGTGTACACTGCAAAAAACAGAAAAGTAAAGCAGACCTAATCATTCGTTGTTTTTAGCCACTCAGTCCAGTCTAGGGTACACCTCAGACAGTTCACTTTGACAGGACCACAGACATGCATGAGACAGACACACACACTCACACACCCACACACCCACACACACACACACACACACACACCTAGTGTGAATTTAGAGTCACCAGTCAACCTAACATGCATGATTTGGGCATTATTAATTTACAAAAAGACATGCATTCATTGTTGTACAAGTGAAATGTCATTATTCTAAAATATAAACGGCTTCATACATCCTAATAATTAAAGATATTTATAATGCAACAAGTGTACAAAAACATCCCAGTCCCATAAGAGACGTAATTAGTCATTTGTACAGAAATAAACAAACCATAAAAAGAGGATTTTATTTTATTAACATTGTTATTGTTTTAAGATTTGATCCACTTTGGCTGAAACTATACACTGGCTGGTTCTGACACATTAGTTTTAGTACCACAACAAGTAGAATAAATGATTTTAACATTTATGTAGCAGTTTACACACTCTCACACACTCATGCACACACATAAAGATAGAGCGACACCATGCCTGGCTGTTTTAAAGCAACAACAGGGATTTATTCAATATCATAATCACATTTAATACTTTTCTCCCTTTTTCTTCTTTTCTTTCTCTCGAGCTTCAGTTTTAGTCAAATCATCACAATCTGGAAGAGGAACATGTGGTTTAATTCCGGGACTATCTTTCTTTGTCGCGACAAGGTTTTAATGAGCATTTGTTTTGTTTGTGTTGGCTTGTCCTCCACGCGTGTATCACAGTATAATGGCTTAGATAACAAAACAAAACCAAAAAAAAAATAATAATAATGTTCAGTCTCAGACAGACAGACGGAGACAAACTAGGAGAAAAACAGAGGGGGGGGAAAAAAGGGTCCAAACTGGGAGAAATGCAGCGCAGCACATCAATCATTAGGATGATTATTATGGCAGTTGTCATGGCAACATCCTCCCATCCCCCTTTCCCTCCTGTCCTCTCCCTCTATTTCTTTCTCTTTCGCTCTCAAATCAATTCAAATGCACTTAAATGCCACTGTGGGCACAGTAAAGCTGCAGCATGCGTAGATAATTTCTTTTTAAAAAGAGGAAGAAGAATTCAAAATAAACAATAAAGGAGCGAATGAGGCGTTAGATAAGACGTTTAATGGTGCCTATTCACGCTTTTCACAGCAAGTTTGATTTTTTATATTTTAATTATAATATAAATACCAGAAACAAATCAAATTAAAGGAAACACAGTCCTTGAAAGTGTACATACCGCCTGCAGCGTTTAAAGCCAGAATTTTAAACTAAAATCATTTTTTTGATGAGAAGAGACCGAGTTGAAGCCATTTTGGTCCGACTCTATAAACGACACTATGCAGGATCTCATGTGGGGAGACTCTCAGCTACTACCACAACAGATTTCAGCTCAATATCTGCAAAATTCTCTTTAGTTGTAGACATTTCTGTGTTGGCTAAGGTTGGTTAGCTGTGGTGGCCATCTTGAATTGGGTTGGCCCCACATGTCAATGAGTTGCAGATGCGCATTCGAGGATCAGTTTCTGAGAGTTACACTAAAGTCTGCCTTGTGGTTCACGAGATATTTTGCTAACAGACAGATAGTTTTGACTCTAACAGTTAAAGGCAAAGTTTGAATGAAAGCTTCTGTGCAATATGTAGTGTTCAGAGTATGTGTGGCGGGAGACTCTCAGCTACTGCTAAATTTTAGCTCAATATCTGCAAAATCGACTGAGTTATAGCCATTTCTTGTATGTTAATGTTGATTAGATGTGGAATCTATGTTGAACTGGATTGACTGCTTTGGTGGCGGTGCAATAAGTGTTTTAAATAACTGACTAAGAAATATTTTTGATCAGACTGACAACATCTGGCAGGATGAACTAAACCTGATCCGAAAGCAGGTTAACCTGCACAGAATCAGTCTCAGTGTGTCACTGCTTTTGTGAAACTGAATCAAGGTTCGGTTAAGTCGGGATAACTAAAAACTCATTCTCTGTCTAGGTTTTGGGAAATTAAACCAGAAGTGCTGTTACTTAAGATCCGGAACATAGGAAAATAGAGAAAAACCAACTGAGCGCTGCAGGGGTAGCAGAAAAGGTACAAGAAACATTACACCAATGTGTTTTCTCGCAGAAAAGTCATCATCACACAAAGTAAATTTACATTGATGCATAAACTCCATCATTTAGCACTCACATCTGTTAAAATATTTCACCAAAAGAAATCAAAAGCTAGAAAAATCATAGCAATACTCACAGTTCTAAACAAACGTCAATATTTTCAACACTTTCATCTATCAGAGGTGATAAAATGGTGGGTATGCTGTTTTAATATAAGTGATTTAACAAAAGTTGCTTCCTTGAATTAAATCAAACGTTTTATCTGAAGAGGATAACCAAAGAGGAGATATATGGATGCAAATATGGATGGATAGAGGACGCAGAAGATAGAGTTTGATGGAGGAGGACGACTCGCTGTGGAGAGCCCTGAAAAGGAAAAAGCTGAAAGAAAAAGAAGTATTTTAACTGTACGATGTAATGCATCTTTCTATCCAGCAGATGGCAGTATTGTTGCACATTTGAAGATAAACACCGTAATAATCACACTTCATAACTTATTCTAAATCTGTGTTTTTACTGTCTTATTATGCATCATCATCATCATATTGCTGTATTATACAGTAATACCATCATACTTGAAGTACTTGAAGATCGTATGAGTACTTTCACTTGTGGAAACTGATGATCCTGTGAAAAAAACGTTTCTGTGAGATTCATTACCAAAAGAATTAGAGCCGTGAGACAAAGAAAGTCTGTAAGCTCCAGGGTTTCAGGACATAATAAAAATGATCTGATTTTCACCAGATTCTAAAATTATTCAAATTGTGTACAAAAACACACCAGATGTCATCATGTCGTTTTTTAGCGAACAACAAAAAAGTTAAAGCAGAGGAGCTGTGTGGAAAAACTAATTACAGCCCATGATCCAACAGCTTATAGAAACACATTCAGCTGCATTAATTACTCTCAGTAGTTGTTTTCTGTAGGGATTTATCAGTCTCTCACATGGTTGCGGAGAGATTTTGTCCCACTCCAGGTTGCTTTACTTCATAGTTTGGAGACTTTTCTTTCTGCACAGCTTTCTTAAGCACCTTGATTCTTTACTCTCTGAGCTGCTCTGTTGTAGATTAGCTGCTGTGTTTGGGATCACTGTCCTGCTGCATCACGAGCTGTCGGACAGATGGCCCCACATTCGGCTCTAGATTGACTCGTTGACTCCAAGGTGACCCATGCGGCTGCAAAACAAGCCCAATCATCTCCCCCTCCTCCTCTGCCACGCTGACAGTTGCTGTAAGTTGTTTGTGCCGACATGCTGTCTTTGGTTTTCATTAAACACGACGCCGTGCATTCTGGGTAATTCGTTTGTACTTCGGCCTCTTCTTTCTAAAGGACATGATTCCAGAAGACCTCTGGTTCATTCAGATGAACCTTTGCAAACCTTAGTCTGGCTGCCATGTTTTTTTAGAGAGGAGGTTTTCTGCTCTTCCAAACAAGCCAGTCTTCTTTTAACTATGAACTTTAACCTTTAACCTGCTAACTGAGGCCTGCAGCTTGAGATGTCGTCCTTGGGTTTTCTCGTCATTTCTCTGAGCATTGCACAGTCTGACCTTAGGGTGAAATGAAACGTCTCGCTCCTGGGAAGACTGGCAGCCGTCTCGTTCACTACCAAAAGTCCACCGCATCATTTGTAATATATGAGCCAAATCAGCGGAGTCAGGCTTTGTTGGCAACAATTACGCGCTGTAAACAAAAGCAATGAGTTTGACTTACATTTATCCTGAAAGAATCATTTAAGGATGTAGAAATTGTGTTGAAGCACAAAAATTCTGTTTAAAAACATTGAAAATTCACGTATATTAGCAGCCAAACATTGCCTGCTTAAAGTATGCTTAATAGAAGAAACAAATGTAATTAAACCCTGACTGTAAACACCAGCCAGTGTCATCCAGACACCGATCAGCCACACCCTGATAAACCCACGTGATGATTGTTTGACTTAGTGGAGCTGCCACAGCAGACTGAACCGAACATACATTCAGATCATCTGCATGTTTGCCTAAAGGATAAGGCTGGCTTGGTGCTTGTAGCCTCTTTTTTTTTTCCAATAATTAAAGTGACAAAACCACACTACTAATGCTAATCCATCTTTCTGTGCTACCTGGGCTCAGATTATTGATTTTAGCAGAAGGTGAGGAGCTTTTAGAAACAGCTAACACTTAATGTTTAACCACACCAAAGAAAAAAAAAACACTGGGAGTTTGAACAACTACTTCTCTTAAAAACAAAAGGAACTTTATTCTGTCAGCACTCAGAATATGTGTTGGGGATGGCCCTCAGCTACTACCACACCAGATTTGAGCTCAATTTCTGTAAAAAATGACTGAGTTATAGCCATTTTTGTGTTTTCTAAGGCTGAATAGCTGTGACAGCCATTTTGATTTGGGTTGACTCCAGATGTTAATCAGCTGTAAAAGGTGCACCCAGTGATCACTTCCTGAGAGTTTCAATAAAATCTGTCAAGTGGCTCATGAGATATTTTGCTAACAGACAGACAAACACGTACACACAGACACAAATTACAAGATTGCCTGCAGCGATCATCAGTGTGGCGCTTTTTAAATAAAAATCAAATGAATAAAACACATTAATTTTAGTAAGTCAGTCTTGTATTTTATTGTTGTTTCACAATAACAGTCAGTTCTCCCAGATTATATTAGCTCAGTTTGACAAACAGCATTATGAGATTACACACACACATTCAAGACAGTGCTTCTAATTCTCTCCTTTTCTAAAACACAACAAATGTGTTGGGTGTAGTTGGGCGTAGTGTTGCACAGACTGAGTTCAAATTCATTCAGAGAAGCAGAAACTGTGAAGACGGGAACCTAAAGTTCACACTGAGCGACTGAAACAGGAGGTAATGATACAGAAATACAGATAGATTTGCACCTTGTGTTGTTTTACACACACACACAAAAAAAACTTTCCGGGAAGCTGGAGGAAGATTAATGTACCAGTTCTGATTTAGCTCAATGTTGGTTTTTCTTTTTGAGCAACTGAAATGCACCATATTAGGTAAAAAGAAAAAAAAAATTGTGTCAGCGCGCCATTTTTAACACAAGAGCACTTCTACAGAATCTGCTGACTTTATAATCTTAACTGTAGTCTGAACACAGATTATGAGTGATTAACCTTGTGGAGGTGTGTGTGTGTGTGTGTGTGTTGGTAGTGCGTGAGCTCATGTGTTTTGCTACTCCTGTGGTTCACACTTCCTCTTGTTGAGACAGCAGAGATGGGTTGATTGTAAAGCCTCTTATCATTTAATCAGAAAACACACCCACACACACTCACACACACACACGCACACACACACAAGAAGCCTGCAGTGAAGGTTCTTGGTCCTCCTTCAGTCTGCAGCTGATCCACAAACACAGTTTCTCCTCTCCCTTTGTGTTTCCACTCCTCTCCTCGCACCTCTGCAAAGAAATAGAAGACACAGATCACGGATCAAATAATAATTAAAAAAACAAAAATAAAAAAGGAACTAGATGTGTTCTACAGCTGAGAAGAGACACAAAGGAGTGGGACTCTGAGCAATGGGGGAGCTTTGATGGTTCCTCTGTTCTGCGCTCAGCATTTTACAATTTTTATTCTGTTGAGATAAATATAAAGGTAAATGGAATCAATTGTACATAAAATTACATGAGAGGAACAAAACAAAAACCAGATCTCCTAATAGATATCTGAGCTTTTAGTTTATTCCTGCGTATTAGAATTGTTCCTTTCCCAGTTTCTGTTTGTTTGGCTTTGGGTTGCTTTTGCATTTACGTTGCATCAAATTTAGCTTTTTTTTTTTTTTGTAGTTGCAGAGTAACTCTCTGCATCTGTCTGAACCAAAGTTTGTTTCACCCAGCATCTGAAACAAATGTGGTTTTGGACTTTGTGCTTGCATATGCAACCTCGGTTGTAGTTGCACAAACGCAATTCTGACAACGTTGAGATGTGGCGTAAAATGTAAATAACAGAACGCAATCATTTACAAATCTCATACATGTCTTTTCTTTGCAGTGGAACATAGTAAACATACTAAATGTTAAAACTAAAAGAAACTGTACTATTTTTAGGGAAAAAAAAGGTAATTTGTCAGCAACACATCTCAGTAAAGTGGGAACAGAAGCATCTCCTCCTCTTTTAACATCAGTCTGTGAACATCCAGGACCTGAGGAGAGCAGCTGCTGGAGGTTTTGGAGGGAAATGTTGTCTCATTCTTGTCTGACGTTGGATTCAACAGTCCCGGCTCTTCTTTGCTGGATTTTTTGTTTCGTGATGCATGCAGTATTTTTAAGTGTTGTGAGGTCCGGACTGCAGGCAGACCAGTTCAGTACCTGGACTCGTCTTCTGTGAAACCGTGCTGATGTAACGGTGTAACCCAGAACGCAGACTCATCTCAAAATGAACTAACCCATTTATTTACAAAAAGAAAAAAAGAAAACAAAAGGCTGACGTGGCTGCAAAAACTTGAAACGGAAAACCTAAACAAGGGACCTGACTACGACACGAACAAACAGCTTGATAACGACGTCAAGCAGGGAAAACCGAATGCAATGAGCCAGCGAGGAATGAATGACAAAAGATTTAAGTTTGAAAAAGAAGCCCCTGATATAAGAAAACAGCCAAGACAAGGTAGATCAAATAATAAGATACAGAAGAGAAGAATCTGATGCAATAATATTAAAATGCAGGTACGAGTTGGTGCAGGCCTCGAGGCTCCGCTGTCCTGGAAGTTTTAGGTTTTTCTGCTCCAACACACCTGATTTAAATGGTTTAATTACATCCTCACCAAACAATCAAGTTCTCCAGACACACGTCCACAAGTCATTCATTTAAAGCAGATGTTTTAAAGCAAGAACACATCTAAAACATGCTTTGTTCATGTTTGTACACAATCTGTGAATCACATTAGTTTTGTCAGAACTCGAAACAAAGAGTACAAAAAAAAAACTCAAAAGCTAACGGTCATGAAATTTTTCTTTTCCTGTAATTTGGATTTTTCATTTAAACAATGAATTCAGAAATACTAAGTGTGAATAAAGAAATGTCAGCAAGTGACCATGATAACCTGCCAGTGAGCATACATATAACATTATACCTCTGTCAAGAACACCACCCCAGTGTTCTCCAGCAGACTGATATCTTTATTGAGCAATGTGTGCTTTTCAGCTTGTTTCGTCCGTTTCCATTTTTTTCATGCTCATGCTGGTCTGGTTCAGTATTTTCCAGCAGTCTGAGAGAAAACCCGAGTTTTACAATGAAATATAAAGGATTTGGCACAAGCAGAATCTTAGCAACACTTAAAGTCCCCCCCTCTGTCCTTTGCTTCATTCACAGCTCTGTTTGTCAGGTGGATTTAGGCTGGTGGGATCACATCAATATCCGGTTTCACCCAACAATAGTCCCCTCTGTTGTTCCTTTCCCTTTTTTTTGCTTCCTCTTCCTCCTTTTCCAGCCCTCTGGTATTCCCACCTCCCTTCATCACAGAGCCCCTCTACCTCCCCCACACCTTTCTGGTTTCCCACTTCAGTCCGTAGCCTTTGTTTCTCTCATCTGTCAGTACCTTGAATAAGTACTGAGTGGAAGGTAATGCAGTGACAAGGATCGCAGGGTAATTTTGTCCAGAGAGCGAGACCAAAACCAGACACGGAGACAACAGCTGAAGGTAAGTGTGTTTATTTACAAGGTGACTTATATACAGTGCGTGCTTCGTGGTAGGATCTGGAAAGCAAGAGGAACAGGGTGAGTCTCGGGCACCAATCCTACTATCAGCTGAGCACTGCAAGATGGTTTAATTCTTGTTCTTTTGATCTTACAGGTCCAGGAGGTGTCCAGTGGCGAGGAGGAGATGAAGGAGGCGTTTAGGTGATCCAGGAGTTGACAAGCCAGTAATCCTGTCCAGGTGAGTATCCAAGTGTCCGAGGTAGGTATCCGTGAACCCGTAGCTCCGTGACGTGGCATAGAATCTATAAACAAGAGGCATAGAGAACGTAGTCAAAGAGGTTACCAATCTTGGTTAGAAACAGTGGCTGCGAATCTAACCCAGGAGGTTCGATGCTCCAGCGAAGGTCTGGTCTCAACTGGAGGCTTAAGTACTGGCAGTCTTCATTATCCTGATCTGGATCACCTGTGAAAGTAGGAACTAGAGGAGCCGCCCCAAGGCGGGGCTAAGAACCCAGATCCCTACATGCAGATGTTCACTGCTTGAATTGACCTTCAGAGAGAAGACGTTTGGGTGATGGGGCTGCAGTCAAAAAAAAAAAGCTGCTCACTAAATGTTTCAATGAAACATCTGGTGTTCATCTGTGATTAACACTGATTTGCAAACTCATGAGCAGTAAATGAGCTGAAAGAACTTTTACTGCACAAGTCTGAAAGTAATAAAGGAATATTTAGGATCTTTTGAAGCGGGGTTCAGTGGAAAGCTTATGAACAATGAGTATCTCACCTGTTGTTGAAAGCTTTTGAAGGGCCTCAGTTTGGAGAAATAGAGTTTAATTTGGACCAGATTCATGAGCTAGCTGCTAGTTTAAACTGAGCTATGACCAAAGTGGATTGCTGCCATCTTAAAACAACTCCAGTCTCAAAAACATTCACGTGAAAGCTATTTTATAACCCTCTACATCACCATCAATTTTGCATTAGACACTTATTTAGATATGGTTAGTTGCGAGCACAAATAGTAGCAGTTGATACCTCTAGAACAATGATTCCCAAAGTTGGGGCCGGGACTGCAGTGTGGGCCGCCCAACACCAAGTAGGGGTCCTCTGATAATCTCCAGGTATCTTCTTACAATTAAAAAACTAGTTTTTTATGATATATGTGCACGATAACTGTTACAGAGAATAGAAATGGAAGTCATAAATTGATTTTAGACAAAATAGCATAATGAATGTTAGATTCATTAGCATTTTTGGATATTTAAACAGATAACAGATGGGGTCACACGCCTTTGTCATTATTATTTTATGGGTGGGAAGCTGAAAAGTTTGGGAACCACTGCTCTAGAACCTCCAGCAGGAATATGATAATATTTTTCCTAGAATAACCATCCAACCATCGAAGTATGGGACAAAATTCCCTCCAAAACCTCATTTCCTAGATGTTTACAGATGTTTGTTAAAAGAAGAGGGGATCCTTCACAGCCATGGAGCAACCTTTTAAGATGTGTTGCTGCCATAAAGTTTAATTTGAAAACTGAAAAAAATGGTACAATTAATATTACAACAAAGGACAAATAAGACAATGTCCCCAAACATGACTTTTTGTTGCAAAGCCTTACTAATTTGCACAGCTGTGGATCTGCAAAAAACCCCAAAAAACATCACAGATTTAATTTGCTTTGTTAGCTAAAAAGCTGGCTTGTTGGAAAATAAGTCCAGTATTTCTTGCATACTACCTTCGTCATGCGCTCTGAGTTTGGCTCTGCCTCGTCTTCCTGCTGCAGCGCTCCTGAGCTAAATCTGGGGCCCTCTCATTCACTGTATTGTGTATATAGGCTCGTCCCAGATTAGTACGTGAACTGGGTTAGCTCTGCCAGGGCCTGATCCGTTACGTTTTAATTTCAGAGGACCTTAAAGCCTCCGGGACCGTATGACTGCTTCTATTAGAAATGTGTCCCCGGTGAGGAAATGGGCTGAATAAACTAATAACACAGAGAACAATGTTTGGAGATAAGTGGCACAAGTTCTGGGGAAGTTTTCTTTCCCACATGTGCGGGTTTTTTTTGCTCATAAATACAATGCATTATACAGCATTATGATGTTAACAACATGTAAAGGGAGGGGTCCAGAGGTTTTAAATGATGTAATTCATCAAAATATGCAAGGCTGTAGCAGTTTCTAATGTTTGCAGTAAGTGGGCTGCAGCTGTGGACTCTTCTATAATCAGGACAGAGCTGAACTCTCTGTAACACTCGTACCTTCTATATTTAAATCTGTGGGTCCCACAGTTGTCTGCGATGGCAGAGGTGAGGCGAAAGTCACTGGAAGGCAGCGCGAACCGTGCGGTCGCTGAGCGGCTGGGTGGGGCGGAAGTTGTCCCCCAACAACCCGTCGTTCCCTTCGAGCAGCTCCGCCCCTTTGACGTGGGACCGCAGCCTCCGGAACTCCTCGATCTGCAGACGGAGAAGGGGAAAAAGATTCAGCAGGTCACAGTGGGGTTTCTCACTCTTCCTCATTTATCGTCCTCATACTGTCACTTTTCTGTGTAAAGTTTTTTAATTTTGTTTTGGTTTTGAAGTCTTTTTTTTGAACAAGCATAAAAGTTTGGGGCACGGTGTCCAACCCTGGTCCTCGAGGGCCACTATCCTGCATGTTTTACTTCTTTCTCTGCTCCAACACACCTGGTTTAGTGGTTAAATTACCTCTTCATGTTCTGCAGAAGCCTGTTAATCACCCATTGATTCAAATCAGGTGTTGGAGCAGAGAAACAAGTGAAACCTGCAGGATTGTGGCCCTCAAGGACCAGGAATGGACAACCCTAGTTTAGGGAAATTCCACCTTTGGCTGCCATACACAACTGAACTCAGAGCAACAGGTCTAATAATGGAGGGAGGAAATTAAAAAGAAATATACATTCCTAGTCTCTGTTATCTCGGTTTTAGGCATTTAAACTGTAGAAACGGTCTGACGGAGAAACGTGGTGGTTTTGACGCTGTGACTTTTATCATGTTTTCATTCGGTCTTTAACAGTGTTTGTTCTCTGGCATCCCTACGGGGTGCTGCAGCACCATACACTCCCGTACTCCCCACGGCCTTGAATACAGGGGAGCTGTGCAAATTCCTGCATTTCGCATTTCTAACAAGCAGAACATTTGCCTAAAGAGCAGACGGACAGACAGACAGCTCGCATTTTCTGGTGGCGTCTGGAGGAGCAGCTTCTGCTTTTCTCGATTTCAGGCCACAGCATCAAAATCAGAGCTGCAGATGAAAAGATTTGAAATGTGCGTTGCCCTTCACGTAAAATCGCAGCCACAGCAGATTGTATCACTTCACTGCACACACAATGTCGCTGTAAAAAAAGAGAAAAAACAAAACCTGTTCTTGTTCTGTTGTTGCTGATAATGGGGAGTTTTACGACATAGTGCATAGCAACTGTTGTGTGACATTTAGATGCACGCGCTCGCGGTGCACACACAGTCTTCAGGCGGTCAATGATAGGCCCATATTTGAAGTGTGTATTCTAGGAAAGCAGGGCCTGCTGTTTTAAAACACTTCTGCTGTTGTCTGTGTTCATTCAGCCACGATAAGAAAACCCCCACCAGACAAAAAAAGTTTACATCTCGCTCAGATGTCTGACACTGACAGGTTTTCAGGGTTTGATGACCCTATAACATATAACATCACTTCAGCGCTGAACAGAGACACCAGTGACACAACAGAAAGAGTCTTAATAACCACCTGTTTGCTGCAGGAGTTTGCTCCAAACAGGAAGTGCTCACAGGTAGTTTGGCTAATTTTGGCTTCATCTGGCTAAAGCACAAACAGCTATGGAGGTCAAGTTAAACCCTGCAGCTTACTGACTCAGAAATCTCACTGTTTGGCCTGTTCAGACCTTCTGAAGTTGGAAAAAAAAAAAACTACTAAGGGTGCATTGACACCAGCCCTGTTTAGTCCGCTTTAATCGAACCCTAGTTCGTTTGCCTAGAAAGTCCGGTTCGTTTGGGGAGGTGTGAACTCGCAATCAAACTCTGATGCGGACCAACAAAGCAAACTCTAAAAAACCTGGGTCTCAGTTTGGCTTAAGTGAACTCTGATGCGGTTCGAATGCATCTGTGAACGTAAGCAGACCAGAGATCGCTCCAAATGCAGGAGGTGGACTACAGCACAGGGCCTTCTGGGTAAATACAACCAAAACAAACCTGCGTTTCTACCACCATTGGCTCGTGGTCAAACGTGGAGTAAAGAGGAGGTAAAATGTTTGTTTGGCACATGTACCACAGATAAAATAGAAATCTTATTTGACACCACTCCATTTTTGTTTACTTTTCCAGTAGAAGGAAGTTGCACTCAGTGTCTTCTTCAGATGTTTTTGTGTCGTTTCCTTCAGTAGTTCTTGGCTGAGGGGGGGAACAGGTTGCTTAAAGGGTTTGCCTCATTGACTCGGTGCAGTGTGAATGTGAACCGCAGCCGCTGAAAATGGAACAAATGCTGACATTTTGGTCCCCAATCGAACCGAGTCTACTGGACTATTAGGTGTAAATACAGCCTTAGATACAGTTAATATCTTACCTGTTGCAGATACTTCTTTGAAAAGCTTGGGCTAGCCATTTGCTCCTCAGTTTGGTCAGCTGTTTCCCCAAGCTGAGGTCGTTTAAAGACATATCTACAACAGGTAAGATGTTACCTGCTCATAACTTTTCCACAGAACCTCACTTCAAACAAGCTTTCTGTTTAGGTAAAAGATGTTAAACCTTAGTGATTTATCCTCTTATTTCATATTTTGCCTGCTTTTCCGTTTTAACTCTCCTGAACTACGGACATGCCCCGAGGCGGGACAGGCAGAATTAGGTCTTAGTTTTAGCCTTTCAAAGGGTCGGCAGGCCAGAGAGCAGCCAAGATGAAAGACATAAATAAATGTCAGAAGGTTAGCACCACCGCCCATTACAACAACCTGCTGGCAGAGAGCCACGATTCAAGGAAAGGTTGGATTAAAGTTTAAATCATTCAAAGGCAGCCTGACCGACTTATTGATGGGCCGCAGGCGTAAAAGATTCCTGGAGGCGGCGCATGCCAGAAAACTGACTTCATGCTCTGCTGATCATAAAAGTCAGAGACTGGTCGTACATCTTAGATCACACAGGCTTCAAGTCATGAAAGGATACCGAAAATAAGGAAATATGGGCAGCACAAGAGCTGAACATATATTACTCCTAACACTTGACCATGAAGGTATACACAAGCAATTTGTTCACATTTTCAACAATTCATACATTGTCTTAAAAAAAAAACTCTGAACTTTTGATCTGAAATTGAAAATGAAGATATATGAACCTCCTGATGTCTGTTAAAACGTCTTCCAGTACCTGACAGGCAGGTTTACATCACGTAGTACAAGTTTCATTAAAATTAATAAAAGAATAAACACAAAAACCAGGATAACTGAACTGTATGAACACAAGACAGCTTCTATTTAACTTGTCAGTTCATACTTTACCATTTATCGTCTCATGGTTTCATTAATTCCTCCTCTGGTTTTTCGTATTAAATGCTTTTATTGTGAAAGAGCTGCAGGATGTGCAGGTTTACTGATAAAGGTTAATTTAACATGAGAGCTGTAACTCCTTTACATATAAAACTGTAAAAGAATGAAGCCATTATCGGCGTATTAAAACACTAATAAAATAAAAAGAGGTGAGGGAAAGAAAAATACTGACTATTTGAAATTTAGCCAAAGGGTTCAGGGTTCGGCTTCATATCACGTTTTTACCTGTAGCTGCGAGATGGTCAGAGGATAGCGGTAGAGAATCCAGGTCACATTTTCACTGCAAGGCGGCGTGGTCAGAGATCCGTCATACACCCAGTAGTCTCTCAGTAGTGGGTCTGGTGACAATATAAGAATGTAAAACAATGAAAACCAGGATTTGCTCTTTGACTTTGCTGAATTAAAATTGTAAAGAACAAGCTCGTTTCTCACATCAGTCTCGTCACAAATGAGAAGAATAATCTTATTTATTCTTGCTGATGGAGTTTAAATTAAAAGGGGGGTGAATCGGGATCCTCGTTAATGATTTGAGAGCAGCACAAATTTAATTTAATTTACTTTAGAGGTTCAGGATTTCATCCACTGGTCTTAGTAATAACGACACAAAGCAAAGGAGCCCTGAAGTTGCTTGGAGGATATTGGTGTTAATTTAATCGTTTAAAATCTTGTTGTTGTTTTTCTGTGCCCGAAGATGTAAAGATGTTATCTTTTTGGGTAAAAAGTCAGATTTTCGAGCTCAGAAAGATGTAACACCTGAGCCCGGTCACAATCGGACAGCCTGTAGGGTTTTGCTCAGTTTCCAGCCCAGCAGCAAATCATGATTAAACTGATTCAGTGAGACTCAAACAGGAATAAGAGCTAATCGAATCACTGAATTCAGCTCTATAAAATACGGTGTGCCCGAGCACAGCGAGCAGGAGGGAAGCAAGAAGGCACGGGCACATTCGCCATGTCAGCTACAAACACGTCCAGTGTTACACAGATAGAGATTTTTGTGGTTTTGAGGGAACGCCACCTGCAAATACCTCCACGTTTTCAGCTTTTCAGATTAAATATTTGTCAGAATTTGCCCTCATGGTGAAGTCACAGCTGCTGCTGTAAGGTTTGCTCAGAGTGGTGGTGGTTTACATGTTTTGAGAGAAAGAGAAAAAAGCTGGGTTTATTTTTTCTCATATTTTCCAGGCATCTTGATACAATAGGGATGCCTAAAATGTTCGAAAACACCCAAAAAGAGCATATGTACTTCTCAGTTCTTTCTTTTACTGTTTCATTTAACCACTTCCTGTCTGTACATTCATGTAGGTTTTGTTAAAGTCTAAGGACTGCTTTAGTTTAAAGCTTTTCAATAATATTGATGGTCTTACCAGGTAGAAGAGTGTTGGGGTTGAAACATGGGATTATCTTGCTCTTCCCCTAACAGAAATACATTTGTAGATATGTCATTGTGTCAGGTTTAACATAGGTAACGGAGACGATGATCCATTATCCTCCTCCTCCTCACCTTGTACTGCAGGTCCTGCAGGACTTCAGTGATGGCCTTCAGACCCAGATGCTCTTTACCGATCTGATAAAAACACACACAAATAAAAGAAAAACAGTCATGTATTTTGGGTTTCAGCGCAGATTTATCATTGTTCCCGGTGGCTGTTTTTGCAGCCACGTTTTGAGCAGAGATAAGGTCAGAAGTTGTGTTATCGCGCGGGGTGAGAGCAGGAAGTGCAGAGGCTGCAGAAAACAGGACGTGCGAGGCTGTAAGCGGGACTGAGATCTCAGGAGGTCGGGAATGTTTGGGTTCAAAAGAAAAGTGAGAAAAACTGCTGCTGTTCGGGTGTGTTTTCCTCAGCTTTTATTACTCAGATCATCGCAGAGCCATGTCATTTCTCTGAGCTATTATTCCTCTGACATGAATCAGAGGTTTCAAAGGTTTCCCAGCAGGAGTGCGGCCTGTTATTCTTTCTGAAAGTTACTGGGAAAAGAAGGTGTTCACCTCTCTACAACCTACTCAGACTGGTGATGGGTGGCTCAAACTAACCCAGAAGCAGCTTATAATGTCGAGAAGGTTAAATATATTTAGGTTATCTTCTGAAAAATCAGTTTTTAAAATAATGGATAAGGCAGATAAAAATGTGTCCAGAAATGTGCTACCTCAAACAATTATTTTTAACCTGAAGCTACTGAGAGTCAGAAAATCATTTAAGTTTTCAAGTTAAAATTTCAGAGTTTTGATTAAAAATAAATTATTTTATTGCATCTGCTTTAAAGATACTCATTGAAATGTCATGAAGGCCAGTCAAAACAAAAAATCCTACTCTAAAAAACAAAGGCTGCACAATTTTTCTTCTCATATCAATGATTATTGTGTCTTTAAATTTATCAATTTGTAATCAAAACCTGTGACTGGATGCCAGCTAGCACCTGTGTTTGTTTACCTACGGAAATAGCCGAAGTAAAGGAAATTAGGTCAACAATGGCGACGTCCACTGGGATGGAGAAGTCTGACAATTGTGAAGTATTGGTGCGTATTTACGATTTGTTGACTAAAGTATGCAGATAAGCTTCCAGCAGATTCAGCCGAGGGCTTTGTTTACACTGAACGTGGACCCACATTTCAGTTTACCTGGAAAACTCCTGGATTCAACTCTTTCAAACTGCACAATTTGATGTAAGCTCAGGATAAGCTTTTCTTATATGTTTGTTTACATTGTTTTCAATGAGTATCTTTAATTTAGGTGCACCTAATGAAGTTCTAACACTAAAAACTCTGTATTTACCGCTTAAAACACACAATATTTTATTGTCCCAGAGGTTTTTAGACCAATATAAATTTCTGTTGACCTACCTCCTTAAAAATTCACATATTTTATCTAAACTGTTAAAATGGTGGCTTTTTTCGATAACATGAATGTGTTTCACTTGTTCTCAAATTTAACAAGTCAAACACAGAAGCATTTATATATGTTGAAAACAGACTTCATTTTTAGAAAGAGGAACATGTCTGCTCTTAGTTTTGAATAAAGTGAGGACCCTGATACACTAAAAACCCACCAGAGCAGCCTTTAATTTGGTGATGTTTACCTGCACAAAAAGTGCTATGATGAGAACGCCGTTCTTCTTCCCCAGAGCGTCCTCTAATGAGTTGAACAAAGTGCTGTTCCAGTGAATCAGATGGAGCTGAAAACACAACAAACACAACATATGTGGGAAGGGTAAACAGAAATGACAGATGGGTTAATACAAACTGGATGATTTATGTTTTATTTATAGATTAAAAAAGAAAAAGAAGAAAAAAAACACACATGAGTCCAGTCTGATTAAATCACAACAGAGCGTCTCGGTGATTAAAGTTTAAAGTCAGACCACAGCTGAGTTGAGGCACAGAAAAATAAATAATATTAATTGTAGGAAGTGAACAGACACCAGGTACCCGTCAGTTTCATCAATTTATCTTTTCATTGGACTCCCTAACATTAAAAATATTTATATAAAACACAATCAGATACATCTAAACAGATACATCTAAATATGTCAGAAATTTTGATCATAAAATGTATTTGACATTTATGCTCTAATATCATAAACCCATATTTTATTCACAATACAACACAGTGAACACATCAAATGTTTAAATAAATTTAAATAAAGAAATTGCACAATTTATAGGGGAAAATAAGGTAATTTTCAATTTGATGGCAGCAGCAAACTTGAAAAATGTTGTTTTTACGATAATTCGTTTATACAGCTCAGCTTTTCTAGCATTTACAGTAATTCCTCAACTGGCTCATATATATATATATATATATATATATATATAGTACATTTTCTAGAGAAAAATGTCTTTAGTCTGACCTCACTAACTTTCACCTGAAGACCACTGCTCTACAAGACGAGCTAATGGGTGAACTGAGGAGGAGAATATTAAATGTAAATGTTAGTAGACGACTTGATGCAAAGTGTCCTTTGTCCTTGTCCTCAGTATGCGTTTCCTCTGTAGATAAAGGTGATGCTTTGTCAACATTTGCTTGTCAAAGACAACTATTTGTATTTGCTCAACCAACTCTAACCATGTCACAAGGCAAGAGCAACAACCTTTAAGAACTAAAAGTCGTGCATTTGGAGTTTTAGGTTAGTTGGGGTTAGAGTTAGGGCTCTAGTCTGTAAAATATAGCGACATGTAGTTGTACTAATTGCAACAAAGATACCACCAGTCCCCTGCATTTTTCCCCAAAACTACAACGGCTGCAGAAAAATCAGAGACAGGAAGAACCTCCAGTGTTTGGTTTGTCTATTGTAGTTTTATTTCTTGGACACCGAGGGTCTTTAAATTTAAACTGATTAAAAGTTCATGGAATAAAGATTCAGATGTTCAAAACATGAGTTTCAAACATATGTTTGCAGTTGTGTCGAGTAATTGGACCAGACACATGCTGGAACAAGAAATATTTCAAACGTCTGCAGCGTAAGATGCCAGAAGTGTTACTTATTAAAAAAGGAAGAATAGATTTTGTGTTCAAGGACTCAACAAGCTACACTCTTATCTGCAGAAGGACAAACGCCAGAAGTATAAACATTTGGGCACCGTGTTGTCTTTGGAGCAGGTTGTGCTCCCTGATCTTTGTTCCCCTCCTGTTTGCCTTCGCTCTGTGTACCTCCATAGGGAAAGCCTTGAAGTTGACCGTGTGCTCCGATCCTCTCTGGTTCTCTTTGCCCCAGTGGAATCGGACCTCGTGAAGCTCGAACTCATGATTGCTCAGCAGCGGGCCTCCAGTAACCACTACCAGCAGCGCAGGAAACCACATGAGCAAACAGACACAGGAAGCAGAAACTAAGTGATAATGAAAATGAGACGAGGTGGTCATTTGGGATGCAATGGAAAAGACTTGATTTTGCTTTGGTAAACTTCAGGCACATGGATTATTCACCAATAAACCTCTGTAACGGACTCAATACTAAATATTCATCTCATTTTCTTGGGACATCTAAGGTTAAAATGTTGTGGGAGTCACCTGACTTGGACTTGAGAAGGATGCAGACGGTGTGTCCGTCGTTGATGACTTCACAGTCTCGACACACAACGTAGTTCGGTGATAAACCAACGTCAAGCAGGGAGGGGTCATACTGAGCCTCCCTGGAGTTCAGATTTATTGGAGACTGGTACTCGCCGTTGGCTGCTGGGAAATGAAGTCCCCATTCTACACCTGTGGGTCAAAACAGCAAACATGGAGTTATGTGTCAAAAAATATACATTTCTGGTGATTAAACTGGTTGTTTTGTGCTGTTCCTTCAATTTAAACTCAGAACACATTGAATAAATTATCACCAACCAGAAAAGCAGAATGCAGTTTAATTTGGGGATGTGTCTTTATTATGCTGCCACGTTCTGAGGTCAAACGGTCCATTTCACCGATGCAGCTCTCTGACTCTGATGACCAATTGTCTGATAATCGACTGGGACTGTATTGTTATATTCACAGCATATATTTTCTGCTGTCAGATCATAGAGGTGGGAACTGTGTCAGTCCCATGAGATTATTGTTTCTTATTGTTTCTGCCAATAGACATATTAAACTAACAGACCAAGTGTCTCCGTCTCCTCTTGTTGTTGGGAGCTGAAACCAGCAGGAACCAGTTTATGGGAGCTGCCATGTTGTGTTTTTGGAACCAGAGTCTGTGCACTGGGGATGTAGAGCCTTAATCCCGCCTACTTTCCTGCACACAATCATGGTGTCACATGAAATTAGTAATTACAACCTAACATATTAGAAAAATTAATATTTGAACAAACAGCAGCAAGGTAAGATCTCTGTGTGTGTGTCTACGTGTGTATGTGTGTGTGGGGGAGTGTTTCTCCAGTAAAGTGGACATTTCTCCATTAGTGGGGTTTTGTTTGGTCAATACTTGAGTTTGACTGGAATCACTCTAGTTTTGTCTAATGGCTGTAGAACAACCACACTGACTGAGAAACATTCACATGGGGTCTTTTGAAAACCATCTCTTGAAATTAGATATCCTCTCATCTAACCAAACCGAGAGTCTCATGAACCTTAACACCAAATGAAATAGGCTGTGGTTGTGAGAAAGAGGGTCAGGCCTTCCTATCTGGGACAAGCAACGTAAGAAATAAAACACTGTAGGGTTGCAGACGGTGCAGCAGCTTGAGTGATGAATATCTTTGACAAAAACGTGGCGGGTGGAAACCAACTCGGAGGGGCAGTTTTGCTATCAGCTCCTGCTTTATTGCTCTGACAGATGGTGCCGACCAGGTAGAGAAAGTGATTCTACGCCAGACGTCTGGCTTCACTTCACTTTTAAGGTAAACTCAAACAGTACTATGAGAACAGAGTAAGCTGTGCTGAACTCAGGAACCAAAAACCCTTTTTTTTCTTTCAATAACACAGAGTCCTTTAGAGTTTGCCTCTCTGCAGCAGAGATAGACTCTCCACAGAGGCTGGCCATTCTTTCCACAGCACAGAGCGGAGGGGGGAGCCGTGACATTCCCTCCTTCCTCAGCAACGAGAGCCATGACAACAGTTTTCTTCGGGCAGGGACAGTTTCTCTGCAGCACTGAAAAGGCTGTGCAAAACTCTCTGTGCCTTCAAGTTTTCAAGCCTGAGGAGAAGAGCTTTCGGTCGATAGTTTGCACTCAACCGTGTGTAAGAGAACATGAATGTGTGGTCTGTTTTCTTGCTTCTTTTGTTCTCCTGTGAAGTTATGGTAAGCTCGTCTCACCAGAGCTCCCTTTTCCCACCAATCAAAACCCTGCTAACCTCTTGCTTTTGACCCCACTGAGGAAGCTGAATAACGTTCAGCCGAACATACTGCTAGTTTTGCATGTGCAGCCATTAAAACGCACCGCACATCCAAAATCCATCCCTTTAGTTATACTGGTGAAGACCTTGTTGATTCCCAGGTACCCCAGGCGTCTGGACTGATCCTTCGTATGGGACACACACTTAGCATTTTGAAATTCACGAGACCGTTTAGGCCAGCGGCGGAGTGATCTGAGTTGTTTTCCTGATCCAACTCGCCTGATTCTCGAAAGCATGTCCTCAAGTTCTGCAGAAGATTGTCAGTTCACCAGTTTGTTCACATCAGGTGTGTTGGAGCAGGAAAACGACCAAAACATGCGGGACAGTGGGCCTTGAAGACCAGGATCGGACACAACTGGTCGGTTAACAGACGCAGACAAGATATACGACTGGAAATAAATTCATTGGAAGTACACAAATACTTTGGTTTAAAGCAACCAAGTAGTCACACAGAGGGGAAGTGGAGGGAAGGGCGTGCATTTCGATTATCCTCACCTCCCAACCCTCTGAATCATATTAAACTGAGTCATTAAGAGCTTAAAGATGTTTCTTGTCATTATTGTTTTCTGTTTGTCTGAACATTCCTGTTTCTATCTGCTCTTAAGAACCAATTCATTGATTCTTACTATGTTATTTAGGATTGGATAAAGTGGACTGAAGAGGACTGCTTGTAATAAGGTTTGTTATTTAAATCTGACTGTACTGAAAGGACTTTCTCTCCTTCCTTTCTTTCTAGAGTGATAAAAATCAATATGCAGTTAAGGTTTTTGTTCCTGTTACAGCTCTTCTTGGTGTCTTTAAGATAACCATAGATTTTTAAAAAAATCTTTTCAGTGTTTTAGTTCCTCATTATCCCCTCATGCAGGTTTTATGAAGCTCTAACATCACAAGAGTCCAGCGTTCAGTCGTTCATCACGTTTCTGAAATCACAATTTGTCACAAAAGTGTTTTTTTTTTTTAAATAAAATATCCATTCCAGTGGAGATAAGAACCACTAATTACCTCTGTATCTAAAAAAGATGGAGTTCAGGACACCGTAGGTTCCAGAAGGACACTTGTGATGTCTTTTCTTGGCAAATAATTGTTTCCTATTCATGCACAGAAATGATTCCACATCATACTCACAGGAAGAACCGCGGTATCATATTACAGTTCATCCTCCGACGCTCAGTAAAAGCAACAGCAGAAGGAAGACAAAGTGAAACACCACAAGAGCAATTTCATTACATACATTACTCATAAACTGCATGTAGGCATCTCTTGTTTGCTCGAAAACTAAGGTGTGTCAAGCATGTAGGACAAAATAAACAGTCAATATTTTCTCTAACGCCATAAAAAGGTTAATCTGGCTCTAATGTAAGATCAGTAACAGAAGCTGCACAGTGTCGCGTTTCGTGTTTATTTTAGATAAATGACAGAGTTCACACTGAGCTAAAGGCTTTTCGTCACATCCTCGAGTATTAACAGTTCATCATTTCAGGTGGTCCTGCTTTCTGAAGCAATCCAAACACTAACATTGTGCTAAAGACAACTTCTTCTGAGTGACCATGGTGTGCTGCACCTAAACCACACATCTTTGAAAGATGTTCTGGTGTAATTCTCTGCCACTTTTTTCTGCCACTATAGGACAGAAGATGTTAATTTACAGGGATTTAAGGAAAAATATAATCTATAAAACTATATATTTAAAAAGAACAGGAGGCCTAACAAAGTCAGTCCACAGGCTTCATTTTTTCTAATCTCTGTACAAGAACAACTTGTAGCATGCAAAAGGGAGTAAAACCAACATTTTCTTTTTGCTGGTAAACCAAAGATACTTTAATTCATGCATGTTGTTCTGGCAGATCAGTCTCATCCAACCCCAGGCTTTAAAGTTTGCAAAACTTCCCCCCGCAGAGACAGCAGTAAACAACGGCCCCCTTTGAAAAGTTTTGGACCCTTCTGAAAAGCATCTACTCATTCAGTCTCTCGCTTCCTCTCAGCATCCCCTCCTCTCCGAGGCCAGCCTACCTTCCTCGTAGCCCCAGTCCAGCTCGTCTTTCCCAGGGGTATTATCTGACTCCTCGTTCACGTTGTCGGCCATGGTCCTCTCCAGCCTGGGCACAAACCCGTCTGCCGTCCCTGTAAACTCCCAGTGAGCGCTGGTTCTGCCTGTCCACCTGGACACAAAGTGGGGTCAGTCCCCGTAGAGCCACTAACTTAGTTTTATTTTTGTCTCCTATTTAGTTTTAGAGTCTTTTTATCCTCCTCTCAGCTGCTGTGCTCTTGAAGCAGATGGAGAACTCTGCCTCTCTGTTTCTCTTTACTCTGTTGCTCCTCCTCTCTCTCTCTCTCCTCCTTTCTTTCTTCCTCTCCTCCTCCTCCTCTGCAGGCTGCAGGTGAACCTGCCCACTGTGGCCTTCGTCCAAACAGTGTTTGTTTTTCATCCACCACCACCCAAGTTCACTCTCACGATTAAAAATGAATTGCAGGTTACAGAAACTTGAGTTTTGTTGCTGCTTTTATTGGATCACTTGTTGATCTTTCTGCTCCTCTGGGTATCCTGATGGTATGTGTGTGCGTGCATGCGTGCGTGTGTGCGTGTGTGTGTGTGTGTGTGTTGGAACGCCGGCAGGAAGGTGATGCTTGTGTTTCTCCTGCAGGCCACAGACCCACCCTTAGGTGAAGGAAACAGCAATGGTAAAGAAAATAGACAGAACATAGCAGGATGTGGAGAATAAAAGGCCTGACTGTTCTCCAACCTCGATGACTTCAAGATGGACCAAAAAAAATAAAAAGGGAGAAGTTTCCCACATTCAATGTTGGTAAAATCACATCGGTCCTAAAAAGGAGTTTTTGTCTCCTTAATGGCAAAATAAATCATTGTCAATGACACATTTTAAATTAAAGTTCATTTTTGAGAAGCTACATTAAATATAAATGAACAGCTGATTATCCCGCTTGTTCGTTTTGGGTTAATTTCTGTCTTTTCTAACCTCCAGGCTGCTGATTAATTACCCTACATTCTTTATCTGGAAAATGTCCTTGGAGCCATAGAAATGAAGGCAGGCTCCCTTGTTTCCCCGCCGTACATCCAAAACCAGAACATGCAGAACTCTGCCCGTGGTCCACATTTGCACTGCAGACAAACTTTGTAGTGGGACTGAGTAAAACTCTGTGATTCAGTCGGTTTATCTCCTACAGAATATATGTAAAAAAGGGGAAAAAAAGTCTCTACTTTGGACCTCGGGTTTGATCAGTTTTGTTTGAATCTAAGTGTGACCAAAATCTGGAAACTAAACATCAAACTCTATTAAAGGAAAAGTGAAGAAGATTGGAGTTTTTGCACAAAAGAAGCAGGTTTATTGATGTAAAGAATTTTCTCATTGAACTCAATATACTCAGCTGGAGAAGTCGCCCCCTGGTGGTCATTAGATAGAAAGCAGGTTTAAAGCTGCCTCTATCTTTCCAACAATCATAAAAATAAGATTAACAGCTTCTCTCTTTCTTTCTTAGCATGACTGAAAAAAAAAATCCTAAAGGCTCTTTTATAAAACCAGTTTTGGTTCAAGATGGCTCCTGCTGCCAAATGACCTTAAAAATTACTTTAATTCTGTCAGTTTTACACATACTGACCTAAAACTTGGTGTGCTGGTAGCTGAGGCTGATTCTTCCTAACATATATTCTGAGCGGCAACAAGATAAATGTTTGAAATTTTGCCACAAACTATTTGGAGTCAACTCAAATATCTCACGGGTCACCGGACAGATTTTAGTGAAACCTTCAGGAAATAATCCCTGGGTGCCGTTTAGCGAGCAAGTTTTAACGTCCAGCTCTGCATCAGAAGAGTTTCTTTCCTTTTGCTGCCATCAAGTGGAATCAAGCAGCACGTGACCACGCTGAGCAAAGAAAACATTACCTCTCAAAGCTTAAATATGTGATAGTCTTTCTATTTCTAAATAAAAACATTTGCTTTCTTCTCTCTTTTTTGGGAGCAGGAAAAAAAATCGTTAACACTTTTACTCTAAATGTTAATCTCCTGCTTTCCCACCTGATAAACATGCATCAACTGTGTAATACTTTCAATCAGAATCAGAATCAGAATCAGAATCAGATTTATTGCCAGGTGTGTAGGCACACACGAGGAATTTGTCTCCGGTTCACAACACTCTTTGAGTAGTCTTAGTCTGTGGAAGATGAAGATGTATATGTACAATATAGATGTATATGCTCAGATACATATATACATATGAATAACTGGATATATATGAACATAATATACAGTATTTGCAGTTTGTTAAAAAAAAAAAAAAAAAA